>NW_024531599.1:104942-649347 GCF_017590135.1 Pyrgilauda ruficollis
GTGGGGGGGTGAGGTGGTGGGACCTGAAGGGATGGGGGGGGGGAAAATTGGGCACCGCGGTGGGGGTGTGGATAACACCCCAGTGGCTACAAACCCGAGGGCCACCGCCACCCTTAGGCACCATCCCTGTCCCTGTGTTGGGGTGCCGCAGACCTCCCCAATCTCTCCTGCAGGCCCGGAAATTCCCCTGTCCAGCTACCACTCCGCAGCTCCCCCAGCTCCCTTCCCCATGGACCCCAAAGCTGGCCCTACACCTCCCCAGCCTGGCTTCACTCCCATGGCCATGTACCCCCCACCCGGCCCTGCTGCCCAGTACCCCATGTACCCCTCCGGCCCCCCTGTCTACAACCCCACAGGTGAGCACCGGGGGGGAAGGGGGACCCTCCCTATTCCTCAGGGGGCCTGGTGGCCTGGTGACACCCCATCTGTTCCCCCCACAGCACCACCACCCTACGTCCCGGCACAGCCCAGCTACCCTGGAGCGTAAGTCCCCGCGGGGGCCCCCACACCCGCCGCCGGCCAGCGGGGCCAGGCTGGGGACCCCCCCTGGCGCTGGGGGGCTGCCTTAGCTGGCGCTGGGCAGGGCTCTTCCCAGCCATCCTGGTGTGATCTGGTGCCAGCAGAACAGGGTGGCCCCTTGTGCCGCACACTGGGCCCTTTGTGGGTGCCTACTCCCCCGGCTCTGGGTGCCAGTGGCCCCAAGCACCCGTGGAGGGGTTCCCGGGGGGGTCCTCCGAGGGCCGTGCACTGCTGTCTCCCTGCACACCTACCCCGGATTCAACGCCGGCTCTTCCCTCTGGGGTTGGCATTAAACCACGTCTTGTGCCCACAGCCTGGTGTCATCTCAGTGGCTCTAATGGGGAAAAAGAAAGGGCAATGCCCCCAACCCCTTCCCATGAACTGTAATATGGGGGAACATGAAATTCTTCTCTCCCTTCTGCTCCCGAGACTTCTCCATCCCAAAATTGTGTTGGGACGGGAAATTCCCACCAAATCAGCCGCTTGGATGAGCCAGCCTGGAGTGCTGCTGCCCACCCAGCCCCCCTCACTCAAAACGGGGGCATGAAACCACCCTGGAATCTTTTGGGTGAGAAAACAGTAAATTCTCTGCCGGGATTGGGACTGTGGGAGCATGAACAATTCCTCTATCCATGCCCGCTCCCCTGGACAGGAATAAGCAGGGGAGGGTGGGTGGTATGTCACCCCAATGGTTGTTCCTGGTGGGATTCATGCCTGCCAGCACTGCTGGCTAAATTTGCAACCAGAGTCCATCAGTCCAGGAGAAAAGCCAGGCAGAGCCGCCTGGAAGAACAAACCCCTGTCCCATCTCCCAGCCCCCTGCATCATCCCCAAAAACCGTCTGAGGTGCCTGGAGTGCGGGGAGCCGTGGGGGTGCAGCTCCGAGTTTTATTGAGGTGGGATGGACAGGAAAAGAAATAATAATAAAAATAATAATAAAAGCAGCGACGTTGGTTCTGGGGGGAGGGGTAGGGGTGTGTGTACACAGCCAGCTGCGTGGGAGGCTCAGGATTTGGGGACCCCCCGCTCCCGGAGGTAGAGGTCACGGATTTCGGCCAGGCTCCGACTGAGCACGCCCAGCGCCTGGGCGATGCCGCGCAGCACCGCCGTGGTCTCCCGACGGCTCTCGGCGTATTCCCGGCGGAACGCCCGCATCTCCTGCACCAGCCGCTCATTGGACTGCACGAGGCTGAGCTGGGGGCACTCGGGGGTCCCGTCCAGCCCCGCCGCCCCGGGGGGCCCCCCCTCTCCCGCGCCGCAGTGACTGAGCTGCTCGGCCTCCTGCTCCAATAGCAGGCTCGGGAAGTCGGAGCCCAGCGGCTCCTGCTGCCCGCCTAGGTCGCCGAGGGAGAGTTCGGAGGGTGCGGAGCGCGGGGGGCTCCGGCTCCAGCCCTCGCACAGCTCGTTGGGCGGGCAGATGCCGGTGCGGGGCAGCCGACAGTCTGAGCCGCGGCCGGGAATGCCGTCGGCAGCAGGGCCGTGGAAGGGCTCAGTCTTCACCTCCACAGGCTCCTCCTTCACCGGCTCCTCCTTGACACCTGTGGGACAGAGGGGAGCACAGGACAGCTGCAGGGATCTCTCGTGTCCCCAGTGCCCCACGGACCAAGTGAAACACCCTGTTGTCTCCATCCCTGTGCTCCCACATCCCCTCTCCTGCATCCAGTCCTGGTTCCATCTATACCTATCTCCATAGTCCCGTGTCCCTCATGCTAGTTCAACCCCATCCCCTGTCCCTTGTCCCTCTCCTGTTCCCAGTACTCCCATACCCCTATCCTGAATGTGGTGTCCCCATGTGCCTGTATGGTTCTGGTACCCCCACATCCCTGCCCTAGTGCACACACATCCCTGTGCTGAGTGTGGTGCCTCTATGTCCCTGTTTGGTCCTGGTACCAGCATGTCCCAGTTCTCACCCCACTAACCCCCATGTCCCTGTTCTGGTCCCAGTAACTGGCATGTTCCTTGTCTCTGTCTTGGTCCTGCCCCATGTCACTGTCCCAGTCCCACCACATCTTTGCCTGCTTCCCAGCCCCTTCTTATCCCTGTCCAGGTCCTAGTACCCTGTGCCTTTTGTCCCTGTCCTAATCCCAGTCACCCATATCCTTGTCCTTATCCTGGTACCCTTCTGTCCTGGAGTAGGTATCCCTGTTATTCTCCTTGTCTCCTATGTCCCTGTCCTGGTCCTCCCACATCCCTGTCACCTGTCCCAATATTCCATGTTCATACCCCTTTGCCCTGACTCTATGTTCCCTCTGTGTCCCTGCCCCACTGTTCCTGTCCCAGTCCCTCCATGCACCTGTAATGGTCCCAGTGTCTTGGTCCTGGTTTTTCCCACATCTTGGTCCCAGTCCTCACATGCCTGCCCTGTTTGCCTGGATCTGTGTCCCAGTCCCTCCATGTATCTTCCCAGGCCCAGTGATGCCTTAGGATGCTGTCATATCCCTCATGTCCCTGTCCCAGTCCTCCATGTCCCTGCCATTGTGCCCTGTATCCCTGTCCCTGTCCCCCATGGCATGGTCCCAGTGTCCCTGTCCTAGCCTTAATCTCCTGTGTTCCTGTCCTGGTCTCTCTACACACCTGTCCTGCTCCCAGTTTCTTGCTCCTCATCCCCTGCTCTTGGCTCTGGTCTTCTGTGTCCCTGTCCCAGAACCATGTTTCTGTCTTGGTCCCCTGTGTCCTGGTTATTCCATGTCCCTGTACTGGTCCAAGTGTCTCTGTGTCCCTGTCCCAGTTCCTCATGTCCCTGTACTGATGCCCTGTATCCTGGTTCTCCAGGTACTGATCCAGGTCCCCTGAGTCCCCATCCCCATCTCTCTATGCACCTGCCCCTGTGTTCTGGTCTGGCTGTGTCCCTTTCCTGGTCCTGCACACCCTGGTCCTGGTCTCCTGTGTCCCTGCATGCACTTGTCCTGGTCCCAGTGACCTGTTTCAGTCTCAGTTCTCTTGCATCCAAGTCCCAGTCTGTGTCCTGGACCCCCACATCTTGGTCACAGTATCTCCATGCCACTACTGTGGTCTCCTGTATCCTGATCCCCTCACTTCCTGGTCCCCTTGTGTCCCTGTTCCTCCCAACCTCTCCCAGTCCCAGTGGCCCTGTGTCTGTGTCCTGGTTTCCCATGTCCATGTCCTGGTCCCACATGTTCTGCTCCTGGTCCTTGTCTCTCTTGAGACCAGGGTTAGATGGGGTACTGGGGAGAAATTCCTCCATGCGTATGTCCTGGTTCCAGCGTCCCCATGTACCTGTTACTTGTCCCTACTTCCTAAACCCATTTCTCGATGTCCCATTCCACCTCATCCGCGGCCCCTATTTCATCCCCCATGCCCATCCCGGTCACCCAGCAAGTCCCTGTCCCGGTCTCCCATGTCTGTGTCCTGGTTCTTCATGTCCCTGTCCCACCATACACCGGTACCGGTCCCAGTGCCAGGGTCTGTGTGCCGCTCCCCCTGCAACCTGGTCCCAGCATCCCCTGTCCTAGTCCCGGTTCCGCACGTCCGAGTCCCGGTCCTCCATGTACGTCTCTCCACTCTTCCGTGCCAGCCCCAGCACCCCCGTATCCCCGCCCCGTCCCCCTGCCGCTGCCCGCACATTCACCGTGCTGTGCCGAGCTCTCGGCGCTGAGCATCGGAGGGTCGGTTCCGGCGGCGCCGCGAGGACCCCAGACGGGGGCGGGGGCGGGCCCCGGGCCGGGCTCGGCCGCGCCGTTCCCGTTGCTCCCGTTATTCCCGGTGTTCCCGTTCCTGGCGGCGGCCCTGCCGGCCGGAGCCTGCCGCTCCAGCCGGTGCCGGCTGATCTTGTCCCCGGCGCGGCGGCGTAGCCCCCGCCAGCGGTTCTTCACCTCGCCGATGTCGCGCTGGTGGCGGCCGGCGGCGTTCACCTTGTGCGTGATCCGCCACCAGATCTTCTGCTTCTCGTACGCGTTCACGGTACCGGCGGCGGCGCCGAACAGCAGCGGCTCGTACCGGAGCACTTCGCTCATCAGCACCTCCAGCTCCTGCAGCGTGAAGTTTGGTTTCCGCTTCAGCAGCCCCCGCCGCGCCCCGCCGCCGCCCGCCGCCGCCATGCTCCCCGCCGCCTCCGCCGCCTCATGCCGACGCCCCGCCGTCCATCGCCGCCGCCGTGTGCCCTGCGCCGGTTCCCCGGTACCGAGCGGGGGGAGCGGAGCCGGACACCCCCAACAGCCCCCGTCGGGCGCTGCCGCTACCGGATCCGGGACGGACCGGACGGGGCCGGGGCTGCACCGTGCCCCCTGCCGGCCCCGCCGCGCGCCGCTCCGCCCCCGGTTCGTTAACGGCGGCCCCGGTGCGTTAACGGCGCCCCCTGCCGGCCCCGCCGCGCACAGCAGCGCCTCCGCTTCGTTAACGGCGCCTCCTGCCGGGCCCCCCTCCCTCCGCCCCGGGAGCTGTAGTGCCCCGGTCCGCCCCGGCCCCCCGAGGTCTAGGTGACACCGTCGGTGTTCGGGTGATGCCCCTAGTGCTCTCACCGCGGGGCCGGCCGGATGCTCGGTGTGGGATGTCCCAATGGCCCCGCGTTGCCCGCGTTAGCAGGGGCCGCCCCAAGGGGCAGGAGTGCGGGGGCAAGGGGCATCAGGACCCCGTGGTACGGATACTGCTCCTCCCGCTGGGGCTACGGCTCTGCGCGGCTGCAGAAATGCTCCCCAAAACAGCGTTTCACCTGTGCCGGGAGCCGCCTCTCAGCCACGCACGTGGGTGTCCCGGAACAGGGCGAGCCTCCCAGGGGACGCCCGTGTGCTGCTGCATCCCCAAAACGGCCCTGGCCCCGTGGTGTCAGGGGGAAGAGCAGTTCTGGGTGACCCCGGGGGTTTGGGGTGCTCAGTTTTGGGGTCACCTCGGAGTTTTAGTGTGACCCTGAGGCACCCAGCTCCGGATTACCATGGAGTTCGGGGTGACCCTGAGGCAGCCCCAGGATTCTCAGTTCTGGGTGCACTCAATGGGTTTTAGATGATTGTGGGGTGGTGCTGGGATGTCAAATTCTTCATGACTCCAGAGTTTTGGGGAGTCTGCATCGCTCTGGGTGCCTGGTTGTCTGTGTCCAGTAGCAGCAGGGTGCCCCATTTGGGGGGGTTTGGCTGTCCCATTTGGGGGGTCCTGGGTGCCCCATTTGCAGGGGTTCTGGGTGGGTGACCAGAGACACCCAGGCTGGGTTGTCCAGGTGGTCCCAGTGTGCCCAGTTCAGAGTGGGCTATGGGTGTGGGAGGGGGAAGAGTTGCCCCTGGCTGAGGTTGCTGAGTCCATTCCCAGACACCCCCTGCGCCTCAATTTGGGGTCTGGGGGTGTGGACCTGTCCAGAGGCACGGGAAGCATTGGGTGAGCTTTATTGCTGATGCAGTGGCCGCAGTCATACAAATCGTGATCAAGGTGTCACGACAGGAAGGATGGGGGGTGGGGGAGGATGGGCATCATATGACCCCAAAACCCACTGCCCGCTTGAGCTGGTGCTTTCCCTACTCTCTCTGGGGCAGATTTGGTTTCCATGCTCTGAGGGTTCTGGGGGTCCCCCTGCAGTGCTGTGGGTGCGTACAAGATGCCCCAAGCTCCTGGCCCCAGCCTGGCTCCCTGTGTCCCACCACTTCCATGCCCCCTCTCTCCCTGGCTGCTCCCTTCTCCCACCCTCCCATTCCTCTTGACGTCAAGCCTGAACCCCCGACTCTGCAGCCACTGCTGAATCCCAAAACTCTGCTGGCCACCCAGAAACCTTGTGGTGATGTGATGATGGCCTGGGTGTCCCCTGCTCCTCCCCAAGGCTGGGGGTACTCTTGCTCACCCCAGGCTGGACCCTGGATAGAGTGGGGTGCCAAACCCCTTTGTTGTGCTCTGACGGGGGATTTCCATAAGGATCAGTTCTGCAGACCCCTGGTCTATTCTTGGCATCTCTGGTGGGGCACAGTGCTGGTAGAAGAGTGAGCTTGAAGGCTTCACAACCATCAAAAAATAAATACAACCTCCTCCATCATGTCCTGCTGGGCCCGGCCCATCCTCCGTGTCCCAGAGAGATCCCTGCTCCTTAGCGTCGGTCACTGCAGGTTCCAAAGGGCTTGTCACGAGAAAGGTGAGTGTCTGGGGGTCTGCCATGGGCTGCAGGGGAAAAATCCTCCCGCACCCTACTGCAGCAGCTTCGGCAACTCCACCTGCAGGGAAGCACACCCCATTACTGGGCGAGCAATGGGAAGGGGTGCAGGAATGTCACTGCCATGGTGTAGGGACATCCATGGCAGGGTTAGATGGGCTACTGGGGAGAAATTCCTCCCTGTGAAGGTGGGGAGGTCCTCACATAGATTTCCCAGAGAAGCTGGGGCTGACCCATCCCTGGAAGTGTTCAAGGCCAGGCTGGATGGAGTTTGGAACAACCTGGGCTAGTGGAAGGTGTCCCCTGGCCATGACAGGAAAGAGATGATCTCTAAAGGTCTCTTCCAACCCAAACCATGCAATGACCTCATTCTCTTGGCCGGGCTGGCTGCCCCCACACTCCAGCCCATGGACAGCCCAGCAGGGACACAAACCACCTGGAGTGTGTGAGAGGTTTCAAGGCTCCATGCTGGGACCAGCATTAGGCCCTTTTATTCCAGCAGTTATTACTGCATGGGGTACATACTTGACAATGTGCTGCCCAAGGGTGAATTTATGGGCCTCCTGTATTAGGAGGGCAGTTGCTGCCACAGCTTTCAAGCACCCAGGCCACCCTTGGCTAACAGTCTAGCTGTTTTGAGAAGTAGGCCACACCTCTCTGCTGGTCCCCAAGTGCTGTGTCAGTACCCTCAGAGCAACATTCAGTCACTCATATGTAAAGAGTTCAAAAGGATTAGTCAAGTCCAGACTGACATCAACAAATGTTTCAGTTGTTAAAATGCAGATGAAGCCTCTCCAGCCATCCTGGGCCACCTTCTACCCCAGGGGCATGGGCTCAGCCACAACAAGAAGATATCAAGAGCCCAGTGAGTTATAACTTACGGATGGGTTTTTCCTGGTGTCCCAGCCCCTGGATCCTGGTGGATCTGCCTAACACAGGAGCCAAGGGATAGATCTGCACCTGTCATGCTCTCTGCCAAGAGATGGACCTGCTGACCCCATCTGCTCTGCAGGATGGTATTTAAGGATGGATCTTCCTTCCCTATGTGCTTGGCAAAGGGATGGATCTGCCCCTGTGCAGGAGTTGGACACAACCCCACTCCTGAGAGGACACTGCCAGAGTGACAGTGGCTATGACCTCAGCCCCCAGCCCCACCCTGTGCATGGGCCCCACCTGGCCCTGCACTTGCCTTCTTGAGCTGTTTGAGGTTGCTGGAGCGAATAGCTGCCAGGAGTTGGTCTCGAGAGTTCTTCTCCTGGACTGGCAGTGCCCGGTCTCCTAACTTCCTCTGTGTCGCTGGTGAGAGCGAGTTCTTCAGGTTCTCGTTGATCATCAGTGGTGGGGCAAGTGGAGGAGGAGGTGGGGGTGGTATGGTGGGTGCCCCTCCTTTCTTGGGAGAGCTTTTGGGGGAAGCCTTGGGGGATGGTTGTGGGGATGCTTTGGGGGACCCCTTTGGCAGTGCTCCAGGCTTGGGCACCTCCAGGAGGTCTTTCTTCTCCCCCTGTTCCTGTGCCCGTTTCTGTTCCTGAAGGCGTTTCTGCCTCTGCCTGTCCATGTTTCGGCTCAGCAGGTTGGTGACGGTCATGCGTGGCCCAGCCAGCTCGAAGTGGTAGCCCAGCTTCAGGAGCGTGGTGTTCTCTTTCAGGAGTTTGGCAATCTCCATCTCTGTTTTTCCCCCACAGATGTGCCGCTGGTTGTGGAAACGTAGCTCCGTCAGTGTGTTGTTCTGCAACAGTGCCCGGAAAATGGCCAGGATACCCTTGCCTGTGATGTGGTTGGAGTCCAAGTTGATGCTTGTAAGCACCTTGTTGGACTTGAGCATTATGGCAATGGCAAAGGCCACGTGGTCATCAGCGCGGGTGTTAGCCAGGGCAAACACCTTGACCACAGTGTTGAACTCCAGGGCCTCGGTGAAGCGCACCAGGGTCTCGTTGTTGATGCAGTCGGAGTTGTTCACGTTGACCTCGGTCACCTCAGCATCGTTGTTCTTCACCTTCTCGATGAGCTCGTCAAAGATGCTGGAGGCTTCATCGTCCTTGGCTTGATCTGCAGAGCTGCTGGAGGAAGACTTGGAAGGGCTGCTCCCGGCTGCTGCCTTGGCCTCCTGTTTCTCCTCCACCTTTTCTGCCTTTTCTGTTTCTGTCTGGGATTTATCATCCTCATCTGCCTTAGATTTTTTCACAGCTGAAGCCTTTTCCTCTTCTTTTTTATCATTTTCTTTCTTACCTTCCCCTCTTGTGTCTTTTTCTGCCTGTTTCTCTGATTCTGAACTCTTCTCCTCCTTTTTGTCCTTCTCTGTGTCCTTTGATGCTGAATCCTTTTCTTCTTGCTTTTTTTCCTCCTCTGTCTCTTCCTTTGCTGCTGAGACCTTCTCTTTTTCCTTTTTATCCTTCCCTGCATCCTCCTTTTTAAAAGATGAGCTGTTCTCTTCTTCCTTTTTATCCTCCCCTGCATCTTTCTTCAACTCTGAGCTCTTCTCTTCCCCCTTTTTGTTCTTCCCTGTGTCCTTCTTCAATGCTGAACCCTTCTCTTCCTCCTTCTTGTCCTTCCCCATCAGCTTTTTCTCCATGGCCTTGACTTTATCATTCATAGCTTTGTTCTCTTTACTCTTGGTCTCAGTCTCAGCTTTACCTTTCAGGTCTGTTTTCTGAACACTTTCTTCCTTTTTAGAGGCTTTCCCCACTTTAGTATCTTGTTTCTGGGCCAGTTCATTGGAAGGAGATTCTTTTCCTTTTTCTTCTTGATTTTTGTCTCCCTTATTCTTGCTCAATCTGCTTTCCTAGTGGGAGAAAAACAACTGGGAATTACAGAAACAGGTGCCTCTGACCTACAGACTTGCCACCCCCGTCTCACTGTCACTGACCTCTGTCACATGGGAACATCCTGCAGCCTGTGGCTGGCCTTTGAAGAGGAATATTTGGCCCAGCCAAGGTCCCAGCTCTAGGGAAGGGTTCAGCATCTGAGTTCCTTGAATGCAGGCAGAGCCTGCAGGACCCAGGTGTGATGAGATCCTGCTGCAGCTCTCTAAGGCAGCTCTGCTCTCCTTCTACTTCCAGCCCCTCCTCCCAAAGGGCTCTGGAGATTTGCAGGACACCCTCCCTAACAGGCCATAAAAGAACAAGCTGTAGGAGGCACCTTCTCTCATACCCCCTCTAAGTTATAATTTTTTAAATCATTTTTCTAACTAGGGATGGAGGTAGTGCCTGTCTCCCTGTGAGCCCCAGGTGCTTTCCCACCTTTCCTAAATGATTTCCAGCTGGATGCTTGGTGGCTTTTCACAGCCTGTAGCCCAACACTCTCCACACTGTCCTGGATGTGTGTGCAAGCAGGGGAGAGCCCATAGCAGTGTCCCTAGTGATACTGCTGACCCAGCAGTCACTCCAACCCTGGGTTCTGCAAAACCATTCTGCTTTCAACAGCAGTTAGCACTTTTGAGCAGAAAACCAAGGAAATGGGAACATGTAATTTACAGCTTTCTAATGCACGAGGTTCTCCCAGCACATCTGCTCCCAGTGTCCAAAGACATCATAAGAGGGAAGGGCTTGGAGAGTCTGGGGGAAGGTCAGAAGGAAGTTTTGGTCATTTTTACAAGCACGTGACCCTTGCCTTTGGTACAGCCTGTCCTGGGCATTGCTGCTGGCCATAGCCAACTCCAGCAGCTTGGGGACACAGCCAATGCCTCATTGCAGCCTTCAACCAAGGCTGAGGGGTTGGGAGGGGTTTCCATCGGCATTAGTGCAACCTTTGATATGGTTCCCATCCTTCCCTCTGGCAGTTGCCAGAGGGCAGAGTTAGGAGGGATACTGGGAAGAAATTCTCCCTGCGAGGGTGGTGAGGCCCTGGCACAGGTTGCTCAGAGAAGCTGTGGCTGTCCCATCTCTGGAAGTGTCCAAGACCAGGTTGGACAGGGCTTGGATTAACCTGGGACAGTGGAAGGTCCCCCATGGCAGGGGATTAACTTTAAGGTTCCTTCCAACCCAAAGTAGTCTGGGACTCCATGACATGAAACACATCCATTCCCAAGGCAGAGGAACCAACGCTTCAGGTGGCTGAAGGGAGATGAACTTGACACTGGGACCAAGTTTGCTGTTCAGATGATGATACTACCATAAATTTCACATCAAAGTTTGGCAATTTAAATGCCCTTCTCCCTCCTCCACAGCTAGGGAACACACAGGTCCTCAGCACTGGCCTGGCTCATCATCTTTGCTGGGGGGATTTTAGGACTTAAGGGAAAGGAGGAAGGAAGATGCCTCTGGGAGATGCAGCTGTGACACCTTTACAATCTCCCTGGATCCTCTCATGATCAGGTGGCTTCACCCAGTGCCTGGAACCCCCAGATCTGAATCCTGACACCACAGGAGTCAGGCTGGTCTCTTCTTCATCGTGGGGCTCCACAGTGTCCATGCTGGGGCAGCATAAGGCTGAGCTTTCCCCATATGCAGTACTGCCAGCCCTCAGGGACGGATTTTTGTGGAAAGAACTGGCTGTGCATGGGCAGCCCTGGGGACTGTTTGTACCTGGTGTATAAACAGATGCCATCGAGGACGAGAGAGCTGTTTATTTAGTTAAGCGATTTCTTGGCTCCCTGGCACAAGGCTGAACAGGGACAGGAAGGCTCATGCCAGACCCCTACAGAGCCTGGCCTGGTGTCCACACAGCCCCCACTGCTGCCACCCCAGGGGCCAGCGATGGGGCTCCCATGCACCCCATGCAGTCCTGGGTGCTGCAGGGAGCAGGTGATGCCACCTCCTCTGGCACTGAGCCAGGGGTCCTTCTCACCAAGCTGTGGTCTATTCCCAGCACCAGAATGGTGCACAAATGCTCAGTGACATCCCGAAGCACCTCGGTGGAGGAAGAGCCCTGGCAGGAGGACTGTAGGATGAGGATACTGGTGTTCCCCTGCTGGCACCCAACAGGGCCTTTCCATGGTGTTTGGGAGTGCCCAGGTTGCAGGTTCCTCTGAGAAGGGACATTTATCCTCCTCAAGGCTCTGTGACTCTTTGGTGACCCCAGGCTGAGCACCCATCGAGTCATAGCCAGCAGCCTCATCTCCATGCCAACTGCTCCAAAAATCTTTCTCCTTCCCAGCCCAAGCTCACCTAGCCTAACACTGGTGAGCTCTGAGTCTCCCCTGAGCACTGTGGGCACATCCAAGACAAAGAAGAGCAAAGCCTTTGGCCAGGGATGAACAGAACTTGGAGAAAGGGAGAAAAACTCTGGTGAGAATGACCAGCAACATCTCCCATGCTTGGAGAAGGTGATGGTTTACTCCAAGCAAATTAAACTAGAGGAAAATTAAATCCATGGAAAATCCCTACTTGGGAAAGCTGCTGCAGCACATGCTGGGTGTGTCCTGTTACGTGGTTAAAGCTTCCATCCATGGATGTGTGGCCATGTGTCCACATGCTGTGGTTTGGGGGAGAGGAGACCTGGAGCCAGAGAATGGGATGTGGGAAAAGAGGTGGGGGAAAAGGAATCAGGGGAAAGAGAGCTGGGAGAAGTCAGGAAAAAGAAGCTGGGGGAAAAGGAGCCAGCTGTGGCCCCAGGCATGGGAACAAGGGAATGCAACAGATATGAAGTGACCATCACGGGTGTTTCTGCCACTTGTGGGATCATTTGCTTACAGCAAATTTGGGATGCAACAGAAGGATCCCGTCTAAGATCTGCAGGTTACGGGAAGAAGTGCGGGATGGTCGCAGGGGATAAGAGGGGTTCAAGCTGCTTCATCTCCTGTGGAGATGCCTTGGGAGAGCCCTTGGCACACACCCAGCTCCAGTGGCAGCAGAGGGACAGGAATAAGCAGGAAAAAAAGTTCAGGCAAGAAACCAGATCTGTGTTTCTAAAACTAAGGGTCATATCTCCATCCCTTGCTGGAGCCTATGGTCATTTCCAAAGCAGGTCTGCTCCGGGCCCTGCCTGAGGCCACGTGTGTGCCCAAGAGGGAACATGTCCTTGTCTCCTCCTGCCTTTCTACCATCTCAGGGCTCTCGGTGTGTCCCACTGGCCCAGCCCATGCTGCAGCAGCCAGCCTCAGGTGTCACCAGCCCACCACTGGTGATAATTCCAAAGTCCTTACCTTCAGGCTGGAAGTGCAACTGGAAGTGGAGCTTGGTGGCAGAGCTGTGTTTCAGGGGTGGAGAAGCGGAGCGAGAAAAGCACCTTTCCCCTGCTCTGGAGCCCCTGGCTGCCCCCGTGGCCACCAGCACAGCTTCTCCTGCAGCTCAGGGCCAGCTGTCCCCTCTTCATGGCTATCCCGAGTCCTGCCTGCTCACTTCTCTCTGCCCACTGGCATATTTACCTTAGGTACCTGGAAACCAGTGCTGCTGCACCCCCTCTGTACCATTCCCTCTGCCACAAGCACATTTATTAGGGGAATATTTTTACACAGCGTGTCAGACCTTTAAAAATAAGCCTAATGAAAACAGCCTGGTAGTCGGTTGATTAATCACCAGTGTTTTGATGAACTGAAATGCCTTCCCGTTTCCTCTAAATAGACTAAAATGAGCATTGCCATGGCTTGTTAGCATTTGTAACCCTCAAACCCACTCAGATGTTGCCTTAAAAGGCAAAGGAGACTGGGAACTTCTTGCCTGGAATCCAAGCACTTGCTCCAGCACTGAGCAAGGGATGGGGCTGGGGATAGAGCTGGGAATGGGGAGAGTGAATCTGGAGGTGGAGTGAGGGTCTCACTTCCCACCCCAAAAGTCCCATAGCTCATTTTGGGGTGGAAAATGGCTGGTTTAATGGCAGTTATTGATCTGGCTGTTTGTTTAGCAGGTGGAATGTAGGCACAGTCACCCTGCTGTGTCCAGAGCAGATTTCGAAGGAGAGGAGAGGAGAGGAGAGGAGAGGAGAGGAGAGGTGTTACCCAGGGATTCACAAATCCTGTACCCAAGATGAGGGAAGGGGCACTTGGTGGCTCAGTAGCTGCTGGTACATCAATCCCTGGCAGAGGAGACATATGGAAATGCATTTGCCGAAGTTTAGTCTTTGTAAGGGGCCAGCTTTCCCCAGCCTGCAGTTATTTTCAGAGGTATGTCCTGGGAAGAGTCCCTCATGGTCTCACCATGGTAGGATGTGCTTGGCTCAGGCAAAGAACAAGATGTGAGGATGGAGTCTTGGAAGCATGAGCAGTTCCATGCTGGCTCCAGGGAGGAGCACCCCATTGAGGTTTAAGGAGGGCTCGGCTGGGAAGTCAGAAGAACCCCAAGATCAGAAGGGGATGGAGCTTCTGGAGTGAGTCCAGAGGAGGCCAAGAGATGCTGTGAGGGCTGTAGCCCCTCTTATCTGGAGACAGACTGGGAGAGCTGGGGGTGTCCAGCTTGGAGAAAAGAAGGCTTCAAGGAGACCTTAGAGCCCCTTCCAGTGCCTAAAGCAGCTCCAGGAGAGCTGGACAGGGACCTGGGACAGGGCCTGGAGAAACAGACTAGGAGCAATGGTTTCTCACTGCTGGAGGGCAGGGATAGGTGGGATACTGGGAAGGAATTCCTCCCTGTGAGGGTGGTGAGGTCCTGGCCCAGGTTGCCCAGAGAAGCTGGGGCTGTCCCATCCCTGAAGAGCCCAAGGCCAGGTCGGATGGGACTTGGAGCAACCTGGGACAGTGGAAGGTGTCCCATGGCAGAGCTGGAATGGGATGAACTTTAAGGTCCCTTCCCACCCAGACCGTTCCATGATTCAAGAATTCACAGGTTCCTCTGTGTGGGTGACTGCTGGGGACATGAGTCATGCTGGTCCCCATGAGGAAAGGGGCAAGTCAGCAAAAGATCTCAGACCAAACCTGCACTTGCAGCTCCTGTGAAAGTGGCTCCAGAAACAGTGAACTCAGCCTGCAGCCATGGCACTGGCTGGGTCTCTAATATCACCAGCAGCTCTAGGGGCCTCTGGAAGCTGAGGGTGAGACACCATCCTGTGATGATATGAGAACCTCAGGAGCACGACAGGGGAAGCTTGAGCCAGGATCAGGTCCATCCCAATCATCTGTACTGCTGGAAAATCTAGGGTCATCTCCAAGGTGGCTGATTGTGGTTTCTGCACATGCACTGGAGCCCACCATGACCCTCCTCTGGGGACCCACTGCCTCCCTCCTTCCCAGCAGCTCCCCAGGCAGGGCCATGCTGGCTGTCTGGCATGTGGATTTGGCCACCAACAAAGACTGTCCCACCAGAACCAAGCTCCTTGCAAAGCAACTGCAACCCCTCCAGAGCTGCAGAGTTGGGAACAGTGCCCAGGCCAAGGGGTTGTTCCTCTCTCCCAGCCTCTGCTGGGATAATAAATTCCTCCTGCAGCCCATGAGACATTTTCCAGATCATCTCTTGGCATGGCATGGCTTAGACAACACCAGCACAATTACATTGGTCCCACACAAATCCTGAGTGGCTTTTGGTGGTGGAAAAATGGGGAAGTGGGGAAGCCCAGGGATGAGGTGAGACCTCTGAGACACGGACAGACAATTCACCAAAATCTCTTGGTCAGCTGTGGGAGTCCCAGACCAGACTGGTGAGGGAAGGAAACTGGGTTGAGTTACTTGAATGAGCAGGTTTAGGTATAATTATGATCCATGACTAACAAGCCAATCTTCTTTCACTGCCTGGGGGAGTTTCAGTCTGTCCTACAGACCTTTATAGGGCTGCTACCAAGCCCTATAAAGCCTTCAAAGCTACCACAAGACTCTAGGATTGAATCCACTGCTCTAACTTTGGACATCACTCTCTGGAGACACCTGCCTACCTGCCAGACTCTGAGGACTGCTATGTTCCCTCTGTCCCACCCACCTATCCCAAATCCTAGCCAGAGCCCAAGAGCGAGGCACCAGCATCCCTCCACCCCTCAGTGTGACTCTGGGGCTCAGGAGGCTGAGCATGAGCCTCAGCTCTCTTATGAGCCCTGTGAGAGCTCCCCAGGGACAGGGATGTCCTCTGAGACTGTCCCACTGCATGGAGAAGCCATCGAGGTGGGTGAGGGCATAAGCAGGATGGTTGCAGGTTATTTGATGTTCCTGGTATTTGGGTACCTGCTCCTGGAGAGGATTGCTAGAGTCAAGCCAAAGCACAACAAGCTGCCCAAGCTCTTTTCCTCCATTTCTCAGCCAGTTTTGAGTAGCCTAGGGACAACTCAGAGCCAAGGACATTCCCAGAAAGAATGCTGTGTCCTTGGCTGAGTCCTGGGAGCTGCTGAACCTGGATTTCCAGCAACCTGCAAAGGAAGCAGGATTGTGAGGCTTCTGCTGACTCTGCGACACCCTGGACAACCCTCCTGCTCCTCAGCACAGAGCAAATACCATGGAAAGCTTTGTGGGAGACCCTGCTCACATCCCCGAGGCTCCTTGATAGGATCAGGCAGCCAAGAATTTCTCTTGGCACATTTGGACTCTTTTGGCAGGAAGGAAGGTTGAAAGGACCTCAGCTTTCAGCACTGGGACACACATGACCCCTGGCCATGCTCTGTGTGCTAAAGCCCAGAGAGATGTAAGCAACTCCCTGCCTTGTCCTGCCTCACATATTACCCTGTCATTTTAACAAGGAACTCAGCTTTTCCCCTTCCCTTATGCCCAGGCCTCTCTGATCCCAAATATCACTGTGTCTTTGCATGTCTCAGGGCAATGTTTTAAAAAGTCCACTTTCTGAGATGCAGAGCTGTTCTCCAGAGACTGGGCAGCTTCTGGCCCTGATTTTTTTTTTTTTTTTTTTTTTTTCTCTTTCCTGAATTAAGGCGATAAATGTTTTAACTTGGTTTCCTTTAACAGAAGAGCTCCAGCCCTTCCATGGAAATGCAGCCATTTTCCAGAAAGCTGTAAAGCCACTGAATACTATGCAAATAGAAACCTTTTATCATCTAACAAAATCAGGTTTTAGAAGTCCAGGTTTTTCTCTTCTATTTGCCATATTCCCAGCCCTTCTCCTGGCACTGCCATGGCTGAGCTGGATATTCCCAAGATGAGACCATCTCCCTGGTTGTCTCTTCATCAGGGATTGAAAAGGGCAGGGAATACCAGCAATTAATACTACAAACATCTCTAGGATGGATTTCTGCCCAGTGCACTTTGTAGGAAGCCCACAAAAAGCATTAATTGGATTTTTAGGAACAGGAGAATTGCAATTCAGCCCTAGCAAGTCTTAATCCTATCTCCATCCTCCATGTCATAAGTGCTGGATGGCCAAGGAGCAGGACACTGCTCCCAGCCTTGGCAACACATGGGCACATCTCCAGACCCCTTGCTGGTGCAGGTATCCAATGGATCCCATCCAGCAGCCCATGGAACCGTCACAGATACCCCTTGGCAGTGGGCACCCACTGCTGGAAGATGATCCTGGGTCCTTGAAGCAGGTGAGATAAGCCAAGCTCCAGGTGCCTAGCTGGAAAATCAGACCAGCTTTGCTGGTCATTCCCTTAAATAGTTCATGGGAAACAGGAGCACCAGCTCCTCAGGCTCTGGCACCACATGGGAGCTGCATCCCAGGACAGACCACTTAGCAGGCATACAGCCAGGCATGCCAGGGGTCACCATCTCTGGTTCTTGGGAACTGGAGAATTCCCTGCAAGGAAGAAAATGGCAAATCACTCTCCTTGGCAGAGGCTGCCATGGCTGTGCAGGTGCTCATTCCTGTGCTGGGTATGTCCAACATATGCCACCGTGCCCCTGTCAGGAGGAGGGACCCCTTGGAGCCCTCAGCAGCATGCAGCACAAATCCTGACCCAAATACTATGGGCTTGCCAACACATGGTCAAGGGACTGCACAGGACACCTCTATGACCTGGGCTGGCACCTCTCCAGTTGTGTTTCAGGAAATCACAGAATAATGGAATCACTATGGTTGGAAAAGCCCTCTAAGCTCATCAAGTCCAACCATTCCCCCAGCACTGCTATGTTCACCACTAACCCATGTCCACAACAGCCACATCCACATCCACATCCACACAGCTCTTAAATCCCTCCAGGGATGGTGATTCCACCTCTGCCCTGGACAGCCTATGCCAGTGCTTTACAATCCTTTCCTCCAAATGGAGGAAATTTTTCCCAGTTTCCAACCTGAACGTTCCCTGGCACAGCTTGAGGCCTTTTCCTCTCCTCCTGTCCCTTGTTCCCTGGGAGCAGAGCCTGACTCCCACATGGCTGCAGCCTCCTGTCAGGAGTTGTGCAGAACCAGAAGGTCCCCCCTGAGCCTCCTTTTCTCCTGGCTGAGCCCCACCCCAGCTCCTTCAGACACTCCTGGGGCTCCAGACTCTTCCTCAACTCTGTTTCCTTTTCTGGTCATGCTCCAGCCCCTCAATGACTTTCTTGTCCTGAGCAGCCCAAAACTGTTACTGGGATTGAAGGTGTGACACCAGTAGTGCCAGGACAGGGGATGGGTACTGCCCTGGTCCTGCTGCCACACCATGGCTGGGACAGGCTCTTATTGTTTCCACAGCTCAAATTCCTTTCTGTTTTCATCCCTGTTTGCTCCACATTCTGGGCAGAGAAAAGGACAGAGCAGGACCCTTGACCCTCCACAGTGTGTCTGTCGCCTGCCATCCTACCAGCCACACCTTGACTTCGAAACATATGCCCTGACACTGAGATCCTCTTGCTCCATCCTGCCACGATTCCCACACAGCAAAGGGTGGGATGGAGCAATGTGACCGGTTAATCCCAGCGTCCTGCTGGAAGCTGAGTCACTGAGATGGTTTTAGCACACAAGTGATGTCATAGTGCTGCGAAAGAGAGGGACACATAACGGACCCAGCTCTTCTCCTCCTCCATGTCTATTTATCAGCTCAACATAAACACATATTAAACCTCCTGAGCAGCTCAGCCCATATAAGCTAAACACTCCAAACATTTCCATGAATTTATCTGCATCCCTGTTGCACTTTATGTAAATATGGAACTCAGATTTTTACTCGTTTTTCCCCAATTGACTAGAAATCCGTGGGTTTCTTTCCCTGCTTGTGCCCTTAGATGGACTGTGGATGTCCCAGACTTGTATGTGCCTTTGGCATGAGCTCCACGTCACTGGGAATGCTTTGTGCTGCAACTCACCCTGGTCACAAAAGGAAAAACAAGGAAAGCAAAACTTCTGCCCCCAAGGGCATCACAAAAACTCCGATCCAGCTGTGAAGGTCTTTCTCACACCATTTTTTTAGGAATGTAGCTCAGACATGCCTGTGTTCTTGCTTCACATTTTTCAGCTGTTCTCCACAATGCAGATCCTTCTGGGAGCTGTCATGGGATTGTTCTTGCTTCTATGTTAACCTTGGAGGGTTGTTTTATCATCTGCTGCAGGTAACAGCTCCTGCTGCTGCTGCTCATCCCTCTTGTGACAGCGTTGGGACTTTTTCAGAAACTCAGAACGAAACACCAGAGCACAGACAACAGTTTTCATTTCTGAGCAATGAAAGGGATGTCCTGGACTTCACAGAATTACAGAATCAATTTGGTTGGAAAAGGCCTCTGAGATCATCTAGTCCGATCTGTGACCAATCCCCCCACATTGCAACCCAGCCCAGAGCACTGAGTGCCACATCCAGGCATTCCTTGGACACCTCCGGGAAAGGGGTCTCCACCACTGCCCTGGGCAGTTCTGTCCTGTCCAATATATGACCACCCTTTCCATGGAGAAATTCCTTGTGATGTCCAACTTGAACAGTGGGAGCAGAGCCCGACCCCCACCTGGCTGCTCCCTCCTGTCACGGAGTTGGAGAGTGACTTGTGCAGCTGGAGGGGCCATCTGTGGCCTCCTTTAAGGACCAAATAGGAATGGCTCAATACCTTTGGTTTCTTTCCAAATGTGTGACTGGTTTGGATATCCTTGGCTACCATCCATGGAGGAACGCAAAGCCCAGGAAGCTGCCAGCTCTATTCCTCTCTGTGTGCTAGTGGAAGTACCCACAACTTTGCCCACTGCTCACTCCATGGGCCGGAAACCACTGGAGAAGCCTCTGGATGGATGTCCCATTGTCACCCACCCCTTTCATCTCTTTGGAGGCCAGAAGCTGTTCAGAACAATATATTATAGTCCATTCTCTCCTGTGAGAGAGATGAGACCCTGACACAGGTTGCCAAGAGTAGCTGTGGCTGTTCCATCCCTGGAAGTGTCCAGGGCCAGGCTGGACGGGGCTTGGGAGCATCCTGGGATAGTGGGAGGTGTCCCTGCCCATGGCAGGGGGTGGGATGGGATGGGCTTCAATGTCCCTTTCCGCCCAAACCAGTCTGGGATTTTGGGATTCTTTGAACTTGATGATCTTAGTGGCCTTTTCCAATCATAAAGATTCTCTGTTGAGGGAAAAGAGACCAGGTCAGGACATGGCTAAAAGAAAGGCAAGGGCTGAGAATTAGTGAAGACTCTTGGAAGGGAGGAGGAATGGTCTTGGCAGTCAAGAGAACTGAGAACTGGCTCATAAACAGAAGAGCAGAGTTTCAGTACACATGTGTTAGGGACAAACTGGGAAGATGCTCAAGGAATGATATAACCCCTGCTGTACCCTTGTTTGCAAATTCCCTCAAGTCTGAACCAGCAAGTTAAATAAAGAGCTTGTTTTTTCCTCCAGATATTATAATGAAAAGATGACAAGTTTGAGCATTAATAAAAAATTTAAATCCTGGCTTTCTTGCCCGTGGTGTTGAAGAAGGGATCACTGCTGAAGATCTCCACTTTCCATAGACGGAAATCAGGTGGCTGGATTAAAAATCACCCAGCAGTAAGTTCCAAGCCTTGAGAGAGTGAGAAAATAAGGCAGGTCTTTTTACAAGACCATCCCAAGGTCTTGTAAAAACAAATCCTTCTCCAGGATCTGCTGTCCTCTGGCACCAGCATCCTTCAGATACACAGAATTTTGATTAAATAAATCCTCTGAGCTCACTGCTTTTCCCTCTGCATCCAGACCAGGCTGTAAGGAGCCTGTCCAGCCTCCAAGAAGAGAGCTTGGGGACATGGAGACATTCCCAAGAGCCTGCAGAGATAAGGATGCATGGACCTGGAACAGGAGGAGGTCTTGCCTGCAGAAGAGTGCACTTGGGGAGTGGGATATCCGAGAGAAAATGAAAAGGTGCTGGAGGATAACTGAACCACCTCAGCTTCTCCTGTGAGAAGGGGGTTCAGCCTTCATGAGACAAAAATACAGGGACCATCTGCACTGTGCACATCTGGCCCTGGCTGTGCACATCTGGCTCTGGCTGTGCAAAACTGCTCTGACATCCAGCATCCCCTGTTCAGAGTCTTCTCCTCAAGGAAGCTGGTCCCTGGGCTTCCATGGAAAGAGACACCCATGACATGAGTATCTTCATAAAAAACTGGGTTTGTGGCCCTGGAATGACTCTCCTCCATAAGCAGGATAATGCTCCCTCATGCAACTTCCCTGCACTTCCCAGTCATCCCTGCTTAAAGCTGAATGCAATCAAATCAAAACAAGCCCTGTTGAGAGGCAGGACTGGGAACTCTGATGGGATCAGGACATGCAGGTGTCCTCCCCTTACAGGAGAGCTTCAAAGAGCATTTGGACAACTCTCTGAGGCACATGGTGGGTGGGATTTTAGGGCTGTCCTGTGCAGGGCTAGGAGCTAGACTCAGTGATCCTTGTGGGTCCCTTCCAACTCAGGATATTCCATGATTATGTGAGCTGAGGGAAGAAGGCTCCATCCATTCCCAGGGAAGACAGTGATGCTAGAGAAGGGAAATCACAAGGAGGAGCTGCCTCTGCCATCAGGTGCTTGGTGTTTTGGGAGTCGCCAGGGTGCTGTGGTGAGGCCAGGTGAGAATCCAAGGAAAGATAAGAACAGCTGCAGGTGGATTTTGTGGAATGCTTTGGAAAGTAAAACTTCCTGTTGTGGACTTGGCAACTGCTAAGGAGAATTCGTACACCAAAGCACCAGTCCATGGCATATGTGGTTCACGTGGAGATCCTTCCTATGGGATAGCCCTTCTCATCTAGGTCCCATCTAGCAGAGGTTCCCTGAGAGTGTTTAGGGCTAAACAAATGCCAGTGGGAAAGATAATGGAATTAGGGAATGGTTATGCTTGGAAGGGACTTTAAAGATCTTTCCCTTAAAGACTATCATGGAAGAGACCCCATGGATGGGGTGTTCTCAGGGAGGGTATAACTGCGCTCTCTGCACAGACACATGGTTTTTATAGATGTCACCAGCAATAGAGGAAGTGGACCAGTTCCCACAGACCACATTTCCTCACATAGCTCAGCTCTTAGAGAAACCCATCCCACAGGGACAGCTGCACAGAGCCCCAGTGCCCTGGCACACACAGCTTTTCCTCTTCTGGACAGAAATCCCAGGCATGATAAAAGGATTTCAAGTGACAGCAAGTCAGTTGTGCCCCAGGTAGTTAATGAAATTCTAGACTGGTTTGGGTGGAAAGGGATCTTAAAGTTCATCCTGTTCCACTCCCTGCCATGGGCAAGGACACCTTCCACTATCCCAGGTTGCTCCAAGCCCTGTCCAACCTGGCCTTGGGCACTTCCAGGCATGGAGCAGCCACAGCTTCTCTAGGCAACCTGTGCTAGGGCCTCACCACCCTCACAGCGAAGAATATCTTCCCACTATCCCTCTGGCAGTTTAATACCACAGCACCAACTTTAAAGCATGTTTCTAACTGGAATTTCTCTTGTTATGCCTTTGCCTGTGACAGTAAAAAGCCATGAGGTAAGAGAAATCATCTCTTCGTTTATACACTCATGACCAGCCTGCATGACACATGGACCTTGTTGAGTACATCCAGAGAGGGGCACTGGCCCAAGCCCCACCCTTGAGCTGGGTTATACTTCCACTCATTAGCAAGACAAAATTAAGATTAATTTATTACTGCATCACCAAGATGGGAATTTGGCTGCCCAGTGTGGAAAGGTTGGGGCAAAGCTCATGTCTATTTTGGGCTGTTTATAATCTGCTTCCTAGTTACCCTAGTTTGCCCTTTTCATCACAAAGAAGATGTGTTATTATGTAGTTAACAATATTTCTAAATATATCCACTTCTCCCAATATTTAGGTGGAAATGTAGGTGCCTGAAGCCAGTTCAAGAAAAGGGCAATGACTGCAAGAACAGTGACATGGGCAGAAACTCAACCTTTCCCTTCAAAATACCTTATTTTGCACTTTGGAGGAATTCCTGCACATCCCAGATAAGACACAATGTCCCACAACAGAGATTCCCATCAGGAGGTATGGAAGAACAGCAGGGAGGACATAAGAAGGACATGGAACTTCTGAAGCAAGTCCAGAGGAGGCCAAGAGATGCTCTGAGGGCTCTAGCCCCTCTTATCTGGAGACAGACTGGGAGAGCTGGGGATGTTGGAGCAGAGAAGGCTCTGAGGAGATATCAGAGTCCCTTCCAGTGCCTAAAGCAGCTCCAGGAGAGCTGGACAGGGACCTGGGACAGGGCCTGGAGAAACAGACTAGGAGCAATGGTTTCTCACTGCTGGAGGGCAGGGATAGGTGGGATACTGGGAAGGAATTCCTCCCTGTGAGGGTGGGCAGGCCCTGGCACAGGTGCCCAGAGAAGCTGTGGCTGTCCCACGCCTGGGACTGTCCAAGGCCAGGTTGGATGGGACTTGGAGCAACCTGGGACAGTGGAAGGTGTCCCTGCCCATGGCAGGGTTAGAATGGGATGAACTTTAAGGTCCCCTTCCATCCAAACCATTCCATGATTCCATGAACTACGGACAGATAAAATCTGTGTAGTTCAAGGATGAGAAACTGCCCTCCTGTCCCTCCTACTGAAGAGATATCACAGACACAGTGCCTGGCATTCCTAATTTAAGGCATCAAGAGAAATCTTTGCAAGCCAGAAGCAGATGTGTGAGCAGGGCAGGGGGTGGGAGGGGGGTGGTGAAGCACAGGCACAAGGTCAGGGAAGGAATGGGAGGTAATTCCAGTGGGAATTACCTGTGAACATCTAGAAAATGTTATCCTTTGTCTGTGATGTCTCTTCAGGAGATCTCCTTGGAGCCTTCTCTTCTCCAGGCTGGACATCCCCAGCTCTCCCAGTCTGTCTCCAGATCAGAGGAGGTCCAGTCCTCAGAGCACCCCTGTGACCTCCTCTGGATTTGCTTCAGAATACTGGGAGCTGTTGATGAGAGGGGCGGGGATGGACATGTATGGGGTGATGCCTACACATGCTGGGGGAATGCCAACCCCGTGGGAGTGCAGCCACCATGCCTGCGCTGGCTGGAACAACATGAAATCTGCTGACACATGAGAGGGATTTGTCATCGGAGACCTCAGAGCTCTGAGCAGCTGGGGGAGAGTTCGGCACCTGCCTGGGGTGCTCTGGATGGCTCCATGTTCTCATTCCATCCTTCAGCAAAACATAGCCCTGGGACTTCCTTGGACAGAGGGGACCATTGGCTTCCTGCACTCTTTTTTGTGACTGTTCCTGTGGTCTGATCATCCCATCCCATCCCATCCCATCCCATCCCATCCCATCCCATCCCGTCCCATCCCATCCTATCCCATCCCACCCCACCCCACCCCACCCTTGGGCCCCATGGCAGAAGACAGCCCTGCTCCACCACCAGCATGATCTGATGTGCCAGCCCTGTAAACTGGCATTTTCTAGGTGCTAATCCCATATCCTAACAATGGCAGAGAGGAAGGGGTGGAGGATATACTTTTTTCTTGGCCTCCAGGGATTGAAATAGAAGAAGAAAGTCAGTTCTGCCCTATCCAGTTACTGCAATACAATCAAACTGGGCCATTTTCACTGACAAACTTGACCTGTTGCCAGTTTGCTTTGTCTTCCATGGTCTGAACGTCCTTAACTCAGAGGGCAGCAGGAGATTTTCCAGGACCCCTGTGCTGCCCTCCTCCCCAGCCAGAGCCCTACACCCTCATCCAGGTGTCTGTCCTCCCCGGGCCATCCCTTTCCACATGCCAAGTCTTCTCCCACTGCACATACACTCTCAGGCATTTCTAAACAACATTATTTTAAACCAGGCAGTTTCCCAGGTCTCTTTTTAACAAAACTCACAAATTTCCTCCCTTCCTCCTGGTCATGGACACTTCCCTATGCCAATTCCCAATCAACCTCTCATGCTCCAACAGCTAACACTGAAACAGCAACACAAGTGATGTCAAACCCATATGTCCTCCCACCTGAAAAAGCAGATTTTTTAGTGTCACCTCTTGGGATCGCCTACAAAACAGTAGTCACTGAGATGACTGGGACTACATAAAAGCATTTCCCTCTTCAGGCAGGTTTTCCTGCAGCACCTGAACTTCCCCACCATAGGGAAATTTTCTGCTGGTGAGGAAATCAAGGCAGAGCCCTCGTGGTGAGGGGAACAGCACTCACTGTCCCCCAGCCCATGTCAAGCACCACATATAGAAGTTGAAAGCTGCTCCTTATCCTCGGAGCCAGAGTGAGCTCCTAGGCTGCCCAGGACAGGGGTGGGAAGGAACAATTTAATCCCTTGTTCAGCTCTCCAAAAGCAAACTTCAGTTATTTTTCCCACTGGTGCAATTTTCATTCACACTCATCCCAATATTTAGAAGGGAATAAGGGTATCTAGGCCACAGTCAGAAGAGGACCCTCCTATATAAACTCCATAAATATCCAGAAAGAGAAATATCCAAGTGCTCTGGGGTAGTTACAGATTGATTATCCAGCTGGAAGACCCAGGGTACAGCTGGGTGACCTGGAATAGATCTGGAATCAGAGCCAGAGCAGAGCAGTGCCCCACAATACTTGGCACTGCTTGTGCTGCCAATACTCTCCAGCCCTGCCCCGGCACAGCAGATGCAAACCCTGCCTGTGACATGAGACCAGCCCATGACCACATGGATCAACTGCTGAAGAATCGCTGTTTTTCATTTTTTGGCTCAGCTGCCATGAAAACTAGGGAAACCAGATACTTCCCAGGCTTCCACGCACAAAGCACATACCAAATATTCTTAGTACTGAGGTTAATAAATGTTACAGAAAAGCAGGACTGGCTCCCACTAAGGCACAACACAAAAAGAGGAAAAGGGCTGACATAAAGCTCTCGAGCTCCAAGTAAACTCTTAAAGGATTTGCCAGCTGCAGAGAGGGAGATAAATGTACCCAAATCAAACTAAAATAAGGAATTTTAAGTGAACAATAAATGCAAAACAAACGGCATAGGGTAAAACCTGCTTCTCAATGTGATTTCCACAGACCAGGAAACATTTTTATGAACCAGAGACTGTTTAATCTTTTGCATAAGAAGAACTGAAAGGCTCAAGAGTCCAGAGATCTCCAAAGGCGGGGGGGGAGGGAGGGAGGGGAAGAAAAAACGCAGCCTGTGGCATCGCTGTCACTGCACCGGCCCCTCCAGCAGCCTCCTGAGAATCCCAGCTCCACTCCCAGCCCTGCCCAGGGATGTTAGATAAGGGCCAGGGAGAAAATCCCCGGCACCAGCACAGGTTTTGGCTTTGTTAGTAACACCGGGATTTTATGGTCCTGGCACTCCTCCCGGAGTGCCAGGACCAGCTCCCTCGTCTCCCCAGGACAGCTATTCCTCCTCAGCAAGCGCACGCCTTTCTGGGGTTTTGTGTTTTCCATCTCGTCCCTCACTCAGCCCGGGGGAAGGGGGGGTTTGAGGTGCGTTCCCACTTTTCCCGCAGCAGCAGTGGGGAACGTTACTTACGTCTATCGAGTGTTCCCGCTGCAGGAGCCTCCTGCTGTCCTTGTCGTGGTGGTTGAGCGCCGTGTCACAGTTTTGTGGGCCAGGTAAGGAGTTTTCTGATTGGTTTGTCTGACTGCGCTCCACAGGGATGCTCCCGTCCGCATCGACCACATCCAGCTCCTTTTCCAGCTCCTCCATCTCCTCTGGAGATAAAGTAGACAATAAATTGTCTATATCTGGATCTTCACTAACTTGTCGCCGGTATTTGGCCACTTTGGACATCTTGGCTCGCTGGCGAGACACGGTGGCGGTTGTGTGGTACCCAAAGCAAGAGAAAAAAAAGAAGCCGAAGCTCCAAGGCTGCTTCCCGAACGGCAGCAGGTGCTGAAGTGTTAAATCTCAGCAGCTCTCCAGCCCGAGACACGGTGGTTATCCAGAGGGGACACCCCTCGGTCCAAGAGTTGGCCAATAACAGGATCCAGTGGCGGTTCGGGCGCTGGGAAGCCAATGGAGCCCGGCGGGAGGCGGGGAATGGTGCTATCAGAGGAGCCTGAAACCCGAGGACATTCCAGGGAACCGTGCAGAGCTACATGACCAAATTTAGTCCGGAGCATTTCGCCTTTTAAAGGCAATGGGCCAACCTAGTGAGAAAACAGGGAAAAATGCATGAGCCGGCAGGCCGGGAATGGGGGGTGGAGGAGACAGCCCCAGCCTTTGTCATGGAGGCTGGGGGGCTACTAAAGTGGGCAGCGTGGCTACAAAGGGATGGGGGGAGCCTCTGCTGTGACAGTGACAGCTCTTGGCTAAAATCGGCAAGGAAGCACCCTCTCCAGAGGAAGTTTTCCTCTTTGTCCCGCTGCAGTCTGGGATCGGTGCTGTTAGCCCCACAGGGAAGAGCTGGAGGTGGTGGTGGTGAGGCAGACTGGTTCCATCGGAGGGATGGAGGCAGCAGGTAGCGAGTGCTGCCGGCTCGGCAGACCTGACTCCCCGGGCATTGTCAGAGCTCCTACCCACCCTCAGACCCGGAGGGGCTGCTCCCACAGCTGCTCTTCCTCACACACTCCCACTTGCCCTCGCCAGGTCCCAAAGACATCCCTTCTGCACAGAGGGAATTCCTGAGTCTCCCCTGCTCCTGGTCCAGGCAGTGCCCTAAGCCTAAGGTTTATCTGGCAGCGCCAACTTTCCATTTCCCTAATCCATACAGAAGCTTAACTGGCACGTGGGATTTCTCCCACAGGGACAGGAGACAGGCTTTTCTCTCCAAGTTTACAGGCAGCTTTACCCCATGTCCAGCATTTTGTACCCATTTGTTATCCTGCCAGCTTCATCCTGGTTTTCTTCATCCTTTATCATCCTCCTAATATTTACTGCCTGCTCCCAGGCCTCTCTCTGCTGATCCAAGCAAGGAGCCCTTTGGTGCTTTTTGACAAAACAAGCTCCCCTAGGATTTTTCTCAGCCTAATCACCTCCTCTACCTGTCTTCATGGCCAAATCCCACCCTGCACACAGGCACTGGGTGCTCCAGGTAAGTCTCCTAGTGACAAACTAGACATTCCCCATCCTAACAGGAAATATACATTCTTGGTGCATTCCAGAATTTCCTTTATCTCCAGCACTGCAGTGCCCAGGTTCTGCTCATATCCTTTCTGTGATTCACCAGCACAGCTGAGATTTTTTCCAGGTTGTAGAAGTACTTGTTGGTTTTAGTTTCTAAGTGCACAAACTTAAACATTGCTGTGGTGAATTCCATCTCCCTCACTTCTGTTTCCCTGATCCTGCAACCAGATGGTCTTGGTGCTTGCTTGCATTAGGAGGGACACAGCCATTCTCTTCCCCAGATGGCCTCACACACAGAATCATGGAATGGTTTGGGTTGGAAAGGACCTTAAAGCTCACCATGTTCCAGCCCCTACTATAAGCAGGGACACCTTCCACTCCCGGTTGCTCCAAGCCCCATCCAGCCTGACTTTGGACACTTCCAGGGATCCAGGGGCAGCCACAGCTTCTCTGGACAACCTATGCCAGGGCCTGCCCACTCTCACAGGGAACAATTTCCTCACAGTATCCCATGTAACCCTGCCCTCTGGCAGTGGGAAACCATTCCTCCTTGTCCTGTCCTTCCAGTTCCTGATGAAAAGTTCCTCTCCATCTTCTTTAACTCTCCTTCCTCAACACTGCCACAACTGTGACAGTGCTGAAGGCAACAGAAACCACAGTGAATTTAGTCTTTGGTGTCCATTTGGTGCCATCTTTGCCTGAAGAAGCCAAATAAGTGTCTTGTTTGTTCCACCTTAATACAGCTCTGAATCTCTCTAAGGTCCTGTCTGGTACCTTTTCAGGATAAAAGGCTGGACATGTTTTAACACTGTGTGTTTTGGAAGAGAAATTTGAGTTACAGAGTCTGGGTGGAAGAAAACGGAGAGGAGGGTGGACCTAGGTGGGTGTCAGGCTCTTCCCCCAGGGAATAAGAGACAGGACAAAAGGAAATGGCCTCAAGTTGCACCAGCAGAGGTTTAGGTTGGATATTGGGAAAACTTCTTCCCTGAAAGGATTTCTCAGTCTTGGCACAGCTGCCCAAGGCAGGGGTGGAGTCCCCATCCCTTGGAGGAATTTAATGGTTTAGTGGTAGTCCTGGGGCAATAGTTGGACTTGATGACCTTAGTAGGCTTTTCCAACCTATGCAAGTCCATTATGCTAGTCTATAAATGTCCACCCCTCCAGTATTTCCATGATATTGTTTTGCACAGTAATCAAGTGCTCGTAAGAGGTGAGCAACAAACTGGAAGCTAATTTCCCTACTGGAAAGCACACAACAAAAAGGTAGTGAGGAATCACATCTTTGTGTCAGCCTCTTCTTGGAACAATCCAAGCATTCCCAGGTGTGCCACCCCTGGCTCAAAGGATAGGACATGTTGACAGCCCCAGGGACAATCTACAATGCTAAGCCAAAGAAAGAATCCTTCTACTTAAAAGGGAAATCTGGAATTTTCTCTGCCTGCCTTTCCTTCGTAGTAAACTGTTTCAAACTTTCCCATGTTGTAAATAGGTTTTCTACATAATATAATCACTATCAACACCTTGATAAAATCTCTATTTTATCACTCCTGAACCTTGATTCTTGTGATGAGAGGTACTGCACACCAAATTCTCTAAGAAGCTGTGAATATGGCCTGGGAGACTCCAAGTTTCTCCTGAAGCATTACCCATCCTTTCCTGATCTAGGAATCCACAACTTCTGTGCACTCCTCCCGTGCACTGCAGAGCCAAGCAGAGGTAGCACAGAGCATAATTTTGTGGGGAAATTTTCCTACATTAGCAGAAAATCAGGGAGAGAACAGGGGACACCCCAAACTTGTCATGGTTCAGACTGGATGTCTCACTGTGACTTATGTTGGCTGTGACACAGTCCTTTTTAACTGGGATATTGGCACAGTTCTGTTAGACCATATTCCACAGGGTTCTTGGGGCTGTAGAAAGAAAACAGTAGAAAAAAATTTGTGTTTTCACCTCAGCATTAGAGAAGCTCTGGATATGTCTGCACTGACTGGTCCTTTGTGGGCCACCAACAACTGGTAGTGGGGATGTGTTTGTGAACCCTTGGGCCATGCTCTGGAGCTGGTTCCAGCCGCCACAGTGTGGAATAGTGATGTACAGAATCACAGAACCTCAGAATTGTTGGGGTTCGAAGAGACCTCTGGAGATCATCCAGTCTGGGCCCCTTGCCCAGGCAGGGTCACCTGGTGACACAGGAACACTTCCAGGTGGGTTTGGGGTATCTCCAGAGAAGGAGACTTCACACCCTCCCTGAGCAGCTGTTCCAGTGCTCTGCCCTCCTCCATGCAAAGAAGTTCTTCCTCATGTTGAGGTGGAACTTCTTGGGGTTTAGTTTATGGCCACTGCTTCTCATCCTGTCATTGGACACCACTGAAAAGAGTCTGGCACTATCCTCTGACACCCTTTGGAGGTATTTGTCTGGATTGATGGGATCCCCTCTCAGTGTTCTCTGGACTCACCAGGCCCAGCTCCTGCAGTCTCTCATCATCAGAGAGATGGTCCAGGCCCTCTGTGGTTCAGAGCACTGGCATGCTGTGTAGCCTGGCACACAGGAGCTCTTGGCAGCTCTGAATCCATTACTCCTGGATTTATCGGGGTCCCATCTCCGTAGCAAACAACACCTTGAGGGCACTAATGAGTATTTCCTAACCACTGGCTTTGAAGCACTACAACAAGCATTAGAGGGGAGAGACAGAGACAGAGTCAGATTAAGCAGCTTTTCCAGGCATATTTACAAACTCTGGTAGAACTGAGAAAGCTTTCCGTGCCCCCACCTCTCTCATCGCCACCTGGGACCATCCATCTGCCTTTATTCTTCCCTATTAGCTGATAAAGGACAACTGAACTTTGAATGGATTTTTCTAGCCTGTTATATTTCTCTTTCCTTCAGAGCCTGCAGAAGGAGAGGCTGAAAACTGATATTTTTATAATTTTCTAAGTTGTTCACTGAAGAGTGACCTTTCCCTCCTGGCCACAACAGGCGGTGGGTGTCTTGTGGCCAGTCAGAGAAATTGCTTCTCTCCCAAACCCAGTGCATCTTTATCCAAAACCTTCTCTCCAAACACATGCTTACATGAGAGCAAGAGTGGAGAAGGCGATATATTTTGGGAAACTAACCAAATCCTGGCTGTGGGAAAACTCAGAAATACCTGAAAGCCCCTTGGATATCTTCCATGAGCCTGCCTGAGGGTGGCACCAGGTCCCTTGGGTGATGCAGAAGGTCCTGCACCTCATGGACTCACCATGTTTCACCAGCTTTCCTACAGCTTGTGAAAGGTGGGACCAGAATGACCATTCAGCCTGATTTAATTAATCTACCACTCATTAGGGGATAGAATAAGGACTACAGCAAAGGATTGCCACCCTGAGAAGGGTCAGATCAGTCACAACATAATGGAATTGTTGAGTTTGGAAAAGCCCTGTAAGTTCCCCCAGCACTGCCAAGGCCACGATTAGCCCATGTCCCCAAGTGCCACATCCAAATGTTTTTTAAATCCCTCCAGGGATGGTTACACCACTGTCCTGGGCAGCTGTGCCACTGCCTGACCAACCTTTCCAGGAAGACATTTTCTCCAGTATCCAAACTGAACCTCCCCTGGCCCAGCTTAAGGCCGTTTCCTCTTGACCTGACCCTTGTCCCCTGGCAGCAGAGCCTGATGCCTGACACCTCTCCCATCCTGTCAGGAGTTGTGCAGAACCAGAAGGTCCTCCCTGAGCCTCCTTCTCTCCAGGCTGAGCCCCCCAGCTCCCTCAGCCACTCCTGGTTCTCCAGCCCTTCCCCAGCTCTGTTCCCTTCCCTAAACACGCTCCAGCCCCTCAATGTCCTTCCTGAACTGAGGGGCCCAGAGCTGACCCCATGATTGCAGGTGTTGCCTCACCACTGCCCTGCACAGGGGGATGAAGTCACAGCAGTGCCAGAGGACACAGGAGTAGGGAGAGTTGCTCCAGTGGCTGAGAGAGGCCAAAGCAGAAACAACAATACCACAATACCTGGAGATTCCCAGGAATCTCCAAAGTTGCATGACCTCTACTCCCCCACCTAAAATGAGGCCAAACACACCTGTTCGTGAAACAGTAGCAGTCTTTTAAAGCATCAAAACCCAACACAGCAGGTGGAGCATTCTAGCTTCTTCATGGTGTTTCAGACCATTACTTATTAAAACAATTAAGTCACTGGAGAACAGCCTGGTTTGCATTCAGTTTTTGCTACTGAATGATTTGCTGCCCTTACAGGAGAGCAGAGTGTGTACTGTTAAATTAGGAGTGGAAAAGAATAAGTAATTTACAACTTAGAGAGGCTGCAAACCACTGGGTTGGGCAAGGCTCCAAGGCAGAAAAGAAGGTTAAGGGTCGACCTTCTGGCTCTCCACAGCCCCCTGACAGGAGGATGGAGCCAGGTGGGGGTAGAGCTGGTTCCAGGGAACAAGTGATGGGACAAGAGGGAACACCCTCATCTTGTGCAGAGAGCTTTGCAAGCTGCCCGGAAATTTTCTGCTGGCACAGACACTGTTCTCTGGATTCCAGCTCTGCCTGCCCAGGAAACTGACCTGCTGATAGGGATGTCAAGTGCCATGCAGGACCACAAGAACATGCCCTGGGATGTGTGAGGTCAGCCCAGCTCATGCAGCAGCATCTGGAATGACGTGAGCTTGGACCCTGACATTCTAGGCCAGGTTGGACAGGCTGGAAGCAACCTGGTCTAGTGGAAGATGTCCCTGTCCATGGTAGGGGTTGGAATGGGATGAGATTTAAGGTCCCTTCAAACCCAAACCACTCCTTGATTTGGAGCAGAGTGGTTTGTCCTTGGAGCAACTTGCACAAGTCCTGTTTTTAAAAGAGCTGGAGAGGGACTTTGGACAAAGGCCTGGAGTGACAGGACAAAGAGCTTCCCACTGACAAAGGGTTAGATGGGGTATTGGGAAGGAATTCCTCTCCCTGTGAGGATGGTATGGCCCTGGCCCAGGTTGCCCAGAGAAGCTGTGGCTGCCCTATGCCTGGAAACGTCCAATGTCAGGATGGCCGGAGCTTGGAGCGCCCTGGAATAGTGGAAAGTGTCCTTGCCCATAGCGAGGCGCGGCACTGGGTGGAATTTAAGGCCCATCCCACCCAACGCATCCCTCGCTCGAGAGTTCTCTCCTCACGGCTGGGCAACAACCCACTACGTCACAGCGCCTGTCAATCAGCGCCGGGGGCGGGGCCAGGGCATGGCGCATGCGCAGATACGTCCCTACTCCGTGCCTCGTCCCGCCCTCCGCTGCCATTGGCCGGCTCGGGGCCGCCGCAACCAATCGCGCGCGGGGAGGTGGTGGGGCCGGGCAAGATGGAGGAGTACGCTCGCGAGCCCTGGTGAGGGGATCGGGATCGGGATCGGGATCGAGGATCGGGGATGGGGATGGGGATCGGGATCGGGATCGAGGATCGGGGATGGGGATCGGGATCTGCGAGCGCCAGGAAGGGGCGGGGGAGCGGTGCGGGCGCGCTCCGCTGCCGCTCTCCGTCGCGGGGGGCGGGGTTGACCTTGGTGGGGCCCCGTGAGGGAGGCGGGGGAGGCCGTGCCGGTCGTGCCGCGGGGCCCGTTCGGAGCCTGTTCGGAGCCTGTTCGGAGCTTGGGCAGCCAGGCCCCTCCGCTGCCGAGCCCCGCGCGGCCCTCCGGAGCGGCGAGGAGCCGGCGGGGTCCTGCGACCTGCACGGCTAATGCGCCTCCGGGGGCGGCGGGCCCTGCGCTGACGGTCCCACGTTCGGTCCTTCAGCAGCCCCTTACTCGCAACCTTGCCTCCGTCCCTCAGCCTCAGCTTCGCTTCCAAGCCTTCCCTTATCCTTAGTGCCTCCTCATTCTAAGTCCCCCATCATCGGCTTCCCTATCTCAATTCCCCCTTGTCCTCAGCTCCTCACATTCTCGGTCCCTTCCTCATTCTCCACAGGCTGCCCCCGTCCTCCTCCACTCCCCATCTCAAATCATCCATCCTCAATCGCTCCTCATTCTCAGCTCGCCTCATGTCTCCCTCCGATGTACAGCCCCTCCAATCCTCAATCTTCCCTTCATCCTCACCCACCATCTCAGTCCCCCCATCCTCAGTCTTCCCTCTCATCCAAAGCCATCCCGATTCTCAGTGCCACCATCTTCAGTCTCCTATCTCAGCCTTCCTTTCATCTACCGCCCACCTCACTCTCAGCATCTCCCACACCCCACCTCAGCCTTCTCTCATCCTTAATTCATCTTCAGCCTCCCCTCAGTCCCCAAGTCTTCCCTCATCCTTGGCCCCCCCAGGCTCCCCTCACACCTCCCGTGGCTCTGCCCTCTCCCTCTCCATTTCCATAAGCCTAGCCTGGCCCCCTCCATGCCAAGCTGGCAGTGTTTGAATCCTGTCACGGTTCAGCACTGTCTTTGTAGACCTACCAAGCCACATTTGGTTGCAAGTCAAATGTTGTATTTGTAGTAGTAAAAGGATTAAATGCAAGCTCAGGTGCAGGGTTACTGAATCATGGGCAGAGTTTCTCATCACGGTGAGGGACTTGGGACAAGGGCCTGGAGTCACAGGCAGGACAGAGAGGAATGGCTTCCCACTGCCAGAGGGCAAGGTTAGATGGGATAGAGGGAAAAAATTCTTCCTTGTGTCATGAGGCCTTGGCTCAGGTTGCTCAGAGAAGCTGTGGCTGCCCCATCCCTGACAGTGTCCAAGGCCAGGTTGGACACTGGGGCTTGGAGCAACGTGGGGTGGTGGAAGGTGTCCCTGCCCATGGCAGGGGGAGGAATAGGATGAGCTTCAAGGTCTCTTCCAGCCCAAACCAGTCTGAGATTCTGCTCACCTCTGCAGACAGAGACCTGCAACTGTTCATGAGGCTTTTACCAAACTTTGCAGATTGCTCTGCTGATATGTATTAAGTTTGTCCATAAACATCACCCCTGCCTTTTCACAGCAAAACATCTGGGACATGAGCACAGTAAATAGTATGCATTAATAGATTGCTGTGGGCTCCAGGTGATCCCAGAATTACTTAGGTTGGAAAAGACCTGTCAGACTATCATATCCCACCTTGTGAACCAGACCAGAGCACTGAGTGCCATGTCCATTCATTCCTTGAACACCTCCAGTGATGGGGATTCCACCACCACCCTAGGCAGTCCCTTCCTATGCCTGACAGTTCTTTCTGTTGAGAAATTCCTCTGATATCTCCTGACCCTCCCCAGGCACAGCATGAAGCTGTGTCCTTAATGCTGTGCAGTTGGGATGTTTTGCTGCCAAGCCATGTGGGGCTGTTGGCGTACCCCATTGCTCTGGCCCCTTGGCTGCTGGTCACCCTGTGGTCCTCCTGTTATCCAGCCCTTGGGAGCTGCCATCCTGGAGTCGGGCTGGGTCCCTATGAACCATTGGCACAGAGAAAAGGCCCCTTTGTTAATTTAAACTGTGGTGGCCTCTAATTCCAGTGGTTACCCAGCCTTCAGGAGAGCTGCAGGATGCCATGGGGCTTGGAGGGAGGACTCACCCCTCTCCCAGGCTGCCAAAGCTGGTGTGTGGCTGTCCCGTAGCCCTGGGAAAAGTGAAGTCTTGCCCTCTGCTATCCTCATCTTTGAGAAATTTCTGGTGCCATCAGGAGCAGGAACCCAACCTCATCCACATGTCATTTCTGTATAGGCAGGGCTCCCTTCTGAGTCAGGGAAACAATTAACAGTAATGTTTTGCTTGTAGATAAGTGCCAGATTAACAATGGAATAATCTATTTTCTTCTCCAATTCTTTATGAGGTCAGCCAGTGCCAGGGCTGGGGGTATTTTGCATAAACTGTGAGGGAGTTTGGGAAGCTGACACATGCTGGCTCTGCTGGGATCAAAGATGTTCTCTCATTTAAAAGCTGCTCAGAAAAGTTTGGAGAGTAGTTTAAAAGGAAAATCAGGAACCCTGAAGGTAACAGTTAATGAGGTTAAAGAGGGAAGCATTCCCTGATTGGGATCTCATTAACAAGGCTTCAAGAAAAAAGCAGCCATGATTTGCAGATTGGAATTCCTTGACTTTATGGATAGGGGAAGCCCACTTTACATAATCCATTTAGATTTCCAAAAAGCCTTTTAACGAGATCACTCTCAGAGAGTTAACAAAGGAAGAGGGTTGGGATGTTTTATTCATAGCAGAGGAGATAAAAATCTGCACAGGAGATGTAAGAACAAAACAACAAAAAAATCCCTGAGAAAAATGATGTGAGTTGCTTTTCATCTTGGCATCTTTGACAAGCGCGTGCCTGGAACCTTTTCCTGATGCAGGAAAAAGTGGAAGGAAAACAAACTGTTGAATTATTGAATGTTGGCTGAGGGAGTTGTAATGAGATGAGACCATATGCAGGCATGGCAGACAAACAGGAGGTGATGGAGGATAAAATACACCCCCCTGCTTCGTGAGGCCATGTGGGTTTGGGACCTGGATGTAGCTGTCACTGGGGACATTCAGTGGTGACACTTGCGTGGGGTCCTGGTGCCTTGGGAACAGCCCAGCAATCCAAGGTACAAAAGCAAAGCCAACCTTGAGTGTGACCTGTGCACGCAGGAGTTCTCTTTGTAGGGAGCAGGGCTGGCTGTGGAGGAGGAGGTTTGGAAGTAGGTTGTGAACATGAGGAGCCTGGGAGAACACTCAGGGAGGGACTGAAAAATAGAGATACTTTCTCCAGGAAGAAAACACCTTGTGGCAAAGCCTGCAGCACAGTGAGGGGGATTTGTCACCCCTCGCTAGAGGAGGTCTGTGAGGTGGGGAAGTAGCAGGTCAGGGTTGATGTCCTCATGTGCAGGAGCTGGAAGCTGTAGGGGATCCTCAGGAACAGAAACATGACATTACAAGTGAAATTGGAAATGCTTATTCATGCTCCTGCCTGACAGAAACACTGAGCTTGCCATGGTGCTCAGATTTGTGACCTGCATGCTGTTGTAGGCTGACTTTTGCATTTTCTGATGATTGGCAGTGAAGAAGTTAAATCACCTGAGTGCTTGGCTGGAAGATCTAGATACAAAATGAAAGAAACCAAACAACTTTGTTATTCTGTGCTCTGAAATTACCCACAGTGACAACAGAAGTTAATGGCATCTTAAAGCTCACCTAATTCAGGAGTTTGGTTTAGGGTTGCAAGGCTCCAGTTCTTGGCAGAGGTTCTGAACCTGTAAATAAAGGTCCCTTGGCAGGTACTGACAGCCTGGGCTGCAGGAAGGTTTTATGCAAGGTTCTAAACCTTGCAAGGCTTTCCTGGCTGCTTTGTGGTGTTGGAGTAGGAATTGTGGATGCTATACCTCTGAGGGGATCTCTCTTTTGTTTGAATGACTTCAAAGATCCAGGATGCATCAGGAAAAACCTTTCCAGCTCAGCAAAGATGACTTTGAAGTCTCACTAAAATAAGCAGAACTAATGAAAAGGACGAGTCATTCAATAAAAAGTGTTTTGTGCTACCTGGGAGCTGCATCTCATGGAATCTAGTCCTAAGTTCTTTGTAGGTCAAGAGAAGAATGAGATCAGGGAATTTAAGGCTATTGACACTATGTAAATAGTGTAGGGCAGAGCTGGAATTCTGCAGGAGTTTTCTATGGTAGAAGTATGTCTCTTGCCTTGTGTGAGGAGTTCAGGCATTTCTGTATATTTGGTACTTCTCACTCCGGGGAAGTAGGCCAGGAGACTCTGGCAAAGGTTGAGTCTGTTTTGCTGTAATATTCTTGATTTTTTGTTGCTGCCTGCTCAGTTAGCTGGATGTGAGATGGTATAGCCACCAGGCTCAATCTTCACCCCAGTTATACCAGTGCTGCATCCATCCCACTGCTTACATGGTTTAACATGATGGGATTTAATATTTTCATCTCTATTTTTCTTTCCAGTCCCTGGAGGATAGTGGATGACTGTGGAGGGGCCTTCACCATGGGGGCCATAGGAGGGGGCATTTTCCAGGCTATCAAAGGCTTCCGAAATTCCCCAGTGGTGAGTAAAATCCTCTGAAGGTGGATTGCAGTCTTGCCTCCACTGTCCTTCCCCAGGGAGTGTGGCAGTGAAGGGGAAGGAGAATAAATCCCTGTGCAGGGAGCAGGGCTGATTAAAGACCTCTACATTGTTAATCCAGACCATGCGAATCTGTCCTGGTTCAGGATCTATGGGGGTTCATCTTTTGGGATAAAATTGCTGCTTCCCCGTTTGCTCTGGTGGCTGCAGTGGGACACTGGTCACTTGTTCCTCCCTAACTGATGAACATTTCCCTCAGGATGAGGAAGTGCAGCAGGAAAGATCCATCTGCCTGTGGTTCTGTCTCCATGGAGGGACATGAAGCCTAGGCTCTCCTTCCTCACCTGGCCTTTCCCTTTCTTTTAAAACATGTAACGACTCAAAGAAAGAATCTTTTTCTCCTTCAGATTTATATTAAAGGGTATATTTTTCTTTAATTAACCTCGTTTTAATTGTTGCCATTTTTATTAGCTCAATTTTTTAATGCTTAGATTTGGTTTCAATGCAGGAGTGAGTAAACATGGAAGGAAGTTTTGCTCATACAAGTTGGTTTTCACTTTTGGGATATCTGCTGCAAAATTTTGGCTATAAACCCATTGCAGAGACATTTGATAAATTAAGATTCAATTGCTGCTTGAACATTAGTTTTAAAATTTCTCTGACTTCACAAATAAGGTGTTTTTGATGTTAGTGTGACAATAAGCTGTTGGTTTGAGGTGGGTTTAATAAATAATTGTTTCCAAACTAGTCAGATCCTGCAGACACTTCACTTGCAAAGGACTGTGTGCTTAATTAGAGTCTTAATTTTGCTGAGGACTTGCTAAATATACCTATCCCCACTTCTGAGTGATTGTAACAAAAATAAAACTTGGTGGATATTCTTTAAACTGTGTTAAAGTGTGGGAGAACATGTAATTGTTCTGTGGGGTTTGGGTGACATGTTGAGTATTGGACTCTGGAAGGCTCAGCATGACTTTGCTTCTCTTGACTACAAAGAGACCTACAATTGCACCTGCAGGAATGACTAAACATAGGACAGCCAGTGGGATTGTCCAGCAGCTGGGAAGAAAAATTATACATGTGAAAAATCACTGCTTATCCTGATAAAATGTTAGCGTAATGCCTCCTTCAGTCCCACTCAGACTGTGAACCCAGATTGTTTCCTGCCTGGTGACTGTAATTCCCATCTGTACCTGACAGAATATTGTACGGGAGTGATAAATAGTGAAATAGGGGTAAAGTACACTTTGTCTCAGCTCCTTACAGCTGCTGAGGGGGCTCAGAAATGTGTTGGGCCTGTGGCAGGGTTTTGCAATATAGACTCAGCTTGGCTGTAAGATTTTACTGTTTTATTTTGACTGAATTCTCCTATTTTAGGGTGTAAACCACCGGCTGCGGGGCAGTTTGACGGCTATTAAAACCAGAGCTCCACAACTGGGAGGTAATGAATTTTGGGGGTTTGTTGCACAGAATTGACTGTTGTTAGATAACAGAGTTTGGGAATGTAACATGGTGCAGCTGCACCGACACCTGTGCTGAGTTTCAGCAGGTTTGTTGGCCCAAGCAACGGGTAAATACAGTTCAGATATATCCAAAATGGGTTTGGTTGGGGAGAAACAGTCTGTGTTTCTGGAGTGATAAGCCAGCTGTAATAACTGGTCATATCTTAAACAGCAGAGTTCCCTCTTCATGATGTGGAGAGGGTTAAGATAAAACTAGCTCATTACAAGAAGTGATCCAGCTTGGATGAAAAGTAGAACTTGGGGGTGTTCATGCATGTGCTGTAGGATGCCAAGCTCCTGAGGCCACAGGAGCAGGGTTGGGTGAGTTGTGAGGTGTGACATGACTCTGCATCATTGTCTGTAAGGAAGTATGTTAAAAAGGGGTAAATCTGGAAGTTTCCTTAGCTAATCTGACTTTGTTAGGATGAAAGTTCCATTTTAATCACAGTTTGATAAATTTTCTGTAGTTAATTGTAGATTAGTGAGATCATATGTAAAATGGGGGAGAGGGGAATGATGACATGTCAAGTTGGAAATTTCCCTGCATTGATTTTAACCTGTATTTGGCTCTTTATGAGTTTGAATTTACTTCATGTCTGAAAGGGAGCACAGTAACACCACAGCATCTGTTGTGCAGCATAACTGGCTTCTCTGCTCTCTCCAAAGTGGCTTTGGTTTGATTTGGAACAGGGAGCTTTGCTGTCTGGGGAGGTCTCTTCTCCATGATTGACTGCAGTATGGTCAGAATGAGAGGGAAGGAAGATCCCTGGAATTCCATCACGAGTGGAGCCCTGACTGGAGCCATTTTAGCTGCAAGAAGTAAGAAACTGGGGACATCAGTTGAAAATCTCCTATTCTCTAAATGTACAGTTCTCATTGTTATGGCAAAGCAACAGTCTGTGACACCCTAATTGGAATTTGCTGTCTCAGATGCTGAAAAGTAATCTGAAACTTTTTCCCTGTGCTTAGGAAAGTAATAATCAGGCTCCCAAATGTTTCCAGTGTTCCTTAAAGGGAGGACAGGGGGGAGTTACCCAGTAATTATCCCTTAATGCAGCTTAATGGATGCAAAATTACTGCTCTGAGTTTGTTTTAGGAGAGGTTAAGGCACAAAGAGGGTGGTGAGGCCCCGACACAGGTTACCCAGAGCAGCTGTGGCTGTCCCATCCCTAGAAGTGTTCAAGGCCACGTTGGATAGGGCTTGAAGCAACCTGGGATAGTGGAAGGTGTCCCTGCCCATGGCAGGGGGTGGAACAAAATGATCTTCAGGGTCCCTTCCAGCCCAAACCGTCCTGGGATTCAATGGATTCTAACACACAGCAAAGAAATTAAGTGTTGGTTTGTGCTTTTCATTTCCAGATGGCCCTGTTGCCATGGTTGGATCTGCTGCGATGGGGGGAATTCTCCTGGCCCTGATCGAAGGAGCTGGCATTCTGCTGACAAGATTTGCCTCCACACAATTCCCAAATGGTAAGGAGCCAGCAGAGGATGTGTCACAAGGATTTGCTTTGCTGATGTGCCCCTGGCAGTCATCTTATCCTAGAGTGAATCTGCACTGCCCTGCCAGCTCCTGAGGCTGTGGAAAGCCAAGGAGGAGCTGCAGGTGCTGATGACATGAGATTATCTCCCGCTGGGAGATGGGAGGTGGCATGGCTGAGAGCAGGGATGTCCCTGCTGTCCCTATTCAGGAGACTTATTCAGAGAGTTCCTTGGGAAGTAGTCACCAGGGCACACTGCTGGCTCATGTTCAGCCAGCTGTCAGCCAGTACCCCCAGGTCCCTTTCTGCCTGTCCAGCCACACTGTCCCCAGCCTATAACACTGCAGGGAGTTATTGTGGCCAAAATGCAGGACGTGGCACTTGGACTTATTAAACTTCATCCTGTTAGACTCAGCCCATCCATTCAACCATTCCAAGTTTCTCTGCAGAGCCTTCCTACCTTCTAACAGATCGACACACAATCCTAGCTTAGTGTCATCTGCAGATTTACTAATGAAAGACTCAATTCCCTCATCCATGTCATCAATAAAAATATTGAACAGAGCTGGCCCCAGCACAGAGCCCTGAGGGACAGCACTGGTGCCTGGCCCCAGCTGGATGCAGCACCATCCCCACCACTCTCTGTGCCGGCCATGCAGCCAGTTCTGAACCCAGCACAGAGTGCTCCTGTTCCAGCTGTGGGCTGCCAGCCTCTCCAGGAGTGTGCTGTGGGAGACAGTGCCAAAGGCCTTGCTGAAGTCCAGATACACAACATCAACAGCCTTTCCTGCATCCACCAAGTGGTTCACTTGGTCATAAAAGGAGCCCAGATTGGTCAAACACGACCTACCTCTCCTGAACCCCTGCTGGCTGGGCCTGATACCCTGGCCATGCTGTAAGTGCTGGGTGATGACACTCAGTATAAACTATTCCATGACCTAACTGGGTACTGAGGTCAGGCTGACTGACCTATAATTGCCAGGATCCTCCTTCCCACCCTTGTTATGAATGGGCATCACACTGGCCAGCTTCCAGTGATCTGGAACCTCACCAGTGAGCCAGGACTGCTGGTAAATGATGCAGAGCGGCTTGGCAAGCTCATCTGCCAGCTCCCTCATCACCTCGGAAGGGATCCCATCTGGTCCCATGGATTTATGAATATCCAAGCAGCTCAGCAGTTCTCTGACTGCCTCCTCTAGGATAATGGGGGGACCATTCTGCTCCCTGATATGATCGAGCAACCCAAGAGGACAGTTACCCTGAAGGCAAGTCTTCTCACTAAAAACAGACAAAGGCTTTAAGCACCTCTGCCTTCTCCTCATTTGCAGTTACTAAGTTCCCTTCTGCATCTAATAAAGAACAAAGGTTAGTCTTACTCTTCCTTTTACCAGTAATATATTTATAAAAACATTTTTTGTTATCCTTTACAAAAGTTGCCATTTTAAGTTCAAACTGAGCTTTAGCATCTCTAATTTTTTTCTTACGTACTCTAGCAGCCCTCTTAAATACCACCTGAGAAACTGGACCCTCCTTCCAAAGATAATACATCCTTTTTTAGTTCCTGAGTTCCTTCAAAATCTCCTTGCCTGTCCAGGCTGGACATTTGCCTTGCTGACTTGTCTTTTGACACACAGGGACAGTCTGTTCCTGTACCCTCAAGATCTCCATTTTGAAGCATGCCCACTCTTCCTGAACTCCTTTATTTTTAAGGACTGCTTCCTGAGGAACTCTCTGAATAAGTCTCCTGAACAGGCCAAAGTCTGCCCTCCAAAAATCCAGTGTAAAAGTCTTATTAATGTTCACCAAATATTGAGAATTTTTTAATTACATTATCACTGTGCCCCAAGTGGCCTCCAACCACCACATCTGCCACCAACCCATCTCTATTTGCAAATAACAGATCTAACATAGTCCCTCCCCTGGTGGGTTCACCCACCAGCTGCGACAACCCAAACCATTCCACAATTCCATGGATTCTATGAAACTCAGAGAGAAGTGGTTTGTCTTTGGAGCAGCTTGAGCAGCATACTTTTCCTAAAAGAGAGCTGAAGAGAGGTTTTGGACAGGGTCCTGGAGGGACAGGACAAGGGGGAATGGCTTCCCACTGCCAGAAGGCAGAGTGAGATGGGATATTGGGAAGAAATTCTTCCCTGTGAGGGTGGTGAGGCCCTGGTCCAGGTTTTCCAGACAAGCTGTGGCTGCCCCATGCCTGGAAATGTCCAAGGCCAGGTTGGATGGGGCTTGGAGCAACCTGGGCTAGTGGAAAGTGTCCTTGCCATGGCAGGGAGTAGAATTGGATAAGCTTTAAGGTCTTTTCCAAGCCCAACCAGTTTTTGATTCTATGCAATTTTTGAAACTTTTTATGAAAAGGGTTTGGGTTTTTGTTTTTTTTTTTTTTTATGAAACCCAAACAATTCCAGGGTTTATGATTCATTTTAAGAGGGATTTATATAAACAAACCAGCTGTGAGTTCTGTTAATAGGAAGAATCTCCTGCATTTTGGTATTTATTTGCCTTTTCCCCTGTCCCTCCTCCAGGCCCACAGTTGTCAGAGGATCCATCCCAGCTCCAGCCACCTCCATTCAGTGACTACCGACAGTATCAATGATGGTCCCCAAGCACCTCCTCCTGCTCCTCTTCCTCCTCCTCCTCCTCTTTCTCTTCCTTCCCTGTTCCTGAGTGGTCCCACCTGGAGGATGTGGAGGGGGTTTGTACTTACACCAGTGGTTGTTCCTTACACACCGTGCCAGGAGGACCTGCAGCATTTCTCAACGTCATACTGCTCAGGAGAACTTTTAGAAAAGAAAATCTATTTATTCCTGATATATTCCATTGCTGTAATGTTACACATGTCTGGTAGAATACAAGGAAGTTTGAGACAAGGACCAAATGGAGTCTTGTCATCCTTTGGACACAGACTGGAGTGAAAGTCTTGAAGTCTCCTCTGGGATGTTGCGCCTGCAGTGAATGCAGCTGGAATGTAGCCTCTTCCCTGTTAGATTTAGGTTATGGGGCTGGAGGGGGAAGCATTGCACCTGCTGCCAGCACAGCCTCCTGCTTTTCATCTCAGATCTTGGCCTGAGCAGAGTTACCACATCTGCTCTGTGGTTTTGTCCTTAAACTCCAGCTGTGGAAGCCCGTTCCCTCTTGCCAGCAGTTACGAAATGACATCCAGTGAGGTTTTTTGTTGTAACTTGTTAATTAACTAACTGACACCATTGCTTGCTGGCAGCTCCTGATACAGTATGGAGCCTGGGTGATTTCCAAAGCTGGGCTACATCCAAACAGCTCAGCAAAAGGACACCCTCACCTCTGGGGGATGGCAGGGACAAGTGGCACAGGGGCTGTAGTGGCTCTGCCTACACTCCTTCACCCATAGGTCAGGCTATGGCCTTCTGCTGTGTGAGTTGGGCTTTACTGTGCTGACCTCTGCCCCTCCAAACCCCCTGATAATCACTGTCCCTTGTGCACCAGGAGAAGCCTCTGACTGGGGCATAGTCCTGCACTGCCCCCACCCTAGACAGGCTGTGACACCTCTCCTGCCCTACTGAGCCCCAAGGGAAGTCACAGTCGTGGAGCTGTCACCAGCCAGGGCTGTGTTTCCTGCCCTGTCATCACCACAACACCCCAATTTCCTGTTTTATTCCAGCCCAGTCCAGAGTCCACTGCAGCTGGAGGGATCCCACTGCCCCAAGGCACTCCTGCCCTGCTCCTTGGAGTGCCCAGAGCCCTCTCTTCCCTACCTCAAAAATGGACATGGACACAGCAGTGACACTGAACTATTGACCTTTTTATTTCAATCAGCTACAGCAGCTCTACATTCCCTACAACACTGTCCTTCCTCCCGACAGCGAGGGAGCCGAGGACTGCAGTGGCAGCGCGTTGTCTTAAAGCTTAGTATTAAATATTAAATACTCTTTCATTTATGTTTACATTACTTTGTCAAGGAAAACAGAACAAAACAAAAAGGACAATTAAAACTTTAAATTACATGAGTGTGTGCCCGTGCCTGGGGCTGCCCCAGCCAGGCACTCCTGGGGGGGATATGCAGAACTCCTGGTGCATGAGGAGCAGGATGTGCTCGGCTGTGTGGGAGCAGGGAGCTGTTCCCTGTGCTGTTGGGGCAGCAGGTGATCCCGGTGCAGCTAAAACACTGTCTGGAGGAGCCTGGAGCACCCCTGCAGCCCCAGTGCAGTGCATGGGGAAGAGGGTGAGGATTTGGTCAACAACTTTGCTAAAGGACTTATCCATTTCTTATTTCTTTGTTTCTTTAAAAAAAACAACAAACCAACAACCCCAAATGGTTTTGAGTCTTCCTTTGATTTTAGCAAAGACAAGAGTTTAAAAAGCACTTAGGAAGCTTGTACTAAAACCAGGAGCTCTCAGAGGAGAGAGTCATCTGTGCACCCCCCTTCCAGGCCGTAGCGGAATTCCTGCAGGTTGGACACCCCATAGAAGTGGACAAAGGCTGCAGCCACCACCAGCACGTGGAAGATCTGATGAGACTGGAACTGCAGGGAAGCAAAAAAGCCTTTAGACCACAGCAAAGGGGACAGCAACATTGTCAACACCTCCTCTTCTGCTTCACTGCTCCAGGACTGTCCTCTGTGCTCTGCTCCCCGCTCCCTTGCACCCAGCAGCGATTTCCACCCTGTATTTTGCCCTGCCCACGCACAGAACCTGTTCAAGGTCTGCCTGCCAGCATGTGCTGAGGCACAGCCGGACACCCCCAGCCTCCAGCCCCTCAATGCCCCCTCCCCTGACCCCAGAGCTGCCCCCAGACAACCTGTTCACCCCCACACTCACCCAGATGTCAAACTTGCCCGGGAAGAAGCGCTCAGGGATGCGGGCAGCGTAGAGCCCAGCGCCCGTGATGTACATCACAGCCATGAGGAAGAACCAGCCCATCTGCCCCACCGTGGTGGCCTTCACAAAGCCCTCGGCAATGGTGAAGTGCATGGTGGGCACAACCCCGCTCAGTCCCAGCCCCAGGAACACGCCTGCGGCCCAGAGAGGAGGTCAGGGAAAAGAGCTCAGGTGTGGAGGGGGAGCCACTCCTCCCACAAACTCCCCTTGATCCCTCATCCTGTGCTAGGGAAGCCACTTTTCTCCACTGAATTAATAGAATATCTCAAGCTGGAAAGGACCCATAAGGATCATTGTGTCCAACTCTTGGCCTGCACTGAAGACCCCCAAACAATCTCACCCTGTGCCTGAAAGCGTTGTCCAAACACTTAAAACTTCTCCAATCCTCATGGCACTTATCCTTCACAAAATGAGGGACCCACAGTTCCACAGGTAAACTGCCCCACTGGGCAGAACCCACCCAGTGTTTCTTATGCAGGGCTGCAGCAGCTCCCGCACCTGGCTATGGGAAGGGACATTTTGGAAGATGCCGGCCTTTTGGATTGCACCAGGAACACAGCCACTCCTTCCAGGAAAGTAATTTCCTGCAGCTCCTGAGGAAGAAGCTGAAATGTTCAATTTTGGCCTCTGATAAGTTGGCAGAGAACAAGTGGCACCATAGTGACACTGGACTGGAGAGGCTCTGGGTGGCACTCGGCTGGATCCTGCTCGTGCTGGGGGCACAAGATGCAGTGGGAAGAAGCCATGGGGACGTGAGTCCTGCCTGTCCCCTGCCCGCATCTGAGGGCTCTCAGGTGGCCTCTGTCTCAGCATGGTCTTTCCTCACTCATGTAGCCAGGACAGTGTTCTGAGAGACATTTGCTTCAGGACCCCTGGGAGTTGGGGAAGGAGGTGTCTCCTGGTGCTCAGCAAGGCTGATGGGATCTGCCATTAAAACTGGGGTAAATTGGGGTGTGGGGCTGGAGGCAGACCCCCACTCCACCCCCAGGAAGACAGGGACCTGGCAAGGAAGAGCTCAGGAATGCCTTCCTCCTCCGCCCCAGCTGCAGGTTCCTGCTGCTAAACTGCTTCCCAGAGAAGGCAGAAAAGGCAGAGCCCCAGCCTGCCCAGGGCTATTTTAAAACTCCAAACCTCAGGCTCTGCTCAGGAGATTAATTCCCAGCACAGCAAGTGATGGCAGGAGGCCATTCCCTGCAGTGCTGTGCTGCTCAAGGGGAATGAATCCTGCAGGTGCCCAGAGCTTCTCCCAAATGGAATCTGCCTCCCAAAGTGCCTTCCAGGACTCGGGGGAGGGGGGAGTTCCTACCTGCTCTGGTCTGCCTGTGCTTGGGGGTAGCAAATCGGTCCCACTGTGCCACAATGATGGCAGAGATACCCAAGACACAGACGATGGAGAGGTAGATGAGTCTTGGCTGTGGGGAGCAGTAGAACGAGTAGTAGAGCCACGGGACGAAGCTCCCCATGATCAGCAGTGCAATTCCTGAATAATCCAACCTGCAGGCAGGGTGCAATGACAGAGAGCCACAGGTGAGCCCCAAAATCCACCCCCTCCATGTGTGCACCTGAGTGCACTCTCCAGCCTGCACCTGAGTGGAGTCACTGGGCAAGGAGGGGTGTGCTGGGCAGGTGCAACAGGAGAAAGGGCCTGGGCACAGCGGGAATGCTGGGGAGGGGCAAGAGGAAGATGGAGCTCAAACCATTAGGAACAAATCCCTGTGCACGTGGATCTGTGATCCTCTACTCATCTCACCACAGAAACATAGCCCCTGAACTGCCCCCATTGCCTTCCCAGGAACACAAGGGCATTCCTGCTGGATTTGTTCTGGAGACAGGATCCCATGGGATCTCTGGCAGTTGTGCAAAGCGAATGGGCAGGATTCCCAGCAAGCAGCAACCAAATAAATGCCTTTAACAGCCACATGGGAGCAGAATGTCACTTGAGAGCCTCACTGCAAAGGCTGATGGGAGCTTGACCCTTGGAGCAGCCCAGGAACAGGCACAAACCACTGACCAGCCTTCCCACTCTCCTGGGAATCTGTTTGTGTTTCTTCTTTCCATTTGGCTTCAGTCCAAACTGGATCCACACCAGAAGTTTTCAAAAGCATCCAGTAAACTGGAATCCGCCAAACTGGCCATGGCCCCCAGCTGCCCAGTGAGAGCGAGACCCCTCCTCAATTCACTATAAGGGGCATAGAGCCTGTTCCCTTGGGAGCACAGAAGCCATTCCCTTGGGAGCCAGGATCCTGTTCCCTTGGGAGCTGCAGGGTCCCAGGATCTTTATCATGCACCTGAGGCCCCTGACCTGGCACGTTTAAGGTGCTCAGGCAGAACCTTCCAGAACCCTGGTATGGTTCCCCTCAGTTCCATGCTGGATTGGTTGATGCTCCCTTCCCCCAGGGATGAAACATTTGGGAACACAGTGCTTTCCAAGAGGAAGTGCTGCAAAAACCCAAAACCTCCTAGGAGACCACACAACCACACTCATGCTGACTCACTTCGAAAAAGTCCGTGAGACCTTCTCCGAGTGACAGTACACAGTGTGGAAAAGCCAGGAGAAGCTGAGGCACAGCACTGCTCCCAGGAAGAACATCCCGAACACCACCTTCTCTTGGAGAGGAGCCATAAAGTACATGTTGGGCCGCAGCATGGTCAGGATCCCCAGGCAGAGGAACAGAACAAACCCTGCAGAAACACATGGAGAGGGAAGTCAGGGGGACAGTGGGGAATTTCAGCAAAGCCAGGATAAGAACATGGCCATGCTCCTGGAGGTCCTGGATGTATCCCTGGCGTGCTCAGTAACGCACAGTGGGTCCTTGGCTGAGGCCTTTGTTCATGTAAACAAGAAGGGGAAGGGGCAGGCACAGGGCAAAGAGCTGCTGAGCTGCTGTTTCACAGGGTCATGGAATCACAGACTGGTTTAGGTGGGAAGGGATCTTAAAGCCCCCTGCCATGGGCAGGGACACTTTCCACTAGCCCAGGTTGCTCCAAGCCCCATCCAACCTGGCCTTGGACATTTCCAGGCATGGGGCAGCCACAGCTTGTCTGGAAAACCTGGGCCAGGGTCTCACCACCCTCACAGGGAAGAATTTCTTCCCAATATCCATCTCACTCTGCCTTCTGGCAGTGGGAAGCCATTCCCCCTTGTCCTGTCCCTCCAGGACCTTGTCCAAAGTCCCTCTCCAGCTCTCCCAGAGCCCCTGTAGGTACTGGAAGGGGCTCTGAGGTCCCCCTGGAGCCTTCTCTTCTCCAGGCTAAGTATTCCCTTCTCCAGGCTAAGTACTGCCAGCCCAGCTCCAGAGCAGAAGAGCTCCAGCCCTCAGAGCATCTCTGTGGCCTCCTCTGACTCGTTTCAGAGGAACATCCTCTGAGGCTCCCCTGTTTTGCCCAGGACACATTTCCCTGTCCCACTCCTGCAGTGTCTGAGCCCAGCCCTGGTCCCTCTCTCCTAAGGAGCTCCAGGCACTCCATGTCTGATCCTCATGCATGCACAGGATCCGCACAGGGAGCCCCGGGCATGGAGAGGACCCGGTCCCAAGCCCGTTCTGACCCTAATGCAGGGTCTGAGTACCTCCAGCCCCAGGGGTCCCCCTTCCCCACAGTCACCCAGCAGGTGTGTCCAGATGTTGCCTGTCTCAGTGTGTATCCGGAAAATGCTCCGGAAGCAGGCGCGGAAGGAGGGCATGGGGGGCCGGTGTCCATGCAGGAGGTAATCGTTGTCCTTGAGCCAGTCGGGCAGGACATCGTATGGGATCACACGCCAGCGCCCTTCCCACACCTGCAACAAACCAGGGGGATCAGGGCAGCCCAGAGCCCCAAACCCACGGGGAACAGCCCAGTCCTGGGATGCCCCTCAGGGAGAGGAAGTTTCTCTGACATCAGGTGCCTTGTGGGACCCTGTAAGCCACTCACCCACATCCCATCCTTTGCTCTCCATAACTTCCCAGGGAGTGATTCCCAGTCAGCCCAGGGAGTCATTTTACCCCCACCTCAGTTCCCACAAGGACTGATTCCCAGCCCCTGAAGGGAGTGATTCCAGGACCACTCAGGAAGTCAGGGGTGATTAATACCCGCAGCTTTAACCCTTCCACACCCACAGACTGTTCCCTGCGGTGGGAATTCCCATTTGATCAGGGAAGAAGCACAGGAGCCACCTGTGACTGCGGGCACCGGGTGACACCCCAGCTGGCACTTGGACTCCCAGGCCCCACTCAGGCCCGCAGGAACATCTGAATTGCTCCCAGGTTCTCACCCACCATGGCTGGGCCAACCCTCATCCAGGCCATCCCCTTCCCACACCGTTCCCAGGGATGCTGCTGGAAGCAGCGCAGCAGAGCTGGAGCCAGCTGCAGCCAGTGGAGCTTTATGTGGACACATCCTGTCACCCCAAACCTGGGAATTGGGGAATCTGCTCCAAAATCAAGACTGGGGGATCGCCACAGGTTCTGGTACCTTGTACACAAACTCTTCCATCTTCTCCATAGCATGGTGAGCCTGCAGAGGCAAGGTCAGCACCCGCACCACCTCCTCCTCCTCCTCGCGGACCACTGGGCATGGTGGGTCCTCAGTCTGCAGTGAGAAGAGCCAGAAGGGAATCGGTTCCAACCCCTGGGAATCATCCCTGCCCTTCTGAGAGCACCTGGGGCTTCATCCCTCTGATGGGATGGGCAGGACCCGCCGGTCACCCTCGTTTATGCAACACACTGCTGCCTGACCCATCCCGGGCATGCTAATCCCAGATTTATCCTGTCGAAAAGTGGGATTAGTACCAGGGATTTTCATCCTTACAGCCAAGGCTGGAATGGCCGCTTGGCCCAGCCGGGAGACCCAAGTCGGCCCACCCGAGCAGAGGCAGCTCCGAGCTGGGAACGCTCTGGGCTCCCGGCACAGCTCCCGCTCTCCTCAGCCGGGAAGGGGCTCGGGAAGGTGATTCCCGGCCCCGTGGAAATGCTGGGGCACTGGAAACACCCGGTACAGACACAGCGATCCCGGTGATATCCCTGTGAAGGACTATCCCGGCTCCATGCCTGCTCGGCAGGAGCAGTTTAGGCCGGCTCGTAACACGGACCGGCCCGAGGAACAACACGGAGCCGTACTCCTCTAGCTCTTAATGGGATAACGGGCAGATTCCCGGGATATCCGCGAAGACGGAGCGAGGAGACTGAGCCAGGCTCTGGATTCCCTCCCGCCGGGGTCTCGGAGGGGCTCACGCTGGTCGCGCCGGTGGGTCCTTGGTCCCCCTTCTCTTCCAGGAGCGGCCCCAGCTCGGCGAGCTCCAGGTGCGCCCGTTCCCGCTCCCGCTCCCGGTCCCGGTCTCGGCCGGCGGCCACAAGCCCGCTGCCCGCCCCGGCGGGGGCCTTGCGGGACGCCATCGGGGCGGCGGGTGCGTGCGGCTCCGAGGCAGCCGGTGAAGGTCCCTCCGCGTCCTTCTGCCGCCGCGCTGGGGGGGAAGCAGCACAGAGTTACCGGGACCGAGGGAACCGGCGACGGGGCTCTCCCCGCGGGGTTGGAAACAGCGGACGCCCCGCTCCCCTGCCCGTCCCTCACCGGCCGCTACATCCCGCGGACGGCGGCGGCGGCACCGGAAGCAACGCTGAGGGAACGGGAACGCACAGCGCTGGTTCCGGCCTCGGGGCCGCGCCCCCACCAGAGCCCCGCCCTGAAAAAGGGCGCTCTATGATTGGTCAAGATCACTGTCTGTCTCTCTTTTCCCCGCCTCAACGGCCGCCGCCCGCTGCGATTGGCCGAGCCGCCTCGCTGGGGTGCCGGCGGAAGCCGCTCTGGCCGCGCGGCTCAGCTTTGTGGCGGCGCGCTCGGTTGCCCCCTGCTGGCCGCGCGGGGGTACCGCGGGGGACACAGCCCCGAGGGCCCCTGCGCGACACTGCGGTGACACCGCGATCCGGGTGAACCGTCGGCCCCAGGATGAATTCTCTCACCTTTTGCAAACTTAACTGTCGTAATTCAATTTCTCCAACAGAAGATGCTTTAATGAAGAACTTTGAGTTTCAAATATTGAGTAAAGTCATATCACCAAAACAAATATGCATTAGGCAGGCAAAGGATATGCTTTAGATATGCGGGTTCATGTAAATTTTACTGTATTTAACCTTTTACTCCTCGGTGTGCTTGATTTGTGGAAACCTCCTCTTTGTACTTGGTGCAGAATAAATAATATTTCCTTTCTAATGTGACTCTGTGTTTAGAGAGCTCCTAAAGTAGGCAACAAGAAGCAACAGACCCTGTCATCCATCTGGGATGTCCCTGTGTCCCAACAGCCGATAGCCCTTGCAGCATCACCTGCCTGCCCACGTGTAGCCATTGAGGGCTTTCCCGAATGGCCACAGCAATTATCAATGGCCGAGGTCACCCCTGGCCTGGTGGGACAGCTCGTCTTTCCCTGCCCACAGGTTTAATTTCCTTGGCTGACAAGAGCAGGAGACTCCCAGCCGCCGGCTGCACAATGGTGGATCCTGTTCCCCATCAATCATTCATGGCCTTGCTGCTGGAAGAGATTTCTTGGGGGCTGCTGGAGTAGCGAGGGGGGAGAGATTTTCCGACCTTGGTGTGTTATATAGGTGCTGGCAGCACCAGAGAAGGTTGGAGGTACCTGGGTCGCCCACTATCCCCGCAGGGTGAGTGGTGTGGGGGCTGAAAGGAGCACAGGATTTGGAGAGGACATGGGTTTGGAGGGGACATGGAATTTGTAGGGGACACAAGATTTGGAGGGGACACGGGTTTGTAGGGGACACAAGATTTGGAGGGGACATAGGGTTTAGGCAGGACAAAGGATGGGAGACACAGGGTTTGAAAGGGACACGTGGTTGGGAGGGGACATGGATTTGGAGAGGACACAGGTTTGGGGCTTTTTGGGGTGTCATGGGAGAGGCTGGGGATAGAAAATGATCTGGGAATTTTGGGAAGCTGCATACCCCCACATTCTGCTGGAGCCATGGGGTCCAGGACAAGTCATGGTTGGTTGTGGGCAGGGCTCTGCTCTCCTCTCCACAGGGACAAATGCTGCCGTGTCCCCCCTCCCGGTGTCCCCATGGGTGTCCTGAGCTGCATGAAGTACCTGATGTTCATCTTCAACGTGCTGGTGTTTGTGAGTCCCCCTGGGCCCTGTGGGGTGCAGGGGTGGAGGGAACCCGTGCCTGGGGACCCATAACTCCAGCTGGCTCAGGGGTGGGCGTCACCAGTCCCAGGGAGGGAACCAAGGGTTGAAGCGTCCCCCATCCACATGGGGTGACATTTCTGTCTGGCTCAGGGGTGGGTGACACCCATTCCCAGGGAGGGGACCAAGCCTTGGACATCCCCTGAGCCCACGATCATCTCCTGACGTCCCCTTGCAGGCGGGGGGAACATGCCTGGCAGGCATGGGAGTCTGGGTGGCTGTGGACCCAGCTGGTTTCCAAGACATCGTGGCCACCAGGGCCGTGCTGATGGCAGGCGCGTGGCTGCTGCTGGTCGTGGGCATCGCCCTGTCCCTGCTGGGCTTCCTGGGCTGCTGTGGGGCCCTGCGCCGGAGCCGCCCGCTCCTGCTGCTGGTGAGCGAGGGAAGATGGCTGGGAAGGGGCTGCAGGATATGGCCAGGGGGCACTGGGGGCAGGAGTCATGGGCTGGATGGTGGTGCGGGATGCAGGTGTTCCTGGAGGAGCGAGGAGCTGGTGCTCCTCATCCTCAACATGTCCTGCCATCCACTCCCCACCTCATGAGTCTCAATTCAGAGCCCAGAGGATTTATAAAGCCATCAAGCAGGGTCAATTCTCTCTGAAGCCACTGGCTTGTCTCACGTGGCATTTCCAAGATGACCCCACTGCTGGTAAGGGGCAGAAAAATGCCTGTTTGAGCACCAAGACTCCCATTTCTTCAGCATCCTCGGTCCCTTGCAGACACTGCTTGTTTTTAACCCCTGCCTTGCAGCCACAGTGGTCAGAGATGTGGCATCTGTCCACAGGAGCTGTACGCATGTCCCTGGTCTCGGGGACAGAGGGCACAGGCAGGGCTGGTGCAGAGGAGGGCAGGGATAATGTGAGCAAGCTGCTGGTGGGATCAGGCCGGTCTCTGACTCCTTCACCTCCTGCTTTCCAGTTCTTCATCCTCGTCAGCCTCGTCTTCCTCATGCAGCTCATTGGGGCCGTTCTCTTCCTGGTGCACTGGAAACAGGTACTGGCACCATCCCCAGTGTCACCAGCCTCCCTCTATCACGCCATAGCCTTGGCTCTGAGTCCACTGGGCCTGGTGTAGGGAAACCCTTCTCCTCACCTCCATAATCAGCACCACAATACAAACTGCAAAGCAGGTGGGGGGGATCCACTGGGTGCCCAGTTCCCCTCAAAAGGAGCTAATCCTGAGCAGAGTAGGAGAGGAACAGTTCAAGCACTGGCACCAATTCCACAGGTCCAGCCTGAGCACTTCCTGTCTGAGCTGCAGAGGAACTATGGTGGGGACGAGGGTGCTGAGGTGTTCTCCACAGCCTGGAACACCCTCATGGTCACGGTGAGCAGCTGGGAGGCTCCTGGGGAATGCACAGGATCCACCAAGGGTGACCATGGTGATGATGTTTCCCTTCTGTTCCAGTTCTCATGCTGTGGTGTTTTAGGACCTGAAGACTTTGGGAATGGCTCCCGCTTCCAAGAGCTGCACCCAGGGATGCCATGGCCACGGGCATGCTGTGCCCGGGATGGGCTTCTGCAGGTGGGAGAACTCCTGGGCTGGGAGCAGTGCCAGGACAGAAGCCCTGGCTACATCCATGAGCAGGTACGGCACAACTCTGCTGTGTCTGTGTACCTGTGCCAGCCTCAGCCCTTCCCAGGCTCACGGAGTGAGCATAAGGGACAGAAACCAGGGACATTGCCTGGTTGTCGTTCAACAGTCCAGTGGCTCCCAAAGTCTTCAGCTTGTCCTGCCACACAGAGAACCCCCCCAACATCCCCCTGCAACCCAGTCCCCCTCTGGGCTCCCTGGGCCATGGGGAACATGAGAGAGCCCTCCCTCCTCTCTCTGCCCCAGGGCTGCTTCTCTACCTTCGGCAAGAGCCTGCAGAGGTACATCTCCCTCCCTGGGACCTGCAGCTTAGCTGTGCTAGGCATTGAGGTAATGAGGGGGGCCGGGGACAGGGCAGGCAGAACGTGCACTCTTTGTGGCAGGGGGGTTGCTCAGTGGGCAAGGAGAGCGCAAATGGGCTCAGGTCTCGGGGTACAGAGCCTGCTCTCTGCTGCAGATAGGGCAGGTGGAGAAACAAGGAGGGGTTTGTTTTACTCCCCCTGGGTCTCCGTGCCCTGGTGTCCCTGTGCAGCACCAGCAGTGCTGGCCCAGGCCCCTCGGGGGCCACAGCGATGGCCCCAGGCCAGGGATCCTCCGGCCCCTCTCTGCCCCTGGCCTGGCCCGGCCCTGTTATGGGCCTGACCCTTTCCCACCTCCATCATTCCAGATCTTTGCCATGTTCTTCGCCTTCTGCCTTTACTACAACTTCGACTGAGTGGAACAGGGACATGCCCAGGGGTTTGTATCAGCTGAGGACACAGCCTTTCCTCACCCGATAGATCAGCTCATCACTGTATAAATGACTCAGTCCCCGGGTGGGAATGAGTAAATAAATTTAATTAGAATCTGTTAAAGTTACAAAGCAAAGAGGGGACAGCACTGGAGCATAGTGACACACTCTGCTCACCAGAGGTTCAGCTCACAAAAGCTTCTTCACCTTTTATACACTCAAGGTTGCATCAGCCACATTAATATTCATACGTGGTCCTTCCATGCCCTCCCAGCACTTCCCACAGTCCATGGCTTTGCCCATATATATATACTTGGCTCCTCCTAGGGTCCACAACCTCGTTCTTACAAGTAGATTTGGCTCTTCCCAAGGGCTGTCAGTTAGCCCTCTGTGCCTTTTGCTGGTGGAGCCCCTCTTACATCTTGATTGCTGGTGAGCTGTTACCCTGCCAAGCCCCCAGCAACAAGTGTCCCCCAGTCCCTGCTGCCTCTTGCAAGGGACAAGTATACACCCTCCCCCACATTTTTGACAGCTCTGTTGACCAAAGCTGCCAGGCAGGAATGACACAGGGGAAGGGGAAGATTGGAGGGAGAGCTGAAAATGGTTCAAAACCAAACTGGAACAACAAAAGTACATGTCAAAAAACTGCAAACCTTAACAGAACTTCTTCTCACCATACTTAATAACTCCTCCTCATTTGCATGAGCCAATCACTACACCTTATTCATAACAATACCCCCTTTTTCTCTTGATATCTCATTTATTTGGCTCATGAAAATGAGTCTAGTTTCCAATTTCATTACAACACTTGAAATTGACCAACCTAACATTAACCATATTTACTTAAAATTTTCCAGCCTAACATCAACCATATTACAATATCCATTAATACAAAACCAATTCATATAGTGTCTATAAAATCAACTTCTCTTAACTTGTTCTCCTTATATTTGATGATATCAACTTGAACTATACTTGAATGAGTCCTAACAGTATCTGTTGACGTGATTCAGGGCAGCAAAAACCTTGGGTCTCCCTGAGAAAATGATTGATGGCTCTCATGACATGGGTAGTCCTCTGTAATAAGAGGCAAGTGACAGACAAAAATGGGAGTAACAGAGGTCCAGTATGGGTTTTACTTCAGCCCACCATGCCTCATAGGGTTGCTACCTATAGCAGGGGTGTGTGCTTTTCCTGGTGGCAAGTACAGAGGCCAACTCAGTCTTGCCCTCCATCCCTTTGTTACTTTTCCCAGTTTTGTCACCTTCCAATTTTAGTTGCCTGTAGTACTTTTTCCATTATGATATTTTCCTGGTCCTCCAAGCCCTTCCCATTTAAGAGACTCTAGTCGTTTCCATCCACAGAGAGAGATAAACACAGTAATGTGTCACATACTAATGTCAATATGTTACACCCTCTCCCTTTTCACCAATACAGTCCTGGTATTTCTGCTGGGAGCTGAAGTGTCTTTCCCTGGTGTGAAATCAAGGTCTCTCAGAGCCCATACAAATTTGGCTGTCCTTCCCCATTTTCTGTGCTACTTGGAACATTCTCCAGATTATTCAGATCACCTCAGTTTGTTACCTCTTAATCCCCGTTTAAGAGTCAGTTTTGCATCACCTGGTTCAGATGTTATAGTCCACTCCTCAGGTTCTTCCACAGGTCCTTTGACTTGGCTAGTGTGGGTCCACCCTTGTTCAGCAGGTCTGATGGCCGTCTCAGTTGTTATTTGCACTTGAAGGGACCTTCCCATTATGGTATCAATGGTTGTTCATTCCAGGATTTAATTAACACCCAATCCCCAGGTTTTATGTGATGTATCTTGAAGTCTAGAAGGGAAATTTGGGGAATCATTCCTCATTTTCGTAAGTCCTCTTGATTTTGGGCTATGGTCTTAACATATTTCATGACATTTACTTCCCCCTCTTCATAGGTCACAGCTTCATGGGTTGAAGCCAAAAAGGGTAACCCAAACATCATCTCATAAGGTGATATACCTAGGTCAGACCAAGGTTGTATTCTAACCCATAGTAACACTAGGGGTAAACATCTTATCCAAGACATTCGAGTCTCAATCATTAACTTAGTCAAGGTTCTTTTATGGGCCTGATTCATCCTCTCAATCCATCCAAAACGTTGTGGGTGCCATAGTGTATATAAATCCCATTTTATTTCCACTGCTTGACCTATCCGTTGTAAAACCTTGGAAGTGAAGTGTGTCCCTCTATCTGAATCAATCCTCTTCACCATCCCATACCGGGGAGTAATTTGTTCCAACAAAATCTTGGAGACAATATTAGCCATGGCCCTCACAGCAGGTATAGCCTCGATCCAGTGAGTCAAATGATCACTAAGACCAGTAAGTATTTCCATCACTGGATCTGGGAAGTTCAGTGAAGTCCACTTGTATACTTTGAGAGGGTCTTAGGGCTAGTTCCCACCCTCCTGGGGTTACTTTTACCATTGCCTGTTTGATCAACATTTGACAAACTCCACATTTACCAATTATTTGTTTTGCTATTCCAAAGACTCCTACACACCCATAATTCTTTGAAAACTCATCACAGAGGGCTTGGGTACTCAAATGGGTCTTTTGGTGTATTCTGTCTAATACTTCTTTGGTAAGGGGTCTATTTAACATTTGCCTTCTGTCTGGGAGCCTCAAGACACCTGCATCATTCTTCTCTGCCCCTATCTTCCACGACTCAGACCCTGGGTGGGAATGAGTAAATAAATTTAATTAGAATCTGTTAAAGTTACAAAGCAAAGAGGGGACAGCACTAGAGCATAGTGACACTCTCTGCTCACCAGAGGCTCAGCTCACAAAGGCGTCTTCACCTTTTATACACTCAAGGTTGCATCAGCCACATTAATATTCATACGTGGTCCTTCCATGCCCTCCCAGCACTTCCCACAGTCCATGGCTTTGCCCATATATATATACTTGGTTCCTCCTAGGGTCCACAACCTCATTCTTACAAGTAGATTTGGCTCTTCCCAAGGGCTGTCAGTTAGCCCTCTGTGCCTTTTGCTGGTGGAGCCCCTCTTACATCTTGATTGCTGGTGAGCTGTTACCCTGCTGTGGGAAATGCAAGCACAGAGAGCTCTCAAAGCCTCGAACCTACAAGCTCAGAGATAGATGGATACAGTGCTTGACCTAAGACCTTGGAGAAGGCTTGAAGGTTTAGAATAAAAAGTGAAACACACAGACTAAGAATAAAGATTTGTAGTTTAAGCAGAAAAATGCAAGTAGAAATATGCCTCATGTAAGTGAATAAATATGTTAAGCAAGATAGTAGAAAATTTTAAAGTCTAGCAATAGAACTTGTTATAGAGTTAGTAAAAAGTACAAGATAGAGCAGTAAGTTTCTCTAGAGTTATATGATTAGATAAAAAGAGACATATTGTGGCAAAATAGTATAAAACATAGCAATTAGTGATTGTTTTATGAAGATGCTAGTGAGCTTTGCAGAAGTAGCTGATTAGATAAGAAATTTATAGAAGACATTGTAACTAGAATTAAAACAGCTTCTGGTGTGATAGTGTTGGATGTAACAACCTTCCGGTCTCACCCTTCCATGAGACTGATTTTACAATAAACCATCTTTTAATCGCCTCATCAGTTGACCACCTGTACTCTGTATCCCCAACAATTGTTGCCCACTGTGTGAGGAAGAAGACTTTTTGTCTCAGTTTGGGATCGCCCCAGAGGACAATTAAAAGGTGCTGAAAGGAAGCAGATTCTGTGGAATACGTACACCTGAGATGAGGGTGAGTCGAGCTCTCATCGGCTGCTGAGAGGCAGCAGAATAACTGTGCTTGCTGGACCAAGCCCAGCCTGAGCTCGACTTGGATCACTCGCGAAGAGAGCACAGGTGAACTCTGGGGAACAGGAAAAGAGGTGTCCAAAGAACAGAGAGAAGTTTATACCCATTTAAAAACCTTGATAAGATCTAATTCCCGTGCCGTACCTAAGCCAGAACTTAAAGACCTTTTAAGCTGGGTACAAAAAAATTTTGCAAATGCAGATCTTGAGTCTGCTTTTACTACATCTCTTTGGGATGCTGTTGGAGTTAAACTCTGTGATGCGATCTCCCATTGAGATTTTACAGCTGCTAAGTTGCTCCCTGTGAAAAACGCCAATCACTTGTTTTTAAAATTTTAAAAGTTTAATAGTAATAAAATGGTTATAAAAATAGTAATATAATCAGAGTAATAATATTTGAACAATTGAGATTAAGACAATATGAGACAATAAAAACAGAGAGTTATGGACGTCCAGGTACCTTTTTCTGGGCAACACAAGCCCAAAAAAGGACACCCGTTAACAGAGTATTAACCCTTAAAAACAATCACCTGCTGCATATTCATACACCTCATACATGATGCATAAATTCCATTCTCAGTTCCAAGCATCAATAGACAAGAGCCTTTGCAAAGATATCACTGGGTAGTTCTCCCTCAAGGGATGAAGAACTCACCTACTATTTGCCAATGGTTTGTAGTACGAGCCTTGTCTCCAGCTTGACAGAAGCATCCTCAAGCAATGATTTCACATTATATGGATGATTTGCTTATTGCAGCACCAACACAAAAGGAGATGGAAGTAGCTCATGACTGTGCAATCACAGAAGGTCAAAATGCTGGACTAGAAATTTCTACATCAAAGATAAAAGAATCTTCACCATTGAAATATTTAGGATGGAAAACAACAGAACAGTCAATTAGGCCACAAAAAATACAACTTCAGACCAGTGTTAATACTTTGCAAGATTTATAGCAACTTTTAAGAGAAATCAGTTGGATTAGACCTGTCTTAGGTATTACTAATGATGAACTCGCACCACTTTTTCATTTGTTAAGAGGAGATTGTAACATTAAATCTCCTAGAATTTTTACACCTGAAGCTCAAAAAGCCCTTGAAAAAGTTACTGAAGCTCTTCAACAAAGACAAGCACACTGTTGTGTGATATCACAACCCCTTTTTCTTGCAGTATTAGGAGAAAAAATGCAATTGTATGGTTTCATATTTCAATGGGACACTTCTGAAATAGATCCTTTGCTGATAATAGAGTGGATTTTTTTGTCTTACAGGTCCCTAAAAATTTTTACAACATTTTACAACATCATAATCAGAGCCAGAGCAAGATTGCTAACTACAGCAGGCCAAGATTTTTTTTGTGATTTACCTTCTTTGAAAAAAAAAATATTTTGATTGGCTTTCCAACATTCAGAAGACTTACAAATTGCATTGCTAGATTATTCAGGTGTTTGTTTAATTTGATTACGGATTCTGTTTATGTTGCTACTGTGGTAAGAAGAATAGAAGGATTGGTTTTAAAAGATGTTAATAATTATAACCTGTGTCGTTATCTCACCTGGCCTTACTAAATTTTACAACAAAGAACTAACAAATATTTTGTTTCCCATAATGGGGCACATTCTTCACTTCCAGGATTTTTAGCTGAAAGAAATGCAAGAGCAGATAAATTAACAATGGTTGTTGCAAATACTTCACCCAATATTTTTGAACAAGCAAAATTTATGCCTTTTTTCATCAAAATGCACAAGCACTTATGTTTCGTATTTCTAAAGATCAAGAAAAAGCTATTATAAATGCTTGCCCTGATTGTAAACTTGTGCAACCTTTCATGTTCAAAAGAACTGTCAACCCATGAAGGTTGTAAAGCTTGCAATTATGACAGACAGATAACACCAAATATCCATCTTTTGGGAAATTTAAAAACATCCATGTGTCAGTGGACACTTTTTCAGGTGCAGTTTTTGCCTCCTTACACACAGGAGAAACTGCCAATCATGCTTGTCAACATTTTTTGCAAGCATTTGCTTCCTTAGGTATACCTCAAGAAATAAAACCAGACAATGGTCCTGCATATACAGCTCAAAACTGGCCACATTCTTAATGGATTGGGGCTTTTGCCACACTTTTGGTATTCCCTACTCTCCCACGGCTCATGTGAAAGAACACATCACACTTTGAAACGTAACTTGGATAAACAAGAAGGGGGAATAACACAGGCAACACCACAGATGCACCTTGCTTGCTTCAATGTATGTGGCAGATGTTTAATAAGGCTATTAAGGGAGTATTTGTGGTTTGACAGAAAGGGGGAGATGTGGGAAATGCAAGCACAGAGAGCTCCCAAAGCCTTGAACGTACAAGCTCGGAGATAGATGGATACAGTGTTTGACCTAAGACCTTGGAGAAGGCTTGAAGGTTTAGAACAAAAAAGTGAAGCAGACACAGAGTAAGAATAAAGATTTCTAGTTTTAGCAGAAAAATGTTTTATGCAAGTAGAAATATGTTTCATGTAAATGAATAAATATGTTAAGCAAGATAGTAGAGGATTTTAAAGTGTAGTAATAAAGCTTATTATAGAGTTAGTAAACAGTAGGAGATAGAGCAATAAGTTTCTCTAGAGTTATGTGATTGGATAAAAAGAGACACATTGTGGCAAAATAGTATAAAACATAGCAATTAATGATTGTTTTATGAAGATGCTTAGTGAGCTTTGTGGAAGTAGCTGATTAGATAAGAAATTTATAAAAGACATTGTAACTAGAATTAAAACAGCTTCTGGTGTGAACAGAAAATGGTTCAAAACCAAACGGGAACAACAAAAGTACATTTTAAAAGAACTGTAAACCTTAACAGAACTTCTTCCCACCATACTTAATAATTCCTCCTCATTTGCATGAGCCAATTACTACACCTTAATTCATAACATCACTGAGCTTCATTGCTCCCCAGGCACTGGGAACCTCGCTGAGCCCTGTCTCTGCTCCAGAGATGGGCCTGACTCGCTTTTCTGGGAGCAGGGACAGGATGTGGGTTAAATTCCCAGCAGAGAACCTGCAGAGCAAGAGGCCGAGTGCCTGACTTGCTCCTACTGCAATCTGCTGCCAGCCCTAGTCTTTGGGTCTGTGGAAGCACCAAGAATAGTCCTCCTTAACCGAACCCTCTTGCTCTCTTCACCCTGCACATCAGATCACTGACATCCTGCTCTTCCACATTCATCCTCCCAGATCCCTGGGAAGCCTTTGGGCTCTTCCTCACCTGCCATGAGCTGGTTCTTGTCACTGGCTACCTCTTGGAGTCACAACAGAGCCAAGACACCATCCAGGTTATCCTAAATGGTCCAACTGGAACTGAACACTCTGCTCTGGAGAGCCAGAGTTGTAAGACTTGAGTTTAATAACTTAGCCCTTGAGATGACATGAAAAAGTAAGCCTTTCCTGGGAAAGGATTCCCACCAGCTGCTTCTGACCCATCTGCTGCTCAGCTCCTGCTCTCAGTTGTTTGTGAAAACAGAAATTGAACTACTTGGCGCTGTTCCCATGTCTCTGAAAGTTGGAAACTGGAAGCTGAAGTGGTGGTTCCAGTTTTCCTTTTGTTGTGGTTTGACACTGGCCAAACACCAGGCACAAATGATTGTTTTATGAAGATGCTTAGTGAGCTTTGTGGAAGTAGCTGATTAGATAAGAAATTTATAAAAGACATTGTAACTAGAATTAAAACAGCTTCTGGTGTGAACAGAAAATGGTTCAAAACCAAACGGGAACAACAAAAGTACATTTTAAAAGAACTGTAAACCTTAACAGAACTTCTTCCCACCATACTTAATAATTCCTCCTCATTTGCATGAGCCAATTACTACACCTTAATTCATAACATCACTGAGCTTCATTGCTCCCCAGGCACTGGGAACCTCGCTGAGCCCTGTCTCTGCTCCAGAGATGGGCCTGACTCGCTTTTCTGGGAGCAGGGACAGGATGTGGGTTAAATTCCCAGCAGAGAACCTGCAGAGCAAGAGGCCGAGTGCCTGACTTGCTCCTACTGCAATCTGCTGCCAGCCCTAGTCTTTGGGTCTGTGGAAGCACCAAGAATAGTCCTCCTTAACCGAACCCTCTTGCTCTCTTCACCCTGCACATCAGATCACTGACATCCTGCTCTTCCACATTCATCCTCCCAGATCCCTGGGAAGCCTTTGGGCTCTTCCTCACCTGCCATGAGCTGGTTCTTGTCACTGGCTACCTCTTGGAGTCACAACAGAGCCAAGACACCATCCAGGTTATCCTAAATGGTCCAACTGGAACTGAACACTCTGCTCTGGAGAGCCAGAGTTGTAAGACTTGAGTTTAATAACTTAGCCCTTGAGATGACATGAAAAAGTAAGCCTTTCCTGGGAAAGGATTCCCACCAGCTGCTTCTGACCCATCTGCTGCTCAGCTCCTGCTCTCAGTTGTTTGTGAAAACAGAAATTGAACTACTTGGCGCTGTTCCCATGTCTCTGAAAGTTGGAAACTGGAAGCTGAAGTGGTGGTTCCAGTTTTCCTTTTGTTGTGGTTTGACACTGGCCAAACACCAGGCACAAAAGTTGTTTGCTTACTCTCTCCTGCTACTGTTGGGCAGAGGAGAGGGGGAAAAAAAATGAAGGGCTCATGAATTAAGATAAGGACTGGAAGAGAAAAAAAAAAAAACACTAAGGGTAAAACAGGTTCAAATTTAAAGGTATAAAGTATATTTATTATTAACAAAGTCAGAAGAGGAGAATGAGAAGTAAAAGAAGCTTTAAACCACATTGTTTCTCCCCCAGCCCCTCCCTCTTTCCCACCAACACTGTACGGAGACAGGGTGTGGGGGTTTTGGTCAGTTTGTCACTTGAGATCTTCTGTTTTCTCAGGGAGCAAAGATTTTTCTCTGCTATGCTGTGAGGTCCCTCCCACAGGCAGTCTTCCCAAAACTGCTGTGGTGTGGGTCACTTATCCATGGGTGGGGATTCTTTTAACTATAGGCTGCTCTATTTTGGAAGCAAGAGCCCTCTCTCTCTATTCGGGTCTCCCACTGGATTAGAGCTTTCTCTGGCATCCACCTGCTCCAGCATGAGCCCTTTTCTCATGGACTGTAAGTGAATTTCTGCATCCCCTGTGGACTTCACACATTACAGGGGACCATGTTTCACCATGGTCCTCACCATGGCTTGCAGAGAAATCTTGACTCTGACATTTGGAACACCTCCTCCCTCACTGACCTTGGTGCTGCCATGTTGTTTTCTCTCACATGTTCTCACTTCCTCCTCTTCTCCGACTAGAAGAAAAACTGCTGCTTGTAGGTACTCTTGCCAAGAAGTCCCTCTAATTCTTGCAAGATCCTGCAGTGCAGAGGATTGATCTCATCTAGGTTCCACATCAGGTAATTGCTTGCCCTGTTTCCCTTGCTGGCCAGTTGGCCCGGCTGTCATTGTGTGGGCAGTGGCCGCCACGGCACTGGCAGCATTTAACATCTCTCCTCACACAGGGCATTGGGAAGGGGAAAACACTGCCCCTGCACTTCTGTCTGCAGTGGTTAGCTAGGGGTGGCCAGGCAGGCAAGGCTCACCACAGGCCACACCAGCAAGGCAGTGCCTCCCCACCACTCCCCCCACCAGAAAAACTGCCCCTGTGTGCTGCTTTGACTTTCTTCTTAAATGCCATCACAGAGACGTTACCAGCCTCTCTAACTGGGCCAGCAGCATGTCCATCTTCAGAGCCATCAGAGGTTGGCTCTGTCAGAAATGGTGGAAGCTTCTAGCAGTTTCTCACAGAAGCTACTCCTGTGGCCCTCTCCTGCTACCAAAAAACATGCTGTGCCACATCAACTTACCTTTTTTTTTTTTTGAATATTCCAAAACCTCCATTCAACAAAATGGAAAAGCAGATATAAATTAAAAGCTTTATATTTTATTAATATAATGGAACTTTTCACAAAAAAAATAACATCCCAAGGAAACAGAAACCCAAAGCTGGTGCAGTCCCTAAAAGGCAGACTCTTTCCTTGTACATGTGTGAGGGGAAGGGGACAGTGACAGCCCAAAGAGAACAAAAACCCCTCAGGAATCTGAGCGGGATTTCTTCTCCTTCCTACTCATGTCAACCCCTTTTCTTTTCTGCATGGTTGAGTCACTGCTGGGGCTTGTTTCACTTTGGATGATTTTCTCTTCCAAAGGCTTGGAAGCCTGTGATAACCCAAGAAATAAAAGAGTTGTGAATAATATAATTTTACAACCATTGGAATGCCCTGTGCTCCACCAAGGTCAGAGCCAACTGTACTCCGGCTCTTACGCAGTGAGCCTTTGTTATTCTGCTCCCACTGCTGGGATTTTTAGGAAGGGGGATGACAGGAGAGCAAAATAATGGCTGAGCAGAGCAGTAGAACACACATAGATGAGCCAGGTCGCTCCAGAGCTCTGTGATTTGTTGCAGGGATGGCTTCACTCTGTGCCCTCCTGACAATCACAGTTAACTTGGAAATGCATTCAGAGCTGGAGCAGTGAGCATGGCTCCTGCAGGGAAGACATCCTGATCCCAGAAAGGGTGTTACCCAAATCGGGTGCAAGGGAGGGAAGGCACCTAGGGAAGGGAGAAAGCCCAAAGGTAACTGATTTTTGGGCAGAGGCTTTAAGTGTGATTTTATTTTTGAGACTCATTGGTGAGGTGACAGAGAGGAAAGAAGGCAGGAAGAGAGGAAGGATGAACTCCACCAGGGAATAGGGAGACCAGTCAATGAATGGATAAGCAGGTAGAGAACAGGCACAGGTGGGCATCAGGCACAGGAGAACAGGGAACAGAGCTGAGGGAGAATAGGGCTACAGAATCCCTGGGAAGGGTTTATCTATCTGTCCCTCCTCCTCCTTGAGCAACATGGCAGTCATTAGTGAATGAGCACATTTAATTGGAAGGAGAGAATGTAATGAGCTTAAAAAAAGATAATGAAATTAATACAGATCCAAAACACAGAGCAGAAGGTGAGGAAGGAAAGAACAAAGCAACTGTGAAAGGAAAACTCAGACAAAAGGACTGTAGACCAAGAGGGAGCTACACCAAGTGAGCAGAGCATGGTCCTTACCCCCGGCTGCCCTGCGTATTTCTCGGTCCACTCCCTGGCATTGAGCAGGAACAGCTGCTTGTTGTACTTGTACTCTGAGGACTAAATGGGAAGAGCAAGACAAAGACAGAGATTTGATTTAATACATGTCACCGAGAAGCTGGGACCAAGTCTGGCTTTAGGACTCCTAAACCAGACTAAAACTGCAACAAGCATGAAGTATAAAAATCATTTAGCTTGCTTGAAGAACTTGTGCTGCCATTTGCACTGAAGATAATGGCTTGAAGATGAGATCTTGACCATCTCTTCTGGCCTCAGCTGCCTCAGGGAAGCCCAAGGATGCCCCAGCTGATCCAGGTCAGGCCACGCTCCGAGTGTGTCAATCCAGAGTGAGTGAAACAGAAGCTGAGCCGAAGTCCAGCCCCGCACTCCCTCCCCACCTATGTCCATGGCCAGGAGAGAGGGAGCTCACTTACGATATCGGCCATGAGAGGATCGTCAGGGTTGGGCTCTGCCATCAGCAGCTGGATGGAGGTCAGCAGGGTGGAGATGTTCAGGGAAGGCCTCCATGCACCCTGTAAGGAAACAGGATGAGAGCAGCAGCTTGTAGAAAGAAACCAGCACACGACAGCCCAGAGACACCTCAGAACCTACAGCACTTCACAACCTGCCCACAGTTGCCTTGGGACTTCCAGCACCTAATGGCCCATGGAACACACCAGACCCACTCTCAATACAAGGCTCCAAGGAAGCCCAACTTGACAACCATGGCAGTGGTCATGGTTTCAAGGCTGCCAGAGCTTAAGGAGCATTTGGATAAAGCTCCAGGCACACGGTGGGACTTTGGGCTTGTCCTGTGCAAATCTAGCTCATGGCCCTGATGATCCTTCCAATTCAGGAGATTCCATAATTCTATGGGCTGTACCCTGCACATCTCTGCTGTGCTGGGGCAACTCATTTTCAGACATAATGCCTTTTGACTCCAATCTTTAAAGCCTTGGAAACTTATATGGAACAAAAACCATCATGTTCTGGCTCTAAACAAAGAAGATGCCACTCAAAACTTCATTCCCTGCTCCCTGTAAATAAGTCAGGAGCAAACAGACATTCAATCAGGCTTTTACAAGAAGCAGATAAGAGTTCATTATCCTGCCCAGCTCACTTACCCGCACCCAAGCACTGTCTTACCTTTGGTGGTAACTTAAGAACATCCAGGCAAATCCTTCCAGCAGAGTCGATGTTGGGATGGTAGATGGGGGTCACGAAGCGAATCTTTGGCGGCTCAAATGGGTACCTGAAGTGATAAGCATTAAGAAACAAAAGTTATTGTTATATCTATAGGACCAGTTGTTCTGTCACTCAAGCAATGCCATAATTTCCTCTTCCCAGCCTACATGACACCGTTCCCCACAAATCTTCAGAGGCAGTGCTCTGCCTTTGCTGCTTCCAGCTGTGTCTAACACTTCCCTGGATAGCCTTCCACAAGGGGAAGAACATAAGAAACTTTGTACTGATGAACAAGCTCTTTCCAGAAAGCTTTGAGACAGTATAATTGAGGCAAAGTTCTTATCATTGCACTTTTAGGTTTTTAATCACACATCTTTAATGTTCAATGCAAAGTATCAGCTACTAGAAAAATTTCATTCCTTAAAAAGAGAGTCTCGATTCCTTGTTGAGAAGATAAAGACTCACATGTTAGTATTTACAGCAAATACCTTACATCAGTCTACTCATATTTAAAGCAGGACTACACCAACTACTTAAACAGAGAATCAGCCTGGTTTACATTAGAAGGGACCTAAAAGCACATTTTGCTCCACCCCCTGCCACGGCAGGGACACTACACTATCCCAAGATGCTCCAAGCCCTGTCCAACTGTGCCAGGGCCTCTCCACCTTCACAGGTGAGAGCTCCTTCTTAATTAATCTAGCTAGAGTCTATTGCCCGCTTACCTTTCAGGAACTATGATTTCCAGGTTGAATATTCCTTTCTCATATGGTGTGTCCACACCTCCTAAAATTTCTTTAGCAGCAAGATCAAAATACAAGAATTACATTCAAAATCATAATTACAGAATGGTTTGGGTTGGAAGGGACCTTCAAGATCACCTCATTGTCCAGCAGTCCCCACATACCTCCCACAGTTACAGAGCTGCTCGGGTGACAGAATCACAGAATGTTAAGGGTTGGGAGGGACCTTAAAGACCAACCAGTTCCAGGAACCCAGGTTGCTCCAAGCCTCATCTAACCTGGACGCTCCCAGGGATGGGACAGCCACAGCTTCTCTGGGCAACCTGTGCCAACGCCTCACTTCCCTCACAGAGAACCCAGAAATAAAAAATGTCACCTTATGTAAAACCAGTTCCACCCCCCAGCAATCAAAACGAAGGGCAGACCAGCCAAGGCACAGGCCAAGCTATGTTTAAAGGAAACTACAACCCCACATTTCCACATAGCCTGTAAATCCCAAAGCATGTACAGACCTAGCAGCAAACTGCAAGCCAGCCCTGCCCTTGGGAACCCCCAGGGTACGTACGTGCCCGTAGGTCATCCAGCTGCCCATTCTGCCAGCAAGTGATGCCTGGAGGTGGCTCTGTAGCCAGGAGTGAGAGCTCCCTTCTGAGCCGTGAAGCTCTCTGCATGGTGCTGGAGCTCCGAGACCAAGTTCTATTCCTGACAAACCTGTCATATAAATAGCCCTTTAAATTGAGATTTTTTTTCAGCTAAGGACCTGGGTTTTGAGCTGTTATCCTGATGTGATATCAGAGTCACAGAGAGGCTGAGCCAGTTCCTGGAGCTGCTCTTGCACCCGGTTGGAGGAGGGGCATGAGACACTTTATAATCCATCCCATCCCCTCAGTCCCCAGCTGTGTCTAATAAACCCTAGGGATTAACAAACCTTAATAAACTGGGAGGCCATAACCAGACTCCAAACCCCTTATGGGACTGTAACATCTGCCCTGGGATCACCTGTGTCCTTTCATGTTTAAGGCACCCACTGCCCTGCTGGGGCCATCCATCAGTGCCCCTTCCTACCCAAAGGCTCCATCTCCCCCTTCCTGTGCAGGGGGAGACCTGAAAGCTGCTTCAGGGATGGGCCACCCCCTGCCACAGCACTGCCCCGACATTCCCAAAGGAGGGCTCTGCCCCTCAGTCCCCAGGGACAGAGGCACACCTGTCAGTTCACCCTGAGAGGAACCTGGCTCGATAACCCAGCACAGCGCTAACCACTCACGCTGAGGAAGGGGGACACCCCCCGAGGCCTAACTGCCCCCTCCAGGGATTATCTGTTCCCTCAGGCACCATTAGCACCCCACAGACTCCCTCGCCCGAGGCACCCCTCAGTTTCACTACACCTCTAGCCTGACTATTCCCACCGAAGAAGCGTTTTACCGTCCTCCATCAGCCTAATTAAATACCCCTCAGCCTAATTACCCCCGCACACAGACAAGAGCTGCACCCCCTTCCCACTCCCCAAGGACGGGAACGGCCACCCACAGCCTCACCCCTCCAAGATCCCCCACACAATCCCTTCGGAACGGCCTCCACCCACTCTGCTTACTAATTACCGCCTCACTGTAACTAATTAACGCTCCTCCCATAATGACCAAGCCCCGGGCTCCCGCCGCACAGACCCGTGAGGCGGCGCGCGGCGCACCCAGACTTCCGCTATCGCCCGGCAGCGGGCGGGCTCCTGGCGGGCAGCCCCGCCCCCTGGCCCGCCGCTCGGGCGCTGATTGAGCCGTCCTGATGGGCAGCCCCGCCCCTCTCTGGAATTGGGGCGCTGCCATTGAGTGAGCGCTGCGGGCGGGAACCCAAGCCCCGCCCCTCACTGAGGCGCGCGCGCGGGGTGTGGCCTGCGGTTGCGGCGGGGAGCCGGGGAAGGGCTGGCGTGGCTTCGGGACCCTCAGCAGCCTCCGGCGTCCCCGGCTCTGGGGTGCTCCAGCCCTGCCCCCTCCCACCCTGAACCCGTTAAACCTCCGCGGACAGCGGGCAGGGCCCCGCTGGGAGCGGTCCTTACGTAACCCGTCCCAGCCGGCGTTGTGTAACCAGCCCTGTGGGGCGAGGAACCGGTGCCGCGTCCGCCGCCGCCACCACAGGCCGTGGGGAAGGAGGTAACGGCGGGCTCAGGGAGCCCCCCCGGGGAGGAGGTGGGAGTCCAGGCTGGCCCGTTCGCCCCCAGCTGCTGCGGGGCTGGCGCAGGGGCCGCTCCCGTTGCCTCCTCGCCGCTTCCCCGTCCGTCGGAGGGGCCCGGTTAGGGTTCCCTGGAGCCTCAGCCCGTCCTCCCTCCGCCCACCCCCACGGTAGAGACTCTCGGGTGTGGTTCTCGACCCGTTGTAGGAGAAGCCCCAGCCAAGCCCCTACACTTCGATGTATTTGAGACTTACTTCCTCCTATGACTCAGTATGCCATTTTCTTGCATCAAAGCTGTATCCAGCACCTAAAGTATTCAAACAGGGGAAAGAACCTAGAGGTTGGAATCAACAGTAGCCTCAGGTCTGGCTTAGTGTGGAGAGTGGGATTATGGAACCAGATTTATGCAAAAAATTAATTCTTAGATCCCAATTAAGGATAGTTCCCAAGCCTGTCAAATCAGAATAACATTAAACAACTTAATGGTGATAATTATTCTACTTCCTAAGCCCAGACTGTGGTTTGAGAGAGCAGGTCTGAATCTGCTCTCTCCAGGTGTCTGATACCTGTGTTTATCTGTTTCACTATTGCTTCTGAATCAGCCAAGATACAGTCAAGGAGCATTTGACAATGGAGAGTGTCCCACAGGGAAAATTAAACTGTTAAAAGTTTCTCTTCCCAGTTCCTTAGGCCTTGGTCTGTCCCTGCCCCATCTGGCTCTGCCAGCTCCAAGGGCCAGTGGGACCAGAGAGGAGGCTACCTGCAATCCTCCTCCTTAGCTCTTGGGAATTACACAAAAGCTTGAGTGGCTTAGACCATCTTTGATGCAGAATCCACATCAGTGCAGATATTTATGGTATTTAGTGGTGTTTAAAACTGGGCAACTAATTTCTGGATGCCTGTAGGAACAGGATCAGCACAATGGGTATTGGGTAGTGCCACTGACAGCCTTTGCATCTCTCCAGCACATTCCTGCCTGTGGGGAGAAATGCTCAACAGTAGAAGAGCTGGGATCATTGACCTCCTCTTTTTGGGCTGACATGTTGTAAAGACCCTGGAGCATCAGCTGTGCAATCCTCAGGGTAAGGCCTGGATTTCCCTGCTTTCTGTCTTGGTGTACCTGTCCCAAAGTGCAGGGGTGAATCCTGTGTGAGGTGTATTTTCTGCCTGCCTGGGTGATTTTTGGGGAACAGATGTGATCTGGATGTGGCAGGGAGTCTGCCCAGCCTTGCTGGGTGAACAGACTTGAACCACTGGTTCATGGAGAGGTGGAAGAGTAACAGCGGATAAATCTCACCATGATGTCAATGACAGACAGCACCTGCTCTGCCTTCTCCAACATCCCAGAGCATCTTTCCTTTCCTTGTGACACGACAGGAGTGTCCAAGAGTTCAGTTTCTTTCTGACACCACTCATGGCCTGCAAAAGTGATCTTCCTTCCCACCCAGTAGGGGATCCCAGCTCCTCACCCAGCTTTGACACCTCTTTGGCTCTAGGCTCCCACCCTGCCCAGTGAGCTTCAGCCCCTTTTAATGGAGCCCCTGCTCCTCCCAGCCTGTTTTAATGAAATCCTTGTCCCCCCAGCTCCGATTCCCCCAGTCCCCTTTAGTGGCATCCCCAGAGCTGCTGTTAACCCAGACCCTACAGCCCACCCAGGCCCTGGCTTTGGGCCCCCTGCCCTGTGCCCAGTCCCTGTTTGTGGTTTAGTCCTGCTCCCCACTGCTCCTGCAGGGATGCCATCACTGGGAGGAATGGGATGGGTCCCGCCTAGGGGCATAGCTTGGGGCCATCCCATGGGCTGTGTGGTGCACTGGGCTCACAGCAGTCCCAGGTGTGTGAGACAGAGGGGCATGGGGGTAAGTGTGATCCCACAGACATCAGGGAACTGCAGGGCCCTGGTGTCACCCTGAATTTTTAAGATTTTCTAAGCCTTCTGATGTTTGCATTCTCGTAGCAAACTTTCTCGCACACTTTCTGTAAACAACTTATTGTTTTGCATTCTTTTATGGAGGAGGAGAAATTTGATGGACTGTTGGTTTGTTCAGTGTCATTGGAGAGGTGGCACTTTCACCCTCCAATCCACTGTCACCTTTGGAAATCTATAAATGTTGGAGTCAGAAAATAAACTTCCCCTTTTCTTGACTTGAGAGCAGCAGCGTGTCCACGCCGTGTTGTTTCGTGTCCTATAGCAACATCCCGGATTTGGGGTGACCCTGCAGATCATGTGGGGCCACAGGGCTTGGGACAGCCCCAAAGGCTGTAAGGCTGTGGGGGCCTTGGAGCCCCTGACTGGGGCAGTCCCTCAGTGAGCCTAGCTGGTGCATAGGACACCGGGCACTCTTCCAGCACACTTTGTGTGGTTTAGTACCCAAAAATGCTCTCTGGGTGCTCCCCTGAGCAGCAAGAGTCACCTTGCTTTTCCAGTTCTCCCAGGAAGTGAGTGCAGGGCAGAGCACAACACACAGCCCAGCCCTGCACTGGGCTGCACCCCGTGCTTGTGAGTTTGGGGCCTTACTGGGGGGCTGTAACAAAGTGGGCTTATCTGGTGCGTGTGTTTGGGAACAGAGCAAATCAGATTCATGGAAAAGCTGCTGGATGTGGGTTGAGCAGGGACAAAGACTGAGTTGCCTGGTGCAGCCATTGTGAGGGGTTGAGTGGAGCTGTTTGTTTAGAAGAGCTGAGCTGGATTAGGGCTTGTTGTTTGGTTCTTCGTTAATCTCTAATCTCTTCTCCTTTGGGGGTAAAGCTGGAAATTAGCAGCAGGTGGGGACCCACCTGGGAGGTGGGCGTTGAACTTTCCCAATTTTATACGGGAATGTGAGTTTAGGAGGTACTGCTGGGTTTGGTGCAGGCACGAGGTGGCAGCTGGGCTCTTCCTTTGCTTCCTGGCATCTGCTGGGTCTATTGTCCTGAACAGGGCAGCCAGTGGTTGGGAGCTGCTTCCCAAACTGTACCCTGAGAGGCTTTGGCCTAAGATGCAAGGTCAGCACTCCTGCTAACCCTCTGAATTCAGCTGAAGTGCTTCAAAGGGGAATAAATGTATGAATCAAGAGTAGTTTTGTGTCATTACCACACCCAGCTCTGTTTTGGAGGCAGGCTGGGAGAGCTGGAGGTGTCCAGCCTGGAAAAGAAAAGGGGAGACCTCAGAGCCCCTTCCAGTGCCTAAAGAGGCTTCAAGAGAACTAGAGAGGGACTTTGGACAAGGGTCTGGAGGAACAAGACAAGGGGGAATGACTTCCCACTGCCAGAGGGCAGGGTGAGATGGGATATTGGAAGAAATTCTTCCCTGTGAGGGTGGTGAGGCTCTGGTCCAGGTTTCCCAGAGAAGCTGTGGCTGCTCCATGCCTGGAAGTGTCCAAGGCCAGGTTGCCTGGGGCTTGGAGCAACCTGGGATAGTGGAAGGTGTCCCTGCCCATGGCAGGAGGTGGAACTGGATGGGCTTTAACGTCCCTTCCAACCCAAGCCAGTCGGGGATTCTGTGAAATCCATAAGTTCAGATGTCTCCTACTGAAATCGCCTGACAGAGGGAGTATTGTACCAGGTCTCTGATGAGCTGATTGCTCCTGTGGACCTCCTTGAAATCAGCTGATGACTTCCAGAGGGTTTGCTGACAGCTGCATCTGTAGGATTAAAAAGTGTTCGTGCACTAAATGGGGCTCTGGCAGCTCCATCTGTTTTGATTCCTTCCTTCTGGTGAGTGTTACTGGGATGTAATTTCATTGAGGGATTTAATTTAAGGATTTGATTGACTCATTTGCGGTAGAGGCCATTTGATTGACTCATTGGGGCAGAGCTCCACTCTGTGGAGCTGGGTGGTGATCCTGCTGCTGAATGGTGGAGCCAGAGGAGAGGTTTGGTCTTGTTCCTGCATTTCTCTCGTGAAAACTTATCAAAGCAAGAAGTTTGTGGTAAAAACTGCAGAGGATTTTTTTTGAGCTCTATTTCTATTTGTTAATTGACCTTGTTTTTTATAGGGATTTGGTATCCTGAAAGCCAAGGGTTCCCTTCCTCCTGTAGCCAGGATGCTGCATCGCACCATTCACCTTTTCCGGAAGGAGCTCCGGCTCCACGACAACCCAGTGCTGCTGGCTGCCCTGGAGTCCTCAGAGGCCCTGTACCCCGTGTACATCCTGGACAGAGCATTCCTGACTTCCTCCATGCACATCGGGGCCCTGCGCTGGAATTTCCTGCTCCAGTCCCTTGAGGATCTCCACAAAAACTTGAGCCAGCTGGGCTCCTGCTTGCTGGTTATTCAAGGGGAGTATGAGATTGTTCTTAGGGATCACATCCGGAAGTGGAATATCACACAAGTGACGCTGGATGCAGAGATGGAGCCGTTTTACAAGGAGATGGAGGCCAACATCCAGCGTCTGGGGGCAGAGCTGGGCTTCGAGGTGCTCTCCCTGGTGAGCCACAGCCTGTACAATACCCAACGGTACGTGACTGCCCCAAACCCACAAGCGTCTCCAGGGAGGTAATTTTAGAAGAGAAAAGGCCAAGTGTCTTGATTTTTCCTTTGGAGGAAATTGAGCTGTCTCAGGTGAACGTGATGCTGTTTGCTGGGGGAACTTTGTGTGTTGCTCTCTTGAAAGAAACAGAAGATATTGTGCACAGGTTTTAGGATTTCAGCCCAAACAGCTGCTTAACTTTTTCCTTTTGGGCAGTTTAATTCACCTAAAAACTTACTCTTTTAAACAGAATGGAAGAAATTCTCTAAGACCTTTAGTAGGACTTGTAAAAGTCTATTAAATATGGTAAAGAATTTTTGGTGTCAGATTTTTTTTGAAATCTTTCAAGTCAGCTTTCACTGGTGTCTGAATACACTTGGATCCAAGCTGTTACTCAGTGCTGAATGACTGAAGATACTGAAATTAGTAAGAAGGAAAGCAGTAATAATTAAACCAGCTCTAATGCTCCAGTTTTGCAAAACCCCTAAATTATGTAAAGGAATGGATGTGTGTAACTTGCTGTCTTAAATTCAAGCTGTTTTGCACAGGTGGTTGCTCAGAGAGGACAGTTATTTACTGCCCTGAACCTGTTTTTTGTGACACCAGAGGTGTCCCAGTCCCTGCCCTGTGTCTCCTGGCTGCTTGTGGCTGTGCAGCCATGCCTGGAATCCTGATCCCAGTTTTGTTGTCTTAGGTACTGAGAAACTGCTGTTGGGATAAATGTACATTCACCCAGGGGAGTTTCACTTGTAAAATCTGTAATTTCTACATTCAGTTGCACTAATGGAGTTGTTATAGCCTGTGATGGCACCTTCCTGTCCACTGGCATTTCCAGCTTCTTTCTTGGTTTCTGTTATGCGAGAAGAGATCTTGCTTCATTTTGTTTTGGTTTTTTTAAGGATTTTGGACCTAAATGGTGGGAGTCCCCCATTAACTTACAAGAGGTTCCTTCACATTCTGTCTCTGCTTGGTGACCCTGAAGTGCCTGTCCGAAACGTCACAGCTGAAGACTTCCAGTAAGTACCAGCCTGTGAATGGGAATTACTGGTCCTCTCTCTGCCCAAAAGAAGAGCCAGGTCCAAATGATAACGAGGCATTTTAGATATTTTTTTGTTTTATTTCTGTGCATGGAGGGTTATTGATTCTATATAGAGGGGATGTGACTGTCATTGGGAGGGGAAAGCACATGATGGAATGGTCTGATACTCATCTCTTTTGATATCTGTGCAGATTTCTCACCATGTGGAACACCTCACAAAATAATGGTTGGATTCAATGACTTAAAGGTTTTTTCCAACCTTAATGATTCTGTGATTCCATAAAAGTCTTAAGCTTTTGCAAGGCACTTTGTCTTGGTTTGAAAAGACAGGTGTCTGCTAAAGAAGGCAGGAGCCTCCCTTGAAATGGAAAATGTAAACCCCCTCCCTCCAAATTATTACAATTTTGAAATTAAGGGGCTCTTAGGCAAAGATATGGGAATAGGAATAACACATCTTTACTAGGAAAATTAAAAATACAAATGCAACAGTACAAAAAAAATACCCAACACACTGCCAGAGTCAGAATAGGAGCTGACCCCCTGTGAGTCAGGGTGGCCCTCCCCAGAGGGAGGGTGTGAAGATATAAAGAAAACTGCCCCACCTGGTTTTAACAGGTGGCCCAATTAACAGAAGATAACTGCCCCACCTCTAACAGATGGCAGTAGAATACACAGCCCCAGCCACACAATACACAGCCACATCTTGTAACCTAAGACAGACCTTGAGAAAAGCTTTTAAGAGATGTCAAACTCCAGCAGTAGAAAGCCTGGGGAATTTACTTAAAGGCATGCTCTGCATTCCTCTCAAGATTTTGGACAGGAATTGGATGGACCACAATAGTTTGTTTTATGCAGGAGGTTTGATGGAATGATCTTACTGTTCCCTCCTGGCTTTAAATCTCTGCTCCCCTCTGCTATATGGGAAGGAGACTGAGCCCTTATCTGCCAGGACTTGAGAAGAAGCTCAGAGTCAAGGATGTCTTGTGTTTAGCTCTCCATGAGGAGAGGCCAGTGATTCAAAGGGAGGTAAGACTGGAGCAGGAGAGAGCTGGAATGGGACTGCAGGTACTTGGGATTCAATATCACGTGTCTCCTGCACGGCCTTAGCTCAGTGCCACCAACCCAGGCTTGGATCTTCCCATCTTGGGGGAGTCCTGTTACTTCCTGAATGTTGTCCTCAGACAGTCTGATGACAAGACTTATGTAAGTACTGAAATATATAAGTTCCTGTATTTTTTTCTAGCACTGTTTTTTTTTCCCTTTCTTGCTGATTTGTTTGGACTTTTAACATTAATGCTGATGAGAGATAAGTGGTTCACATACTTCCCAGCAGGCCTGAGCTATGTCAGTGCTCTGAGAGCTGCACTGTCCCCACCTCTGTAGGTGTCTGCAGCAGGGCTTACCTGGTTTGTCCAGGTAAGTACAAAGATTTGTTGATGTCTGAGTTAACTCGTGCGTTGTGAGAAGTCTCTGTGTCACCAGCACTTCCTTGGGCCTCTTCATCTGTGTTTTATGGGGGGGAAGAAAAACCAAACTGATGTTCTTCCAGCCATATGGAAGGCAGAGGCCTTGGGAAGCCTCAGCAGCTGAGGCTGAGGAGATGTGGGGGGGCTGCTGAGGGCTGTGAGCTTGGGGGCCCCAACTTGGTTAGGAATGAGTAGTTGGGATGGCCCAGGAAGCTGATCTGCCTCCTTCCCTATGAAACTGAAAGAGAGAGAAGGTTTAGATTAGGTGTTGGGAAGAAATTCTCCAGTGGTGAGGCCCAGAGCAGCTGTGGCTGCCCCATGCCTGGATGTGTCCAAGGCTAGGTTGGCTGGGGCTTGGAGCCAACCAAGCTGGGATAGTGGAAGGTGTCCCTGCCCATGGCAGGAGGTGGAACTGGATGGGTTTTAATGTCCCTTCCAACCCAAACCAGTCTGGGATTCTGTGACTCCAGAGTGACCTTTCCTCAGAGGCACAGGAGCTGGAGTGGCATTTGGAGGCAGAACCATAATTGTGTTTAGGGTCTGAGGAGGCTCTTGGTTCCCTCCTAGGGATGGATGTGACAGCTGGGAGGAATGGGAGAGGAACTGCCTCTGAGCCTTGTGTAGGGCATGGGAACTAAAAGGGGTCTGAGCTGGGGGTGCAGCTGACTGCTCTGAGCACTGTAACTTGGTGGGACTGTTCCTCTTCCCCAGTTCAGGCTAGAATTTCCTGGAGCAATTACAGGATGAACTCTTCTCCCCCAGCAGAGTACAGCCTGGGATTTCTCACTGTGCTTTCATTCTCTGTGCTCTGGTTGGACTGTGATAGATGATACTTACTTAGTATGTGCATGGACAGGGACTGCCTCTTTCTCCTGGCTCCTGTTGCTCCTTTCAAAGAGTTTTCTCTCTCACTTCAGGAGATGTAGGGCCCCTGACGCGGGCCTGGCTGAGTGTTACAGGGTACCTCTCCCTGTGGATTTGAAGATTTCCTCAGAGAGCCTTTCTCCTTGGAGAGGAGGGGAGACTGAAGGGCTGCAGCGCCTGGAGCAACACTTGACTGACCAGGTCAGCCCTGATGGAACACAGGGGATGTGGTGGCTCCAGATGGGCTGAGATCAGTGCCCAGCTTGGCTTGGAGGAGGGTGGCAGCTTGGGCTCGGGTTTTGTTCTCCTTGATTTCTGGGAAGCGGGAGTGTTTTCCAGGCATGACATCAAACTGTGATAGTGAAGCCAAGAGCTTTCCTCTGTTTATTACTGGCCATGTGTTATCTTGTGCTGCCTGAACCCAGATTTCTGTTTTCATTTCAGGGCTGGGTGACAAGTTTTACTAAACCAAGGACAATCCCAAACTCGCTGCTTCCAAGCACCACAGGCCTGAGCCCATATTTTAGTATGGGCTGTCTGTCAGTTCGGACATTTTTTTATAGGTTGTCAAACATTTATGCTCAGGTAAGCAAATAATTGTTCCTAAGTAAGCAAGTCCAAAACTGTGACATGTCTGGCATGGGAGGCAGGATTTAACACTCGGATCGTCTTGGTAGGGACTTAGTGTATCAAAAAATGCTGCTTTGTTAATGTTTTCTCACAATGTCCCATGAAATCTGGAGTGGCTTCATGTTGTGTGAAACACCTGTGAATATCTGCAGCTCTTCCCAGTTAAGTTTTAGAAACAGAATATTCGTATTCTAAATTCATATTTTCATCAGGAACTGCAGTGACAGAGCAAAAGGGAATGGTTTCAAACTGAGAGAGAGCAGGTTTAGATTAGATGTTGGGAATAAATTCTTCCCTATGAGGGTGGGCAGGCCCTGGCCCAGGCTGCCCAGAGAAGCTGTGGCTGCTCCATCCCTGGAAGTGTCCAAGGCCAGGTTAATTGGGGCTTGGAACAACCTGGGCTGATGGAAGGTGTCCCTGCCATGGCAGAGGGTGCAGTGAAATGGGCTTTAATGTCCCTTCCAACCCAAATCATGGTTCTGTGAATAGGGAACAAGCAGACCTGGGATCAGCAGGGAAGTCCAGGAAAACCTTCCTAAATTTCAAGGATTTAGTTTGTCTGTCTGGTGCTTAAGGGAGGTTTTTGATTGGTTTATACAGTTTTGTTTCTGGAAATCAACTGTTTTTGTCTTAGACAAGTTTTAATTGTTGCATAAATGAAAACCACTTTCTGAAATCTTGTTTGATTCTTAAGAAAAAGTGAGCTTGAAACCAGTCCAAGAAAACCAACCTCCTTTACCTCTATCTTAAGATTATCATTTGAGACATGGCTGAGCCACCTGAATTCAGTTAACACATTAATAAACACATGCTTGGTGTAAGAAATCCCAGTGTGACACTGTTTTGGAAGGTAGATGGAGTATGTTTGAGGTAACACTGAAGTCTGGCAGTTTGGCTTTGCTTTGGGCCTGACAGCATTGCCTCAGATACTTGATTTCCTTGACTTGAACACTAAAGACTTGAACACTTGACTTGAACACTTGAAACCAGTATTGTAGTCAGATTAATCTTTATTTTATAGTCCTGACAGTCACAAAATAAGTGAGGCTGCAATGCTATGTATGAACTGAAGCTGTCGCCTTGTGTCTTTTGCAGGCAAAGCACCACTCTCTGCCCCCAGTGTCACTCCAAGGGCAGCTGTTGTGGAGGGAATTCTTCTATACAGTAGCATCAGCAACCCCCAACTTCACCCAGATGGCTGGGAACCCCATCTGCCTCCAGATCTGCTGGTACAAGGATGCAGAGAGGCTCCACAAATGGAAAACGGTAATGAGATACATGGCCACAGCAGCTGCATTGGAGCTTTCCTCTTCCCTTGATAGGTCCCTGCTGGTGGTTTAATGCATCTTACAGTGGTTGGCAGGCTGTGAGAACTGGGAATGTTCAGCCTGGAGAAAAGAAGGCTCCAGGGAGACCTTAGAGACCCTTCCAGTGCCTAAAGGGACTCCAGGAGAGCTGGAGAGGGACTTGAGACCAGGGATGGAGTCACAGGACAAGGGGAATGGCTTCCAGCTGACAGAGGGCAGGGTTAGATGGGATATTGGGACGAAATTCTTCCCTGTGAGGATGGATGAGGCCCTGGGCTGGCTTGCCCAGAGAAGCCGTGGCTGCCCCTGGATCCCTGGAAGTGTCCAAGGCCAGGCTGGAGAGGGCTTGGAGCAACGTGGAAGTGGAAGGTGTCCCTGCCCATGGTGGGGGATGGAATGGGCTTTAAGGTCCCTTCCCACCCAAACCATCCTGTAATTCTGAAAGCAGTGTATGAGGGGAGAACTGATGTTCCTGTTCTGCTGCAGGCACAGACAGGGTTCCCATGGATCGATGCCATTATGACCCAGCTGCGCCAGGAAGGCTGGATCCATCACCTGGCTCGGCATGCTGTCGCCTGCTTCCTGACACGGGGGGACCTTTGGATCAGCTGGGAAGAGGGAATGAAGGTTCACTGCTGGCTTTTATTTTCCTCTGTTCTGCCTGGCCCTGAGAAACCCTGCTCAGCGTGAGTCTAGCAGTGGACAGTTCTACAGAGCAGGGTTTAGTTCTGTCCCTTCCTGTGGATCTCAGGGTTTATGGAATCTCTTTGTTTGTCACTCAGTACAGTGGTGAGAGTTCATTCCCTTCCCCAAATCCTCATGATTTTCAGATAACGAGGACACTGGTGGAGACATGCTCAGTCTCTAGCAGGTTCCAGACCCAGAGTTTTTGGGTTGCTCTGTCTTCCTTCTGTCTGTGGAGAGCATTCCTGGTGTGCCTGTGAGGAGGCAGCCCTGGCCCCTCAGTGCTGTGCTTCCAGAAGCAGCCTCCCAGCCTGCTTTTGTCTAGATTTTGCAATATAGCTATTTCAGGGGTGTTTCTCTCTCTCTTCCCATCCCTGATGTGCAGGTTTTTGAAGAGCTGCTTTTAGATGCTGACTACAGCATCAACGCTGGGAACTGGATGTGGCTGTCAGCCAGCGCCTTCTTCCACCAGTACACACGGATCTTCTGCCCCATCCGCTTCGGGAAGCGCACAGACCCCCAGGGTGACTACATCAGGTCAGGGGCCACCCACCCCACCACCTCCCTGAGAGCTTCTCAAGCTCCTCTGACAGCAGGAACTGATGAACTGGATCAGTTTCAAACACACGCAACTATTAAACAGGGTTTTATTGAACACTTGGGGAAACTGAGGCATGGAGAAGCAGAGAGATATCTGTCATTCCAAGCAATGGCTGAGCAAGGCTTGTGTTCATTTGTGAGCACTTATTGCATCCAGCACCATGTTTGATTCTAAAGGATTTAGAACTTCCCACAGCTTCTCTGCTCCAGTCTGCACTTTGTTTCTTGCTTTTCACAGAATTCTGGGATGTCCTTGGAAGGGAGCTTAAACCTCATCCAGTTCCACTCCCTGCCATGGGCAGGGACACTTTCCACTATCCTAAGGTTTCTCCAAACCTGGCCTTGGACACTTCCAAGGATGGGACAGCCATAGCTTCTCTGGGCAACCTGGGCCAGGGCCTTACCACCCTCACAGGGAGAAATATCCCAATATCCCATCTAACCCTGCCATTCTTTAGTTGCACACACATAGGTTTTATTTTCTGAGTTCTCTTTGCTTCACAGTATCATTTTCTTGTCTCTCCGTAATGTGCTGATGGGCTTTCTCAAAGCACTGGACTCACTGTGTTAATGTTGAGCAAACAGCTTGTCTTGGTTTGAAAGACGTCTGCTAAGGAAGGTAGGAGCCTCCCTTGGAATGGAGAATGTGAACTCCTTCCCTCCAAATTATTATAATTTTGAAATTAAGGGGCTCTCAGGCAAAAATATATGAGAATAGGAATAACAGTTCTTTACTAGTATGTGTAACAAGGCAAACAAACAACAGCGCCTACAGCATTAACAGCTACCAGAACCCGAGCCCAGTCCCGGCCTTTCGCTTTCCCTTTGGTGCAGTTCCGGGCACAGCCAGCAGGGGCGCTGCTGGCTCCCGGTGGGCGGGGCAGCTGCAGTGATCCCCCCGCGGCTGCAGGGGGCGCTGTGGCGGCTGGGCCGAGACGGGCAGGGATGGCGGAGAGGCTTTGCTCCACAAACCCTGGGGCATCCAGTCCCAGTGCCCCCACAGAACTCGGAGAAGCACTGAGCTGGAACAGCAGGAATGAGCAAAAAATCCCCACGTGGTGGGCAAGATGTATCAGAAGATCTGCCGCAGTAGCTGGAACCACGGGACATCCCGGTAGGGCACGGGGGTGCGGGGCCCAGCAGCAGAAGAAAAGCAGCTCCCAGCTGGGTTGTGGCTGTGGCAATGAATTCCTTTTCTGAGGCTGTGGGTCCGACCGTCCTCCGAAGCCCAGAACTGAGCGAGAGATCTGCAACTGCCCCAGCCCCCATCCTTTACCTGCTTCTAATCTTGTGGTATCTCTGTCCTTCCCAGAGAAGCTCCCAAAAAACAGAGGAGTTCCCCCTCCCTGCAGTCTCAAGCACACAGCCATCAGTGCTTCTTAGCAACTCAGTGGGAAAAAAATCCACAAGTAGAGGAAAGAAAAGGAAAGAAAACCCAACCCCCAACACAGCTCCATTTCCCCACATCTCTTCCTCCCACCCTGTCTAGATGGGGGTATTGCCAAGGAGAAGCCTGTGCTGAGGTACCTCAGAGTGAGACAGAAAATGACTTTGCCATTCTGCAACAATTTTTTAAAATTAGTTTGTTTTTTAAATTTATTAATGTTTAGGATGAAATGTCAGTGAAAATGTTAAAAACATATTTTGGAGGAAATCAGAACTGCAGTACTGTTTAAATCACCCCTTTTATTCTATGCTGTGAAGTTAACTTTTGGAAGATATCACCTGTGGAGGTTTGAGAACATAAACCTGATTTTTTTGTGGAGAGTGAATCAGAACTTTCCCACAGATTGTAATATCAATATTAACACAGCACAGGTTGGTATCCACAAGTAGAGGAAAGAAAAGGAAAGAAAACCCAACCCCCAACACAGCTCCATTTCCCCACATCTCTTCCTCCCACCCTGTCTAGATGGGGGTATTGCCAAGGAGAAGCCTGTGCTGAGGTACCTCAGAGTGAGACAGAAAATGACTTTGCCATTCTGCAACAATTTTTTAAAATTAGTTTGTTTTTTAAATTTATTAATGTTTAGGATGAAATGTCAGTGAAAATGTTAAAAACATATTTTGGAGGAAATCAGAACTGCAGTACTGTTTAAATCACCCCTTTTATTCTATGCTGTGAAGTTAACTTTTGGAAGATATCACCTGTGGAGGTTTGAGAACATAAACCTGATTTTTTTGTGGAGAGTGAATCAGAACTTTCCCACAGATTGTAATATCAATATTAACACAGCACAGGTTGGTTTACACTTCTCTGAATGTATGAATATTTGCCTGCAGGATTATAAACCCCCCTGTTACCACTGCTTTGTAGGAAATACTTGCCCATACTAAAGAACTTTCCCTCCAAGTACATCTACGAGCCCTGGACGGCATCTGAAGAGGAGCAGAAGCAAGCAGGATGTATCATAGGTAATTAATTCACATTCCTTGCTAAGGATTTTTCTGCTGCTGACTATCCAAAAGAAATGTGTATGAGATGGAAGCATCACACTTCCAACATAAGCCATTTATCTTTTGAAAATGGATGAATCCAACAGCCTTCCTTCTGTTCATTCTCCATTAACATTTTTTTTTATTGGAGTCTCATTTCACAGTACATATTTTTGCTTCAACTTTATGTCCTGAAACTCTTGGATCACTCCACACTTTTGCCTTTGAATTTATCCATCTTGGATGCTTGGCTGCTTTAAATAGTATCAGAACATCTTGTGCTTTTACTTGTGCTCTAACACATCTCTGAAGGCTCTTAGGTCAAAATGGGAGCTCTTCTCTTTGATGGAAAGGATTAGGCACTTCCATTTAAGAAAAGCTGAAAGTATTCCAAATGCAGGGAAAATGTCCTTGCTGAGTGTGGTAAAGGCTCTGTCTCCACATTACCCAGGTCAGGATTACCCCTTCCCCATGGTGAACCACAAGGAAGCCAGTGACCACAACCTGCAGTTGATGAAACAGGTCAGAGAGGAGCAGCACAGAACAGTCCAGCTCACAAGAGGTGAGAGATGCTGCAGCACCCACATTCCCTGTGCTGTGACACACAGGCTGTCCTCAGGAACCTAGGGCTCTGGGGCTTGGCTTTGGGTGCTTTTCCAGGATGCTTTTCCATGTTGGATACCAACATCATGAGCAGCTCTTCTGGTTACTGTTAAAATGCTGTCCCAAGTGCAAGAACAAGAGTGCAAGCCTTTTCTTCCTTTCCTCTCCCCTTGGTGCATCCTCCTGCCTGCTGCAGAAATGCCTTCCCGAAACCAGATCTTCTCCACTACCCTGACTCCCCAGCCCCAGGCTGGCTGCATGTGTCTCCAATGTGGTGCAGAAATCTCTGCAGCTCTGCCCATGCTTCTTGTAAACCAGAACATTCTTATTTGTCCTTGGTACCATGATCTGCCCTATGCCATATCAGAAATTGAGATTCCCACTGAGCACAAAGCTCTGGAGAGGTGAGTTCCAAGAAATTCACCTTTTGGCATGGTTTTCTGCATTGCTCAACCATATGGATAACAAACAGGTAGTTACTAGTAGAGCTAGAACACTCAAACTGTGCCGAGCCTGAAGTACGTAATTAATTAGGTATTTCCAGTCACACAGATGTGTCACTTATGGCATCTGTGCTCTTAAAATTGAAATCCCAGGGCCTGTGCTGAGCTCAGAGGAATCCTTCACAGTAAAACGTGGAATCTCAGACTGGTTTGGGTGGGAAAAGACTTTAAAGCTCATCCAGTTTCCACTCCCTGCCATGGGCAGGAACACCTTCCACTATCCCAGGTTTTTCCAAACCCTGTCCATCCTGGCCTTGGACACTTCTAGGGATCCAGGGCAGCCATGGCTTCTCTGGGTACCCTGTGCCAGGGCCTCAACAACCTCACAGGGAAGAATTTCGTCCCAGTATCCCACCTAACACTGTCCTCTGGCAATGGGAAGCCATTCCTGCTTGTCCTGTCCCTCCAGGCCTTTGTCCCATGTCCCTCTCCAGCCCTCTTGGAGCCCCTTTAGGAAGGGTCTGTCAGGTCTCCTCGGAAGCTTTCTCTTCTCCAGGCTGAACATTCCCATCTCTCCTAGCCTGGCTCCATAATGGAATTTAAGTGACAAAATACCTTTTTATTTTACAGTGAACCACAGCAGCCTCTCTATATTATAGAAACCAAACATGCAGCAGCTGAGGGGAACCTTAACTCTTCCTTCCTTCACCCCTCTGATCTGAGGGAATTAATTGTTCCAAACCCTGGAATGGATACTGTTAATGTGTCCACGAGGTTGCACACTGGAATACTACAGATATAACCACTGTATGCTGGCAGTTCTTCCAGCAACCCTGTGGTACCAGGGACTAAAATGTTTGAAATGTTGGGAAAGCCAAAAGTCCCTGACTCCAAGCATTATCCCAACACCCATCTCAGTATGAAAACCAGCTCATACAGGGGAGCAGATACTGGAATAGAGTAAGGGCTAAGGAGTAGGATAGGACTTGGGACAGTCTGGAAGGTGTCCCTGCCCATGGCATGGGGTGGAATGCAGTGAGCTTTAGGGCCCCTTCCAACCCAAACAATCCTGGGATTTCATGATTCTTGTTGCCTATGAACAGAAGCATTTTCTGATGCTTTGTATCTTCACCTGAATGAAGTCAGAGAAGACTTTGCAAACTTTAATCCTTCTTTATTTCTTGCTGTAGACGATGCAGATGACCCCATGGAAACAAAGGTAAAACGTGACCATTCAGAAGAAAACATTACAAAAGGAAAAGTGGCCCAAATGACAGAATAAACCAAAATTCCCTCAGGGGTCACCTGCTGGGTACCAGAAGAGGCAAGAGAGGAGAGCCAGGGGCCAGCTGAGCTGGCCAAACCACTGTCCTCCATACTCTGCCTTGCTAATGGTGCCTCTTGCTTGTGACATGACCTCAGGAGACGTGTTGGATCTTGAGTAGTTTTAGTGCAGTTATTTTGGATGGAATTGTTATCTTTGAGTGGCTTCTGGACCATTGAAGTTGGCTTCTGAACAGTTGAAGCTGTTGGATGAATGCAAGAGGTGCGTGGTTGTGGCAAGTCCTGCTGCTTCAGCATCCTTCAAATCCATGTTTTTCATGCACATGTATAAATAGATTTTGTGAAAAATATCTTAATGTCAGAAGACCATGTGCACATTAATGCAGTTGCACATTAGTATTAGGACCTTGCTTGGTTGCCTTGTAGAGACAGACTTAGGGATGTTCAGATTATTTATTCTAAATTCCCAGTTTATGATTGTAGTCCCCAGTTTGGGGAGACAGAGCAAAGTGCAGCCCCTTGTACCATGTGTGTAGTTGTTAAGTCATAAGTAGGAATTATGCATTTTAAGGACAAGGTTGAAAATATCTCACTAAATTAGGGCTAATACATAACTTTGTCACCATAATTCTCTTCCTTGGCTAACTAGAACTGCAGGGCAGAGATGAATTCTATCATGTACCACATGGGAAGTTTTTTCCTTCCACTGAAATGTATTGTGAAGTTTGACAAGGCTGGATTAGTCAATTATGATTGGGGCTTTAGGGGTGGGGAAATGCAGCGGGGTTTTCATGGCTGCAGGTAGTATTCTGGGTTTGGAAAGAAATAAAACTTATTTCTGGCATGACCAATCGAAGGGCTCTGAAGCAATCTGTTATCACAATTGATATCCATTGGTTCTCCTGGGAAACCTGGTGGCACAGCAGCTCCAGCAGCAATCCAAACTCCTTGGAAGCATCCCAGGATGTAGTGCAGGCGCAGCACAGGAGGCATGAGCACCAGGAGGAGGCCATAAACTGTGGGATCTTTGAAGACTGCTGGAGACGTGCAGGACCTGTCAGGGCAGACCGTGCTGGCAGCAGGACAGTGAGGTGTAAATACAAAGCTGCAAGGACCTTCCTGCTGCTCCAAGCCTGCATCAAGCTCCTGGAGATGCCCATATTCCCTGACGCCTCAGCCCTCCAGCAAACCTAATGACTTGCAGGAAAGGAAATTTCCTGCCTCCCCCTTTATGGAAGGTAGAATTCCAAGGTGGTGCTTGTTTCTTTGGGGAGATCTGCTGCTCCAAAGCCTCCTGGCATTTCTTCCCTCTGTCACTGGGCTCCTTCCTGTGCCTGAAGGGATTTATGGCATCCCTGAAGGGCTAGAAGGAACATCTGGGAAACTCCAGGCCTGTCAGCCTGACACCAGTGCCCAGTAGGTTTATGGAACAGATCATCTTGGGTGCTATCGCCTGGCACCTACAGGATGGCTGGGGGATCAGACCCTGCCAGCATGGGTTTAGGAGGGGCAGGTCCTGCCTGACCAACCTGATCTCCTTCTGTGACCAGGTCACCTGCCTGGTGGATGCAGGAAAGGCTGTTGATGTTGTGTATCTGGACTTCAGCAAGGCCTTTGGCACTGTCTCCCACAGCACACTCCTGGAGAGGCTGGCAACCCACAGCTGGGACAGGAGCACTCTGTGCTGGGTTCAGAACTGGCTGCATGGCCGGGCCCAGAGAGTGGTGGGGATGGTGCTGCATCCAGCTGGTGTCCAGTCACCAGTGCTGTCCCTCAGGGCTCTGTGTTGGGGCCCAGTCCTATTTAATCTCTTTAATCTCTTCATTGATGATCTGAATGAGGGGATTGAGTCCACCATCAGTAAATTTGCAGATGAGACCAAGCTGGGAGCATGTGTTGATTTGCTTGATGGTAGGAGGGCTCTGCAGAGAGACCTGGAACAGTTGGATGAATGGGCACAGTCCAATAAGATGAAGTTCAGTAAGTCCAAGTGCCACGTCCTGCATTTTGGCCACAATAACTCCCTGCAGTGTTATAGGCTGGGGACAGTGTGGCTGGACAGGCAGAAAGGGACCTGGGGGTGCTGGTTGACAGCTGGCTGAACATGAGCCAGCAGTGTGCCCTGGTGGCCAAGAAGGCCAATGGCTCCTGGGCTGTGTTAGGAATTGTGTGGCCAGCAGGAGCAGGAGGTCATTCTGCCCCTGTACTTGGCACTGGTGAGGGCACACCTTGAGTGCTGTGTCCAGTTCTGGCCCCTCAGTTTGGGAAGGACGTTGAGATGCTTGAGCATGTCTAAAGGAGGGCAACGAGGCTGGAGAGGGGCTGGGAACACAAACCCTGTGAGGAACCACTGAGGGAGCTGGGGTTGTCTAGCCTGGAGAAAAGGAGACTCAGGTGTGACCTTATCACTCTCTAGTAAGGTCAACCACTGTGAAAGGTGGTTGTAGCCAGATGGGGATTGGTCTCTTCTCTCAGGTGTCTAGTGACAGGATGAGAGGTCACAGCCTGAAGCTCCACCAGGGGAAGTTTAGGCTAGATATTAGAAAAAAAATTATTCACAGGAAAAGTGGTTCAGCATTGGAATGGGCTGCTCAGGAAAGTGGTGGATTCATCGTCCCTGGAGGTGTTTGAAAAATGACTTGATGAGGCACTCAGTGCCGTGGCTTAGTTGGTAAGGAAATGTTAGGTCACAGGTTGGACTCTGTGATCTCAAAGGTCTTTTCCAACCTGGGTTTATTCTGTGATTTTGTGTCTGCAGCCTGGCCCTAGTGCAGGGGCTCCAGGAATGCAGATCTGGCTTCTGCCTCGTGTTTCAAGGCACAGTCTTTGCCTTCAAGCCCTAAAGGGGCTGTTCTTTTTTCTGGACTATTTCTACCTTGAGGTAGCAGTCTCTACCTTCGGTGAGCTTCAATGAGTGCTGGTGTAGTACAGCAGAACTGTGAAATCCCAGACTGGTTTGAGTGGGAAGAGACATTAAAGCTCATCCTGTCCCATCCTCTGCCATGGCAGGAACAACTTCCATTAGACCAGGTTACTCCAAGCCCCATCCAGCCTGGCCTTGGACACTTCCAGGCATGGGGCAGCCACAGCTTCTCTGGGAAACCTGGGCCAGGACCTCACCAAACTTTCAAGGCCTCTTTGGGTCTTCTGTTGTTGCAAAGAAGTTTCATGGTCTGGTCTGTGGTTGGGAGGAGCAGGACTTGGCCTGCAAAGGAGCTGCTGTGAGAGTAGGAGCTGTGTTTGAACAAGAAAAGGCAAGTGCAGTTGGAGTCTGACCTCTGCTTCTGGCTGACAAAGTAGCATTGGAGAAGTTTCTGAAAGAAGCAAAATCATGGAATCACAGAATCCTTGAGGTTGGAAAAGCCCTCTAGGATCACCAAGTCCAAATGTTCCCCCAGCACTGCCGTCTACACCCCTAACCCTTGTTCCCAGGTACCACATCCACGCAGTTTTTGAACACTTTAATGAGTGGTGACTCCACCACCGCCCCAGGCGAGGGGGCCCCATGCCATGGCTTGACCACCCTTTCCAGAAAGAAATTTTTCATAATATCCAACCTAAATCTCCCCTGGGGTGACTTGTAGAGTCTTGTATTTTCAGTGCTGAACCTTCTTGTCTTGTCCCTGTTCCCTGTGAGCAGAACCTGACCCCTGCTGGCTGCTCCCTCCTGTCAAGAGAGTTGTGGAGAGCCAGAAGGTCCCCCCTGAGCATCCTTTTCTCCAGCACCCCTCCCCCCCAGCTCCCTCGGCTGCCTCCTGGTGCTTCAGACCCTGTCACAGCTCCATTTCCCTTCCCTGGGACATTCTCCAGTCCCTCAAGGTCTTTCCCAGGAACTGACCCCAGGATTCGAGGTGGGGCCTCACCAGGGTGCAGGGGTGCAGTCATTGGATGGTCCTGTTGGACACACCATGGCCAGACAAATACCCCCAGGTCCTTTTCCTCAGCAGCCACTTGGAAGGACTGAGCTGGTTTGTGACCTTATGGCCAAGACACTTGCTCTGTAAAAATGAATTACTGGCAGAGTATCAGAATGAATAAGGCGAGACTCCATTTCTTCACGCAGGAAAAAGCCAATTCTTTATTCACACAACTAATTTTTATACAGTTTTTACCGACCTCCTGTGCAACTTTAATTGGTTAATAGCTTTCTTGCCAATTACTCCATTGGTTAGTAAAAGGTACTTTACTTGTCCATTAAATATCTCTATTCTTAAATTGTTTACATATTTTCTTCACTGGTTCTTATGGGATTGATTTAATGTTTATGGAGGTGCTAGTTGTTTTTCACCCAGGAACAGATTGTTATGTTAACAAACTGTTCACACCAGGATTGCTTTCACATGGGAACTTGCAAAGTGCTAGCTGCACTTAGAAGAAATGACAGGCTAGCCATCAATTCAACTGAGCAGGTCTGATTTTATGAGGCTCTTCTTTTTAATTTTTCTACTTGACTGCAACAGCAGAGTGTATCTGTCTCTGCACATTTTTCTCTGCTGAGGCAATCTGACTTTGGAGGCAGCAGGATTTGATGTGGAATTGTTCAGATATTGACCCACAAAAATTCACCTGATGCAGTCTCTGAATTCTGGGGTGTGGAGACAAGTAATGGCATCTTTGCTGGGCATTCCTGGCATGATTCAAAGCCACTCCAGCTGTATTTGGGTCACCTTAGGTGTTTTTATTATAGGGGAATGTGTCTGATGGGGTTGATTTTTTTCTTTTTTTTTTTACTACTCCTGCCCCCACCTTTGGCTTTTTCACCCCTTCACCCACATGCCCAAAGCTTCTCTCTATGCCTGGGTGATATTCTTTCTCATTTTCGCTTCCTTGTGAGACTTATCTTGTAAAGTTTTCATTTGGGGGTTGTGAATTAGGGCTTTAAGTGTCTTTCCTGATCTTATTTCCTTTGGTTTGAGTCACCGTTGGCAGAAATGAGAGTGAGACATGAATTAAGTCACATTTTTTGGGTCACTTTTGCTCTAGGGAGCCTTTAATGGAATCCCAGACTGGTTTGTGTTGGAAGGAACCTTAAATCTCACCCCACTCCACCCCTTGCCATGGTCAAGGACACCTCCCACTAGACAGGCTGCTCCAAGCCCTGTCCAACTCAGCATTTTCAGAGCTGATTTAGTATTTTAGTGGAGTTGATGAGCTATCTGCCTTCCTGGCTGTTGAGGAAATTTTCACTTCCCATAACAGGGCAGAGCTCCTGTGGGGCTGCAGCTCCTTGTGAAGGGCAGCTCTGATCTCTGCTCTCTGTGAGCTGCGACAGGACCCCAGGGAAGGCCTGGTACTACACCAGAGGAGAGTCAGGCTGGATATCAGGGAAAGGTTCTTCCCCAGAGGGTGCTGGGCACTGCTCAGGCTCCCCAGGGAAGGGGCATGGCCCTGAGGCTGCCAGAGCTCCAGGAGTGTTTGGACAGCGCTGCCAGGGATGCCCAGGGTGGGATTGTTGGGGTGTCTGTGCAGAGGCAGGGGTTGGACTGGATGGTCCCCGTGGGTCCCTTCCTGCTCAGGGTATTCTATGATTCTATTTCTCCAATTCCTTTGGCACAGGAAGGTGACCAAAGCAGCTGCTCCCTGGACAGCTGCAGCCGGGCTCTCTCTGCATCCTGCCATGTCACACATGATGGTGACAGCAGAGCTTTTGGAGTGGCACTGGCTCCACAGCACCTCTGTATCCCACTTCGGTATTCCTGAGGATGGGATATGCCATGATGGCCCTGCTCCCTCTGCCCCAGCTGCATCTCCACCTGACTGGTTCTTCCCTTGCTCTAAGTCCCTTTGCTCTCAGGAACATGGTGGGATTCTTAGGTTGTCCTGTGCAGAAATACGAATTGGACTTGACAGGTCCTTTCCAACTCAAAATATTTTGATTCTATGACTAAAAACATTCACCAGTTCAACCAATTATACTGGCTGTGTTGAAGGACTGAAATCAGTCTGAAAATAGGACAATTATGTAACCTTATCTCTGAGGGCTTGCCTCCTGGATGGTGACAGCTGGAACTTTGCCAGGAGTGACAGCAGAAGGAAATCCCACCCCTCACCTCGATATGATCCCCCCAGGTCACAGGGTCTGCTGTGCTCTGACCAGCCCTGGTGGTGCTGTACTTGCAGTGCTGGAGCATTTGTGTCCCAACACCTTCCCTTCTGCAGAGCAGGATGTCAAACAGCCCTCCCTGGCTGGGAGTGAGGCAACAAAGAGCCACCAGGGAGATGTCTGACACTAGGCCACAGCTGACCCTCGAACCTGAACCACCTCTCCAGGCCTCCGATGGACGATCCTTTTCAGAATAAATCTGTTCACTGCAAACCCCATGCACTGAGCCACAGCTCCAGCTGAGCAGGGCTGGTGCCTCTGCTGCTGCCCTTGAACCTTCACCGGCTGGAGAGAGGGAAGGACAACCTGCCTGTCCTCCAGTCAACACTGTCTTGTTTAGGATGGATGTTTATGGAAGAAATAGCTGAGTTTTAGACTGATTGGGTTTTTCTGGATAACTAAACTATGTTTTTTTCAGGTTTCTGCTGATGGGAGAAGTTCTGGGTATTAGTCTTTCATATAAGTTTATTATAGTTTTTTTATAAAATCTTCTGAGTTTTTGTGTCTAAAAAATGTGCTGTCTGAGCTAAATCTAAATCCTTTCCCATATCTAAACTCCAAGACCAGAGAAATCTATATCCTAATGTTTTTCATTACATTACATGGTTAAGTGAGATATCACTTTAAAAATTAGATTTTGAATTTCCAAGTAATTTACTCCTTATTTTATTCGGTTCATTAACAGGAACAATAATTACCCTCCTCTGTGCAGTAAACACTGGTGGGAGGCAGTGGAGCCAAGGCATGGGACTTTTGCCCACAATTAAATTTTTCATGGCCCAAATTGTCCTGTCAAAGTTGCAACTTTCCTTTTTTACTCAACTGGTTTTCCTTAATCCTGAAACTTCAAGCAAGGTGATGATGGATCCTCAAACAGCCCATTCGCATTTCAGACTTGGGATGAGTTTTGAATTTTAATTCTTTGTGATTGAGTGGAATTGGACAAAGAAATATCTTGAACAAAATAAGCACTATGACCCAGGATTTGGTGGGCCTTGAATAGAATTTCAAGCATTCATTTGCTTAATGTGTAGAAATCAGAAATGGAAGGTAAAATTATTGTGAGCCCTCATAAAGTCCGATTTTAATTAAAATAATGGGATCAACTAATCTCAGCCTTGTTAGGGTGGGAAAGGACATTAAAGCCCATCCACACTTCCAGGGATCCAGGGGCAGCTACAGCTTCTCTGGGCAACCTATGCCAGGGCCTCCCCACCCTCTCAGGGAAGAATGTCTTCCCAGTATCTCATGTAACCCTGCCCTCTGCCAGTTTTTATGGTTTAAAAACCCTAAATGAGGTTTTTGTGTGTCTAATGCCAACTCCACCTTTCCAAGCTGAAAAAACTGGCAGTGAATTTAGCCAGTCTTACAACTTTATATATATACAAATTTGCTTTACGTGGTGGAAAATATGAATTCAGATGTGTCCTCAAAGAGGTGGATCCCTGCCCTTGTAGGACAGGTATGGCTTTGTTGACTCAGTCCTAAATATTGCACTGAGAACTGTAAACCAGTTTATAATTGACATAGCACATATTGGATAGGGAGCACATGGTAACATCTAACTCAGGATCATTTGGTGCTTTCAAGGCTCCAGATGAATTTTGGCACTAGTTCTGTTACAGCTCAATTTTCCATCTCTTGATATCTCAGTGCACCAAGTTTGACAAGAGCAGGTACTCACAGCATCCCTACTGACAGGCAGTGGATACATCTGTCTGGCTGCTTTTCCAGCTGAAATTGCAGACCAAGGAGCCAAACAACCCTCTTGAGAGCAGACTGGACCAACATCTGACAAATAAATAGCTAATCAGCTCTGCACACAAGTCTCTGCTGACACCAGACCTCAAAGTCAAACCCAAATGATGCCAAATGAACAGGCAGGAAAGGAGACAGTCAGCTGAAATATTTTTTCTCCAAAATGTTTGTTTGAAGCCTGTGGCTCTGCAGTTGGCAATTTAGAGGAAGCTGAGTTAGACCTTGCTCAACATGTTTGGATTCAACATGAGGAAAATTTCTGACCACGAAAAAACCTGAGAGGAGTTGTTAGCCTGGCATCTCATAAATGAGGAAGGCAAAGATTGACCTCCAGAGGCTGAAGGACTTTGCCAATTCAAATGGAGTTGAAAGACTTAGCAAAAATTACCCAAATCTGAATGAATTTGCATTTTCCAAGAGACTAGCGGGCATCCTCTTGCTAAAAGGACCGGCAGTAAACACTGCTGGCAGACAGAGATTCTGGGAAATAGCAAAAACTTATTCTCAAAGCCTTTACCTGTGACAGGACAGGTGACGTCCAGACCATGCCAGATGTTGTATTTCCAGTTCAGTCAGACACCTAAACTCATTCATTTTTTAGGATTAGGATCCAGGTGGGAAAATAAGGAAATAGGAGAAAAAACTTTTGACTGGGTAGAACGAGGTGCTCTGGTGAGACAGCTGTAAAGCTGTGTCCAGTTCTGGGCCCCTCCTGGAAAGAGAAACATCGAGGGACTGGAGCATGTCCAGGGGAGGGAATGGAGCTGGGGAAAGATCTGGAGCACCAGGAGCAGCTGAGGGATCTGCGGGATGTCATGACCCATTAGCTGGTTCATTGTAAATCCTCATCAGGCTGCACAAAGGTCAGGGAGCACTTGTGCTTTTATTGTACTGCTGCCTCAACTCCAGCAACCAGACAGCTGAGTCTAGAATGGAGGCTCCAAAGGTGTTGACCAACAAGCTCTTGAATATTTACAATGCACTTCCACAGGACTGGTGGCTACAAGCCCTTAATTTTGTGCCGTTCTCTTCAATGAGTTGTCAACTCCCACAACAAACTGCTCAGAGGAGCTGGCTCACAAGCCACAGTACCACTACTCAATCTCCCAACTCCATCAGACTTCCATACAGAGCACAGGATGGAATGTGAAACCCATGCATTGCCCAGGCAAAGCAAGAGAGCAACTCCTGAGCACCCTGAAAACTACACACCTGCCAGCGTCACCTCAGTGCCCGGTAAAGTTATGGAGAAGGTTACTGTGTATGGAAAATACACGCGAAGGACGACGCAGTCATTGGTCACAGCCAGAATGGCTTCATGAAAGGAAGGTCCTGCTTATCAAACGGTGACATTGCGCCCCGGTCACGGGAGGCGATCGGGGCACGGGCAAGAGTGGCCGTGCCCTGTCTCTGCCGCCGGCGGGCAGGGTCACGGTTCGGCGGGCTCGGAACGCGGGTTCAGCGCCTAAAGGATTGGTGGCGAAGGAGATAAAGAAGGGCCCGGTGCTTGCTTTTCCCAGCTGCTTTTCTTTCTCTGCGCGCGGGGACGGCGCTGTCGGCGGCGGCGCTCGGCTCCGGCAGCGCGGCTTTCCCGCGGCGGCAGCAGCGCCGGCGCCGGGCAGAGGACGCGGCGCTCGCGGGCGGCGGCGGAGCAGGAGCGGGGCGGCCGGAGCCGCCGGGGCGGTCTCGGTCCCGCAGCAGGAACCGCAGCCGCGCGGGCAGCTGCGGAGAGCGAGGGGGCAGAGAAAACTGCTGCTGTTCTGGAGGAGACCGCGGGAAATCGTCGGGGGGGAAGGTCAGGAGCCGAGGCGGGAACGACAAACCAACAGCAAAGAGAAAAGACTGTAACTGACAGAGAATTCTCTAGGCTAGGGGCAGGATTTTTGGGGACAGGGAGCGAGAAATCACTCCCAACTGCCACAGGCTAGACAAGAGGCAAACATAGACCAAACATCCCCAAACTGCCATCCCAACCAGACAGCCAGAGACCAAACACACCCAAAGCCCACTACAAAGGAGCCCTAAACAGCTTCAAAAAACCCCCAAAACCCCACTGCTACAAAACGTGATTTCCTTTCATGACAAGGTGACCCACCTGGTTGACCTAGGAAAGCCAGTTGATGGAATCTTTGTAGATTTTAATAAAGCTTTCAATACTGTCTCTCCCAGGATCCTTCTGGACAAAATGTCCAGCCCACAGCTGGATAAAAACATCATGGAATGGGTGAGCAACTGGCTCACGGGTCAGGCACAAAGGGTACCAATAACTGAGGTGACATCAGACTGGGACCTGTTACTATTGGGGTTCTACAGGTCTCCACCCTCAGCTCTGTGCTCTTCAACACCTCCAGAAATGACCTGGATGCAGGACTGGAGGGGATACTGAGCAAGCTCACAGATGATACAGATCTGGGAAGGAGCTGTTGACTCCCTCGGAGGCAGGGAGGCCCTGCAGAGAGACCTCGACAAATTAGAGGTGAGCAATCACCAAACGTATGAAGTTAAACAAGGGAAAATGCTGAATTCTGCACCTGGGATGGGGCTAACCTGGATGTATGGACAGAATGGGAAATGAGAGGCTGGAAAGGGACCCAGAGGTCCTGGTCAATGGCCAGTTGGATCTGAGCCAGCAGTGCCCTGGTAGCCAGGAGGGACATCCCTGTCCTGGGGGGCATCAGGCCCAGCACTGATGGCTGGGCAGGGAGGGGATTGTCCTGCTCTGCTCTGGGCTGAGGTGTCCTCACCTTGAGTGCTGGGGGCAGTTTTGGCCACCACAAGATAAAAAAGACATTAAGCTGTTGGAGAGCATCAAAAGGAGGGAAACAAAGATAGTAAAGAGCCTTGAGGGGAAGACATATGAAGAGCAGCTGAGGGCACCTGCTCTGTTCAGCTGGAAGAGATTGACAGGAGACTAATCACAGTTACAATTTCCATGTGAAGGGAAGAGGCAAACACTGATCTCTTCTCTGTGGTGACTAGGGACAGGACCAGAGGGAATGGCTGGATCCTGGAGTGTCTGCGGAGGTTTAGATTGCATATCAGGGAAAGGTTCTTCCCCCAGAGGGTGCTGGGCACTGCCCAGGCTCCCCAGGGAATGGGCACGGCCCTGAGGCTGCCAGAGCTCCAGGAGTGTTTGGACAGCACTCTCAGGCATGCACAGAGTGGGATTGTTGGGGTGTCTGTGCAGGGGCAGGAGTTGGACTCTTCTTGTGGGTCCTTTCCAATGCAGAACATTCTGTGGTTCTGTGAAATAAGGACAGAAAAGGGGGAGGAAGAGAACAAGTACAGAGTCTCACTAGTCCTTAGATCCCATCTTGTTCCTGGCGTTGGGCTTGTGAGAGAAAGTGAAAGTGAAAGAGAGGAAAAAGAGAACCAGGTGGCCCAATCCACTCCCTTTATAGTTAACCCAGTGCAGCCTTTTATGTAATTTAGATTTTTTTGTTCTGTTTTATTCACAAATGCATAGCCAACCCTTTCAGTCCTCCTCAAGAGGGGGACTGAGCACGAGTCTCTGGGAGTTGGCTCAGCTCCACGGGACCTTCTCTGATCACACCTTTCCTATTGTGACAGTCACAATGTCTTAGATAAATCATGCCTGTGCCTGATCTTCTCAGGGGACCTGATGAAAAAGGAGGCTCAGGGGGAACCTTCTGTCTCTGAAACAACTCCCTGACAGGAGGGGCAGCCAGGTGGAGTCAGGCTGTGCTCCCAGGGAACAGGGACAGGACAAAAGGAAACAGCCTCCAGCTGTGCCAGGGAGGTTTAGTTTGGATATTGGGAAAAATTTCTTCATGGAAAGGGTGCTCAGGCTCTGGCTCAGGCTGCCCAGGGCACAGGTAGAATCACCATCCCTGGAGGTGTATAGTTTAGTGGTGGCTTTGGCAGTGCTCGTTAACAATTGGTCTTAATGATCTTAGAGGGCTTCTCCAACCAAAATGATTCCAGGATTCCATGATTCTGGGTTGTGACTAGGATTACAGCTGTTGTAGAAAAATAGAAAGAGGTTTGCAAACATGTGTTTGGGCATAAGCAAATCCCATTGACAAGTTGCTGGCCAAGAAGTACCCACAAGGGCTTGTAAAGGCTCCCTCCTGGGCTGAAATGGTGGAGTGTTTCTCCAGGTAACCTCTTGATGCAGCCCAAGGGTTGGATCAGTGTAGGATCATCTCAGAGCAGTGACATGGACAGACTGTGAGTGGTCATGGTGCCTTTGCCTGGTGTCACATGCCAGACACTATTCTCAAGTGTCCCCATGACACCTCTCTCTGTGTAAGCCCACCACTGGTTTCCTGGCAGGTTTCAAACTCAGTTTATAAAAGAATAGTAATTCTAAAGAATATAATTTTTAGGTGTATCAGGAACCACAAAGATCAGAAGATGGTCTAAACGTCTGTGTCTTGAACCTCAAGATGTGCCAGTGGAGGTTCAAGTTGGACATGAGGAAGAATTTCTTCATGGAAAGGGTGGTCAGACATCAGAAGGGGCTGCCCAGGGAGGTTTGGAGTCTCCATCCCTGGAGGTATCCAAGGAATACCTGGAAGTGGCACTCAATGCTCTGATCTGGCTGATAAGGTGGAGACCATTCACAGGTTGGAGTCAATGATCTTGGGGGTCTTTTCCAACCTGAATGATTCCAGGATTCTGTGGATGACTTTATAACTCAAGTCTTTGCCTGGATCATGCTGTACATAAAATAGGGGGAGGATTATTGAGTTGGATATAAATTACCCTAGTGAGGAGGAAGACCTTAGAGAGAATCAGTGGGTGACTCTGCTCTCGCCCTTCCCAGCTGGGGATGCCTTCTTGGTAACATTTTGCATACAATTATTATTACCCGTGTTAGCGCATCATTATTAATATGGCGGTTGTTGTTGCTGTTGATCATCATCATCATCATTCTTTTGGTGCTGGTGCATTTTATCAATGGCAATTCCAGGCCTGTATTTCTGTTGTTTCAGAACTGAATTCCCACTGTTTGTGAATCTGTGATTTTGAAAGTCCTTATTGAACAGGACCAGACTTGTGGTGCCCAATTGGTCATGACTGGAAATTTAACCCAGCTGTTCCCAACCCCTCTGAGGACCAGCTGGGACACGGGGATTATTTTCTGCCAAATTTCTATAATCTCCACATGACACCAATAATTGTCATGGGCAAACACTTGATGTTGGAAAAAATAATTTAGTTTATTGCAAATTAAAATATGTTTCGATGTTGAGAAACCAAGACAAGATTTAAACCACTTTTTTCCCAGGCTCAGCTTCACATCCCCAACTCCTCCCTTTCCCTCTAGCCTGGGCAGTGCAGTGGGGATGGGGAATGGGGGATGTGATCAGTGTATAAAAACTCCCATCTGCTCATTCTTCCTTGCATTTCTCCTTCTCCAGGGTGGGTACTTCATGGGATGGATGTGGTTTCTTCAGGACACACCCACCTTCTCCTGCATTACCCCAACACCCCGTTGTTACCACAATCTGGACATTCACAAATCCAGAGAGTTTTAACTCATTCTCTTGCTTGGGGTGGAGGAGGGAAATGGGGGCTCCATTGGTGCTAGAGTCATTGTCCTTGGACATTTTCAAGGAGTGACTGCTTGTGGCACTCAGTGGTCTTGTCCAGCTGGTGACTGGTCACAGGTTGGACTTGATGGTCTTGGAAGTCTTTTTCAACCTAAACGATTCTGAGATTCTGTGATCCTGGTGCTGGGGCAAGAGAGAGGACAGAATATGAAAGGGTCTTTCAGTCTGTTCCCAAGGAGCAACATGAAAATCAGTGACAAGAATCTCTCAAGCAGTTTTGTAACATCTCAGAATCCCAGAACCGCAGACTGGTTTGGTTTGGGAGGGACTTTAAAGCTCATCCTGTCCCACCCCCTGCCATGGGCAGGGACACCTTCCACAATCCCAGGGTGCTCCAAGCCCATCCATCCTGGCCTATCTTCGTGGATAACGTGACATGGAGCACCATGTCTGGCCCCGCTGGTGACTGTCAGTGTGTGGGCTCTGGGCTGGGGAAGCAGCTGAAGCTCTGGGAAGTTGGGGTGTGGGCTGACATGGCCCTGGTTTAGCATCCGAGCCACACGGGCTCATCCCTGCCACGGAAGGAGAATGAGCCTGGACACAGGTGGAGGGACACAGCTGCCAAAGCTGCTCCTCCATACGTGGAGAGCAGCCAAACGTGTCGCCAGCATTCCGTGTCACTTGGGCAATTTATGGTTGGTGAAAGCAAAATTTTACCAGGTGATTTTGAAACTCTTCCCTTCCATGGAATAGAGAGTCTGACACTGCAAATCATGGAATCGCTGAGGTTGGAAAAGCCCTCCAGGATGATCGAGTCCAACCTGTGACCAATCCCCACCTTGTCAGCCTGGTAAGTTTCACCAATATAATAAATATAATAAATATGATATATGATATGATGGGATATGATGTGATATAATATAATATAATATAATATAATATAATATAATATGTAATATTATATAATTTTTATATATCTAATATTTCCATCATATATAAACACCTTTAGTACATGTATTTATACACTTGTATACACATACATTTATGCCCATGTGTTTATAGTCTCAGACACCCTTTTATCCTATTGTTATACCATAGAGAACTTAACAATACAAAATGTGATTTGTGTTATTTTCACTTTCTCACCATTTTATACACACACACATTTTTATACTTTACAAATGCACACACTCCCAGGCACTCTTTCATTTCTCTAAGTAACTTTAATAACCCAAAAGATATAACAAAATGCACAAGATATTTTATATCTGCCATGTGTTATGTAGTGTATTATTTATGCTTATATTTACTGTTACATCCCACAGTGTCATGGTATTGTTTCCTGTTGGGTACCACACATGTTGCTATATTACAACTTTATCTATAATTTTATATTACATATATATATGTATAAACGTATATATACCACAGTCTCACACAGTCTCCTTTTATGTACACATGTATATTTGTAGTCTGTGCAGCCTCAGTCTGTGCCCCTTTTCATAGTGTCTACATAATATAATACAAACATGTATTTACTTCATGTAATCTATAGTAAGGATTATATAAAATGCAAGAGCATAATAACGATAAATTTTCATTACATTTGATTATGTCACTATGTATGACTTGTATTTCAATTTATTATTTTACCACTATTAATATAATTATGCAATTGTATCAATATAATATTAGATGATCTATTATATTTTGTTATTCCTGTTATATATTACATAACATCTGTTACATATAAAGGCCACAGACAGCACACAGCGCTTCTCCCGTGTGCATGTATCCGCCCCACTCTCTCTGACAGACACCTGTCCTTGCATAATTATAACACACATTTGCATATGTAAATTGCCCATGTAAACGCCCGCCGGCGCTCAGTGGCGCTGTCCCGTGGCCAGCCCGTGGCTCCCGCCCACGCGAACCAGCCGTGCCGTGCCGGTGCCGGTGCCAGGGACGGTGCCAGTGCCAGGGGGCGGTGCCAGGGGGCGGTGCCGGTGCCAGGGGGCGGTGCCGGTGCCAGGGGGCGGTGCCGGTGCCAGGGGGCGGTGCCAGGACCCTCCGGCCCCGCCCCGCCCGTTTCCGCCCGCACCGGAAGCTCCACCACCGCAGTGCCGCTCGCGGCCGCCGGGCGGCGCCACTTCCCGGAAGTCGCGTCCCGGAAGCGGCTCTGCAGGGGCGGGGCGGGCGGAAGTGACGCGCATGCGGAGCCGCGGCGGGGCCGCGCCGCCATGTCGCGGAGCCCTGAGCGGCGGCCGCAGTTGTGAGTACGGGCGGGCCCGGGGGTCTGCCTCGCAGGGACGCCCCGCCAGGTACGGTCCCGCCGCTCCCCGCCCTGCCGGGACCCGTGGGCGGAAACGGGAGGGCGGCGGCGGCGGCCTCGGCGGGACTGGTGGGGGGCGGGGAGGGCGGCGTCCTGTTGGTTCCTTTCATCTCCATTCCTTTATTATCCCTTCCTTTCCCGTCTCTTTCTTGTGTCGTTCTATCCTGTCCTTTTCCTTCTTCCCTTCCCTTCTCCTTTCCTCTCCTTTCCTTTTCCCGTTCCCATTCCAGGCGGTGCGGAGCAGCCTGGGGGCAGTTCCAGCTGCTTCCGCGTGCGGTGCCGTCTCCGGCTTGACGCCAGTTGTGTTTCGGTTGTGTTTCGGTTGTGTTTTGGTGCCGGGGGCTCTTGGTGTTTGTTCTCACTGCTGCCACATCGCGGTGACGGTGGTGTGTGCTGGAGGTAGCCGGGAGCGGGGGAGTGAGGATGTGAGAGGAATTGAACCTTGCACAGTCATGGAATTATTTCCGTTGGAAAAGGTCTTAAAGATCAATGAGCCCAACCATTCCCCCAGCACTGCCGCATTCCCCACAAATCCATGTTCCCAAGTGCCTCATCCACTCGTTTTTTTAAACACTTCCGCGGATGGTGACTCCACCTCTGCCTTGAGAACCCGTTTCTGATGCTTGGCCATCCTTTCCATGAAGAAATTTTCCCAGTATCCAACCTGGACCTCCCCTGGCACAGCCTGAGGCCATTCCCTCTCCTCCTGTCCGTTCCCAGGGAGCAGAGCACAACTCTCCCCCAGCTCCCCCCTCCTGTCAGGAGCTGTGCAGAGCCAGGAGGTCCCTCCTGAGCCTCCTTTTCTCCAGGCTGAGCCCTTTCCACTCCCTCAGCCATTCTGGGGCTCCAGCCCCTTGCCAGCCCTGTTCTCTTCCCTGGGCTCTCTGGGGCAGTTCCACTGATGGGGTCCCTCATTAGGATCACACCGCGTAGAGGTGGCTGTGCTGGGCTGTCCTGACAGGAACGGTGCCGAGGGAATGCTCCGGGCTGCCCGGCTCTGTGCCTCCGTTCCTGCTGGGCTCCAGCCGTGGTTCGGCTCCTGATGCCTTTCCTTGTCTCTCAGGAGTTCTCAGGGTGCTTTGTGTGTTCAGGGATGAGTTCTGGGTGGTTTCTGAATCCTGGGGCTGCCGGGGGATCCATGTTGGGCGTTTGTGATGGTCACGGATCCTGCCAGAGGTTTTGTGGCGGAGGAGGATTCGGTCATGGATCAGGAGAGCTGTGGTTGATAGTAGAGCACAGGAGGTGTTTCCTGGCAGTTCGCACATCCACAATTATCTCTATTCCAGGGAATATTACACGGTGGATGAAAAGAGTTCCCGGAAGCAAGTACTGTCAAACAGAAAGTGTTTTTTCTGCCATTACAGAAAGCTTCTGGTTTAGGATAAAACCTCAGATCATGAGACGGCCTCAACTAAAATTCTGGTCAGGATTCCTCCAAATCCAACATCAATTTCTTGATTTCCTTTAGATGATGATAATAATGATGGTTATTGTATATTATCTAGATTATGTGTTACTATATATTTGTTATTGTCATTACTATTATTATTTTATTACAGTTTTCAAATAATCCATGGAATGAATGCAGTTGTATAAAATAAATATGTATCAACTACAGTCAATTAATTTTACTTTGTCCCTGGGTGCCTGTTTCCAACTGACGATAAATAGTTACTTTGCCACTTCCTGGATGCAGCTGAACCCATTAAAATAAATTCTTTTGGTTCTCTGGAGTGGCCCGTAGTCCCTGGTTATTTATTCAAATTTGTAGATGAAAGTTGTGCCTAAAGGAACAGTTGGGAGTGAAGACAGATGAAAAAGTAGCTCATTGTTCCTTCTGACATCTTTGCAGGAAAATTGAGCCAGTCTGTCTCTTTGGTCTCTGCTGATGCATTTTTTAATGCCACTGTCAGGATTTCTGTGGGAATCATGTGCTGGTGTTTGCACTGGATTTGGTGAATGAATTTATTTGGCAGAAATAAATATTCCTATTTCCTGAAAATATTCTGTGGATGTTTTGTTTAATGCAAGCATAAAGGACAGAAGGTGAATGTTTGAATACTCAGTATTTTGTGTTTTGTGCTGCTCACTGAGAGTAATGAACAGAGAGAGAAGTTTGGACGGTAAAACTGATGTGTCTGGTCAAGAAAACAGGAATTTTGGTGAACTGAAGGAAATGTAGATTATTCTTTTTATTTTTCTGTTTTGAAATAAGTAAGTAAAGAAGTAAAGCTTCCAATTTCTTTCTGTTCTCTCTGCTTTCCTGCCTTCCTTAATGCCACATCCATAGGGAGGTGTTGGTGTTGCCACACACAGACTGTTCACCAAAAGAAATCTCCTTTTTGGGTCAAAAAAATGTGATCTGGTTGACAGATCCCTCTGTGAATGTCAAATAATTTTATTTGATTGTTTTTATTGAATTTGATAATTTCTCTGGTGATGTTAAAAGATTTCTTCCAGTCCAGCATTTTTTTTTGGTCTTCTGTGAGCTTATTTCCCTCGAGGTTTGTTCATGGATCTGCCTTAGGCCTTTCTAAAATATCATAACAAGACAATTATTTCTGAGTGTTAGTATATGAGACTCGAGGAGGTTTATTCTTACGGGATTGGAAGCGAAGGAGGATGAAGAGGAGAAAGAAAACTCTACTCTACTTCAGTAACTGTGGGAGAAGTCCCGAGGGACAGCCTGCATGAAACAGATTTCTTTTTTTTTTTTTTTTTTTTTTTTTGATAGGGAAAGAAATTAACCTGTTCTTTAACCAAATTAATCTGACACCCTAAAAAGGGGATACTGAGGGAGTTTTTTTTCATTCTGCTTAAGACATTCTTAAAGATTCATTAATTCAAGGAAGCAGTGACCTTGAAGACTGACGCAAAACAACTTCTAACTCTCCTCTTCATCACTCGAAAATTTATGGGGACAGTGCTTTATTTTATTCTGGTAACATGAAACTTCCTTATGGTTGTTTCTTTGTATCACCTGAGAAAAGCGTTATGATGTGAAATTATTGCAATGAAGCCTTTTCAACTTAGAGAGCTAAAAAGATTTGCTGTGATTCTTTCCCTTCTCTATCATTTGAGTAAGTATGCGTGAATTCCACTTCTTGGTATCTTGTTGGACTTTTCCTTCTCTCTTGCCTGTCCTTTAGCTTTTTGTCATTCTCCAAACATGTAAATACCTGATATTTGTTTCAAGTTAAAGAATGTTGTTTCCCAGACAATCATGATTTTGAAACGTCTTGCTCTTTTTCATGGAGATAAAAAGCTACAGTTGCCTTCTGTAATCATTAAAAGCAGAATGATCTGAAATTCAGGCAAATGAGATTTTTTACTGGTGCTTTCCCTCCCAATCTACTTGTAAAGTTCCTATATGTAGCACAGTCAAAACCTCTTTTTAAGTCCATTGAGCTGGAGGTGAATGGTGATTCCAGGTGGAATGAGGAGGTGAGCGCTGGAAACTGCCAGAGGAACATATTGCTGCAAATATATCGTCAGCTCATCTCTCCCTTTTTTCTTGCTTCCTCTCCCTCTGATCTGCTCCCCCTCCTGTTGCACAAAAGTTAGAAGTGTCCCCTTGCTTTGACAGGTGGAGGAACAAGCCTCTTTGGAGGTTTCTTCTTGGTGACATTTTGCGGCCCTAGTTAGTTGGGGGTGCAGGTAAGTGCCCGTTTCTCTGTTCAAGTCCCATGTTTGTGGGACTTGCTGAAAAAATCCTTCGGAATTTGCCTTTACGTCTTATATGTAGAAGCAAAGTTGAGGCTGTAGGTTATGAAGTTAGGAAAGAAGTGTTGAGAGATTCAAAGCACAGAACAGACAGAGTGTTGTCCAGGAGCTGCTGCTGTTCCTCATTTGCATTGTCAGTATGCTATAAGGTTTAAAGTTCTTCAAAAGTCTTTTTTCTCTGCTTTAGTTATGTTCGAACACACAGATATTTCTACTTCCTCTTTGTTTAAGCAAAACTATTTTCTATCAGATTGCTGCCTGTCAGTGCTAGTCCATCTCAACTCTCATTTCTGATTCCAAAGCATCCAATGCCATTTTGCTCCTAAGCCCTTCAATGACAGCTTCCATTAGGAACTGTGTGATATATTGCCCATATTTTAACTTTTGGTACCTTAAAAACAAAAGTACTGGAGAATTTCCTGCCCACTGCACTGTTACCTCATGTAAAAATCTCAATTTTCACATATTGTGACCAGAAATGAGGCATTGTACCAAAATACTAGGTGTGGGAGTTAATTCCAAGGTCACAGCAAGGACAGCTATGTATCCCTGATGCCTTTGTGTGTTGGGCAGACAGTAGTGGGGTGTTTGTGTCAGTCCCCAGGGGAATGAGACCCCCAGCAGCAGCTGCCCAGCTTTGGGAGTGAAGAGCGTTCCTGTGATTTCCCGCCTGATGGGAAAAGGCAAAGGTTGGTTGACTCCTGAGCAGATACAGTGATGGGAGGCAAGACTGAGCTCTGCCAGGCACTGCTCCAAGCTGAGTCAGAAGCCCAAAAAGACAGAAAAAATTCTGGTTTCAAAACTACCTGACAGAAAGCAGAACACAGCACTGATGTCATCGGGATGGGACTGGGAACTATTCCCATGTTCGTCTTCCCAAGGCATTTATTGATGTAGGAGGTCAGTGGGATGGAGCTGGTGCTCTTGGTTACTCCAGGTGGAGTTGGCAGCTCTGCCTTTTAATCGCTCTGGATCTGCTGTCAGGAAGCAACTTCCAGTGATTTGATCTCTTCATTCCAGTGAGAGCAGCTCTGTTTACCCACACGTGTCTCTGCAGTGCTTTGGGCAGTAGATTGTTCTGCTCAGAGTCCAGAAGCTCTTTTGCTGAAGAGCTTGCTTTGGGCAAACTCCCCCAGAGTGGAAAAGGTTCTTTGTCTTGCCATGGACTCAGGAAATCTTGGCATTTGGAACAGTCACAGCTAACTTGTGTTCTGACAAGATCTGTCTGTCTCTTGGTGAGTTCTTACCTTCACCTGCAAGAAATCTCTGTTTTCTCTTTGAGATGTCCCTAGTGCTGTTTCCATGTGTTCCTCCTTGGTTTTGAAGCCTTTTCCTTCCCAGACTTAAACTTCTGTTCTCAAAAATGTTTATAACCCAGTAGTATTTGAGGGTTTTCCATCTCTTTGAGGACGAACCACCTCTGTGGTCTGTATCTGCCTCAAGAATGGCCAGGCAGGTGCGATGGAGGCACAGGAGCCACCTGTTCCACAAGATAAACTCATCCTACTTCCAAATTCCTTTGTTGTATCTGAAGTAATTTCTGCTTCCATCTTGCCATGCAACTACTCTGCCTGTATTTTCCTGAAGTGTTCCTGAAATTCATACTTCATAGCACTCAGGAAGGATATAAAGAGTAACAGGGAGGTGGGAAAGGGAAGAATATAGCTTCTCTGGGAAATAGGGAGGTAGTGGTTTCATTTTCAAGATGAAAGGCCCCATGAGGGGAAGCAGAGGTAATGTGAGGTGTTTCCTGGGGTTTTTTAACTTATTTTTAATCTGAAAAAGATGCCATTTATTGCTACTCTGGGGTGTTGAAGTTGGACACTATTTTCTGACAGTCTGAGGTGGTCTGAAATGGAAACCCAGGTAGGTCAGTAGGAAGCTCCTGAAGATTAGCTCAGGCATTTTCCAAGAGTTAATCTGCTTCAGCCCTGGGTGTAGAGTTCACTGATGCTTGTGAATTGAAGTACCTATGCTTATTCACTTACACTGCCTTTCATTTTTCTCTCCTTTCCCTTTTCTTTGTTAAGCATTACAGGCTGTATGTACCGAGTCATTCCGACAACGGGACCAGATGGAAAAAACCTTCTGAAATTGCTTCCCATTTCTAAAACTTCTGAAAGCTTTGTGCCAATAGTTCAGTCTCCAGCCATGCCAAATAATTCTAATGCAAATGTTTCTAGCCCAGTCCATCTTACTTTTAAGACACAGATTGGCAATACTGCTGCACCTTCATCTGTTAAGATACCTATTTTTCAGCCTCCTAATCCTGGAAAGATTATTCTTACGACAACATTAGACAAGCAGGAAAGTGCTAGGGCAGGTTCTGAAAAGGAAAGCTTGATTCCAAGTGCAGCTGCCAATGTCCAGAGCAGCTGTATGCCCATGGATGGAGTGTCCTTACAGAACGTGGCCATCAAGAGCTCTTCTCACCAGAGCAGCACAACCTACATGGTGGTGAACACCAAATCCCACCCAGTGACTGTCAAGTCTCCGGTGCTGCCTTCCGGACACCACCTCCAGATTCCAGCTGATGCAGAAGTGAAATTTGTCCCAGCGTCTCTTTTGCCACCTGCAGTACAGCAAAAAATCCTGGCAGCTGCAGCCACCAATGTGTCTGGAGGGGCTGACAGTACAAAAACGCCGACGGTGATTTACGTGTCACCCGTAAACACAGTGAAAACCTCCCAAGTCGTGCCCAAGCGCTTGCAGAGCTTTGGCCCCAAACCTGCCACGGAAGTTTCAAAGACACTGATAGTGACAGCTGCCCAAAAGGGATCTGGTTCTCCCGAGCCAGTCACATCCGAGGGGCAGCAGTGCCAGCAAACTCCCATGAAATGGATTGTGCAAGAAACTGCTCCACTCTCAGCAGCTTGTCTTATCCCTGTAAAGTCTTCAAATAATGTGGCTTCCAAGATCCTGAAAACTTTGTCAGACACGAAGAATGTAGAAGTTAACCCTGCAAATATTTTGCCACTCTGTTCTAATGGTCCTGGTGGAAGCCAAACCAAAATCACACCTTTAAAAGATAATGCTCTGGTCATGTACAATGGGAAAATCTATTTATTGACCAAAAGAGGCTCTGATATTCTGTCAGCCCAGGCTGACAAACAGGCATCTTCCTCTTCTGATGCTTTACTTAAAAAGGAGACACCCAAGCAAATGGATTCTACTGGAGTCAATAAAATAACCAGTAAAGTGGTGAATCTGGTGTTGTCAAAAAGCAAAGGAGTGGTGCTGTCTCAGAAAGACCCAAAACCATGTACAGTTGCCAAAAATTCATCACCAACTAGCTTAAGAAATGACTTAAAATCCACACCTGCAGCTCTGCTAACACCAAGTGCTAATCAGCAGGATCCCACTGTAAGCCAGAGACAGAGTTTGCCCTCCATCAGGCGCGTTTCTTGCAGTGAAGTGATCCCAGTTCCAGCAGTAGGGATGCAGGAAAGCGTGTGGCAAAATGGCAAAGACATGAGTAATTCCCCAAGAGCAGCAGGGGCTGTGTTACCTCAGGCTAAGCAGGAATGTGCTGTCAGTGAAGACTGGCCAAAGGTAATAAATCATAAATATGCTGCTCAGTGTCTGGTCCGTGGTTCTGTGGTCCTGGTTTTAGGTGGACAAAATGACTTGACGAGTTCACACATTTTTGTAACCAGGTGTCCTGGAAATGCTGCCCTTAAGGTTGGTTCTAGTCAATAAATGGCCCTTTTCCCAATAATTTTGCATTGTGCAAGTGCAAAATGCATAGAAAAGAAAGGGACAGAGGAAAGGTGGTTTTTCATTTCCTCCCAAGATGAATGGTCAGCAATAACTGAACTCCAGGGAGGCTGTTTGTGGTTTGAGCTCTTAGATGTTGATACCACATGCTTACAGCACAACCTTAGGGCGGTAGGAGTGATGTAGGGTAGAGAAGGACAAGTTTGTGGCTTCACAAGAGGAAAATAAGTTGGAAGAGCAGAGTTTGTCCTCCAGAGACAGCTCTGGTGTGGCACTGTCAGCTCCAGGCTGACAGCCATGGGCAGGAGCTGTGTTTCCTTCCTCCCCTGCCCTGGTGGGGAGGGTCCACTTCCTTCGCTCCTGGGTCCACGCCAGGCAGAAGGAACTCTTGAGATCCTTAGTGGCTGCATTGACATATTCTTTTATGGTCATAATGTTGAAAATATGTTAAAAGTTGTATACCTCCATTTCTCAAACTCTCCACACAGGATTGGGGATCATGTTTTTAGTAGCTTCAGAGTCCCGAATGAATTTGTCTCCAAAGGAAAAAAAAAAAATACGAAATTCGTTTATGTTGTCCAGGAAAAACAGAAATGTCAGCTGAGTGTATTTTTGCAAATTTTAGACATTTAATTGTTGCAACAGACTGTAATACCTAGATTTTTTATTTTTTGTCACCTGAAAAATGGTTGAAATACCATTTATTTTCTTCAGTGCTATGTCATGCTGAGTCTCAGCATTTGCTTTAACCTTGGTGAGAAATAGCTCAGCAAATGTGGTGTTCTTGTCCCTAAATTTGCAAAGCCCTGGATTGCAAAGTAAAGACACTACCTGCTCTTCCCTCCTCTTTCTTTGGTACTTTGAAAGAGTAGGACAAGTGATTCTTACGTTGCATCTTTTATTTCTGTGGTTTCTGGTTGGCCTGGACATTTTCAGGATGTTCCACAATGTACTTGGGATGTTAATTAATGAGTGTTAGACCTATGATAATTTGCATATAATTTATCAAAATTGGATTATCTATGTCACATGTTACTTTGTTAAATGCAGCTCTTGGAGAATGGCAGACAAAATAAATGCTCCCCTGTCTTTGTAGTACCTACTTTTTGTATATTATTATGTGTTATCTATTTATAGATGTATATAGGGAGAGAGTGATTTATGGCTCTCTCACTGTTTCTGTATTTCAGATCCAATGTGTAAAGATGGATTCACCAGGAAAGGTTATTCAAATGAAACACCAAGAGCACCCACACTGGAAACAATATTTGGAATTAAGGAAAAAATTTGGCCTCTTTAAGGAGGAGAGAGTTTACCTTGCAAGAGTACCATTAAGGGCCTTCTGTGAGAATACAGAAGAAAGGGTTTGTTCCAATGGCAGCTTGGAAAGGAAAAATGAGTCTTGCAGTTCATCCTCATTGGGTGTGGAAGTAATGAGTCATCATCAGGAATGTGTTAAAGAAAAGGTACCTGGGATTTTTCAGTGCTAAACACATTTAGAAAACAGCGTATGTTTAGTCAAGACAGAGCTGAGGGTGTTTGGAGTCTCCCACCTCTGGATTCACCAGGAGAGTCAGGAGTTGTTGGGATCTTTATGAGAATTGTTCCTAGAACTTGAGATTTCTGTATGACTCAAGCACCCTCTAGGAATTTTTATTCTCAATTTTGGGTTTTGCTGGAGGAAACTTGAACAACAAATGCTTTTGAGAAGACTGTCCCTACTACTATGGTGATGGTCCTTGTTGGAATAGGGACCTGACCTCGGGATCCTTTTTATACTTAAGCCTCTGCAGATGGTTATGTTTGTCTAGCAGTGCAGTGGGTACAGGCAGAGGAATGGGTTTACTTGAAATTAAAAGAAATTTACTTGCGGATCTGTCCAATCTTTAGAATTACAAATGTTACAAACTTTGTCATTGGTTGGGTACTTCTGGAAGGAAGAACTTCTGTGTTAATGCATGGAAAAGATTTTATCCATCTTAAGTATTTCCGTTCAGCTACATTTTCGTCTGTATGATTCTGCTCAACTCAATCAAAGACTTTCTCAGGTTTACTAATTTTGTGCTAATAATTGAGCAGATCCATGGCTGCTATTAACATTAGCATTAACCCATCCCTTAGAAGTGTGCAAGACCAGGCTGGACGGAGCTTAGAGCAACCTGGTCTCATGGAAGGTGTCCTTGCCCATGGCAGGGGGTGGAATGGAATGGGATTTAAGGTCTCTTCCAACTCAAACCAGGATGTGATTCCATGATTCAAATAATAAAACGTCTATGAGGAATTTAGTCTGATAATGGACATTACTCCTCAGATTGAGGTTTTGGAAATGTAGACATGAATAATTCTTTTACACTGAATTTTCCTATCGAATTAGAAAGTTTTTGTCTTGCAGTAGTGTTAACTTCAACAGCCACAGGAGATGATGGATGTGACCAGGAAATATGCAGCATTGAAGGAATTAAGTGTCTGGAATTATTAACTGGGAATCTTTGCTAGAAAAACATCAAACACAAAAATATGTTTGGTCCTTTGCTGAAAGAAACTTCTTCCAGGCAATAATTTTTTAAAAACTTGCAACAAATAACTTGTAGTTTGTGCTTAGAGGACTTGGTGTTATAATGTAACTGATACTGACTTTAACAAGTGAATTTTGTCTGTTTCTAACTGCAGACAATTGTGGATCTAGAAGAGGATTTGATTAGGAAAAGGAAAATAAAATCCTCACCTTTGTCGGACAGTGGCAAGAGGAGGAGAGCTTCGATCAAATCATCCACAAGTCCCAGTTTAGAAATCACCAGCTCAAGTTCCAGTGCACTTAAAAGGAGTGTTTCACCTGCACCAGCCTCACCACAGCCAAGTGTTCCCACTGGCTTCGTTGGAGTGTCCCAAGAGAGGGACTTGGAGCAGGACACATTCCCCCAGTACAGTGACATTACCCACCCAGGGATTTCAGTTTTAGTTTCTGAAGAGGATACTTCCATTCTGGAAGGTTCTTTCCGAGATGATGCTTTCCCTGTGGCTCCCCCAGACCTGGATGAAACGATACGGGATGAAAAAATCAAGCGACTGAAGCAGGCCCTGCGGCAGCAGAACGCAGCACTGGAGGAATTGCGCCGGCAACGGGAAATGCAGCAGAGCTGAGACCTGTGCCCTGGGGACCCCAACCTCGTGCATCACCTCTTCAGTGATTTCAAGAGGAAATCCTTTGCTTAAATGAATATTTCTGGTAGATGGAAGAACTAGATGAAGTTTAAGTATGTGTGTATTTACAGAACCATAGGTTTTTCTTAAATGCCAGAAGTAAGAGACTTGACTATCAAATTCTACTTGTAGGACATGATCCAAGAGCACAGACAAAGGGCATTTTTACCAGCATATTCCCCATATTTTTAATTGAGGGGGTTCTGTATTAGTCTCAGCAAATAAACTTTCCCCTTTCGAATTCCATGGCCTGGCTCTTAGAACCCCAATGCAAATTGCAAACCCTAGTTGTAGATACTGTTTTGTTTTGTTTTTCTCATGTGCATGAGAACTTTGATGTATTCCTGAGAACTGTTAATTTTCAGAAGAGGTCAACAGTCAGTGGTTAATAAATGCTATTTAAATAATCTGGGAATTAGACTTTAGACAGTAACAGTGCAGATATTTATATAAAACCTCTTGCAGATGTGAAGACATAGGCAGGAGGAGCCCTGTGACAGTTGCTTGGATTCATGGCTCTCTCTGTCATTATTGTGAGCCTTTATAAGGCCATGGCCAGATGTGCAATGTGGAAATTTGGTTGTGGGGTTGCTTTGGAAGAGTGGGATGTATTTTTTTTAAAACAGAGTTCTGTTAATAATAATTTCTTGAAGCTAAAAGACTTCTTTATCCATCAGTGATATCTTTAACAATCCTCAATGAGTGTCTTTTAATATGTTGTTTGAACATGTCTCTTGCCACCTTCAGTTATGGTATCTTAGTCTGCCTTGTAGGAGGGGATGTGCCCTCAGACTGTCTTCACATCCTAAGTTTTGTAGAACTTTGTGTGTATTTCCCCACCACGCTCTGTTGTATGTGTAGGGACACCTTCCTTGTCTTCTGTTGTCCATATCTTTGATCATTGCAGTTCCTTCTGCAGTTTTTCAGTTTTCTCTTTCACCAAATAATAACTTTTTTGCCAGCAGAGTTTGTTACTGCTTTACTCCTGTCTGTTTATATTTATTTTAAACATCACCAGTCCTGACAGAGCTCTGTTGCAGATTTGTGTTCACTGAAGGCTTTTTTTTTTTTTTTACTGTCCTTACTTTCGTTTTTATTCTTATTTTGTTTAATTTTAATCAAATTTTCATCTGCAGGGTTTTCATTTATTATCCCATGGATGCCCAGTTTATCTGTAGGGTTTTGGTGGAGATGGATGTTTCTTGGAGAGCTGAGTCCCATATTCCTTATTTATTTAAGTTTTCACAGTGGGAAAAATTCCAATGGTTTGGAGAGGCAAGAGAAGTTCCTGCTCTGAAGAATCATAGAATCAGAGAATGGTTTGGGGTGTAAGGGATCTTAAAGCTCATCTCATTCTACCCCCTGCCATGGGCAGCAACACCTTCCACTATCCCAGGTTGCTCCAAGCCCCATCCAACCTGGCCTGCAATACTTCCAGGGATGGGGAGAGCTTAAGCTAGACCAAGGTGATGGACCAGATGCACAGTGATGGGTGAGGAGGGACAGTGAATAATGGAAATAAATTCTGCAGTGATTGAGATTACTTGATAGGAGGGAAGTGTGGTGGAACAAGCAAGTCAGGATGGTAGTGTGGTATCCATGGGCTCACTGTGTATGGAATGGGTGTTTTGGGACAGAACTGACTTTGGTCAACTGCCAGACACCCACCTGCTCCACTCACTCCCTTCCTGTGGGATGTGGGAAAATGGAAGAATGGAATTGTGGGTGGAGATAAAGGAGTTTAACAGGTCAAGCAAAAGCCGCTTGCACAAAAAGTAAAATCAGGAATTCAGTCACCACGTCCTGTCAGCAGGCAGAAAATCAGCCATTTCCGAGGTCTCTGTGTGCACTGTATTTACTTGGAAGACAAATACTTTGACCAGAAATGTCCTTCCATCCTCCTGCTTTCATAAAGCTTTTATTTGCTGAGCATGGCCTCCTGTGGTATGGAATATCCCTTTGATCAGTCTGGGAAGACTGTCCAGGCTGTGTCTCTTCCCAGTTTCTTGTCCATCCCCAAATTCCTGTCCATCCCAAGCCTGCTAGGGGGTGCACAGCAAGAGAAGGAAAACATCTGGATGTCGTGGGAACTCTCCTCAAAACACGGGTACGTGATCAGCAGTCTCCTCAAAGCCCCAAACACGGCATGATGTGGAGCTACTGTGAAGGACGTCGGCTCCATCCCACCTGAAATGGGACTTGGGAAGGAGATGGAGGCAGCCTTGTGTCATGTGTCTGGTGCTGCAGTCACCTGGTAGATACTCTTCCAACAGGCTTTGCTCACTTACTGTTCTCTAACAAATGTCTTTCCTTTATTTTCCAATGATCTCAAAAATAATTAATGAAGCCGAGTTCTCTTATCCTCTCATTTCACTTGAGGTTTCCAGCATTGACATTCTACAATGCACCATCTTCTTTATCCCAGAACCTCTTTTACCCTAACAAAGTAGTCCATTTGCCTGAGTTTTTTGTAGACACAATGAAGTACTCAAAGTACTTCATTGAGAAGAATCCTCATTGCAAAATTTTGCAGAAATGTGACCAGGATTTGATGGAAGAAGATGTATGGGCTGTGTGCAGTACAGTGATGGAAAACACCTGGTGCAGTTCAGAAACCAAGTATGGAAGAGAGACATCTTCCTTGGAACAGCACTAGTGCAAGGTTGCAGGGATCACTGAGAGCCAAGAGAAGCCTCTTGATGTGCCGATGGGGGAAAGTTGCGCCAAGAGGAGCAAAGGGGCTTCTGACAGACAAGGAGGCTGCTGGACCTGCTCCTCATCCAGACTCACCATCTGCAGCACGGACTGGATTTTGCTGCCCTGTTCATCCTTGAACTCCTGCGATTTATGAAGAGTCTGTGAGAAGAACAAGAGTTCTGGCAATGCTGGCTGTCACCCCAGGAGTGAAGGAGACTGGTGGCCATCCCTGAGTTCAGCCCATGCTGGCAGGAAGGTGTTACCAGAATTGTTGTGCTAAGTACTACAAAATCAATGGATTTAGGATATGAATTACAACTTCAAGCAAATTCCTGGCAAGAATCAGTGGAAGAAGACCTTTTAGGAATTTCAGTCCAAAGAGCAGAAGTGGCAGTGAGTGCTGGACAGAACAGATCAGGAAGTGAAGATGGTGCTGGGCAAGTTGCCAACAGCCAAAACTGGCGCCTTGGAGTCCCTGGCCAGAACTGTCCCTGTGCCTGTCTCCTGTACTGGAGACCCACCACAGCCCCAGAATTTCTATGTGAGGCACAAACCTTTACAGAGGTCTCTCCTAGACATAGAATCATTGGATCATTTCAATTGGAAAAAGCCCTCAAGATCATCAAGTCCGACCATAAACCTGAGGTAGCCAAACCCAGCGCTGATCCAGATTTGGACAATGCCAGGTGCAGCCCAGGAAGCCACCTGGGGAAGGGGGCTGTACCAGGAACACCCATCAGATGATGAGTTGTCTCTGGACAGACAATAGCAGTGTCACATTCACAACACAGCAGAGCATAATTAATCCAGGAGGTTCTGGAATGCATTGAGGATAAACTCCAAGTGAGGGAGGAGCCAGCAAGGAGAGGAGCTGTGCTGGACCTTGTGCTCACCAACAAGGACGACTTGGTAGAGAATGAGAAGCTCAGGGACAGCCTGGGCTGAGTGAACATGGAATGGTGGATTCAGGATCCTCAGGGCAACAAGGAGGGCACAGTGAGTCCTGGGATTCAGGATGCCTCTTCAGGGATCTCCTTGGTTGAGTGTCATGGGATAAAGCCCTGGAGGGAAGAGGGGCCCAAGAGAGCTTGTTCATATTTAAGGATCATCTCCAAGCTCAGGAGTGACGCATCTCAAGCATGAGGAATTTGGACAAAAACTCCAGGAGGCCTGTGAGGGTGAACAAGGAGCTCCTGGACAAACTCAAAGAGTGTGGAAGCAAAGACAGGCAGCCTAGGAGGAATGCAGAGGGATTGTCTGAGGTTAGGTTAGGGATCAGGTTAGGAAACCTGAAGCCCTGGTAGAGTTAAGTCTGGCCAGGGACATCAAGGGTAACAGAAAAGCTTCTATAGGAACATTGGTGATAAAAGGAAGACTGGGGAAAATGTCCTTTCCAAAAGGAAACGGGACACCTGTTTTCCCAGGACATGGAGAAGTCTGAGGTTCTCAGTGTTTGTGCCCCAGTCTTCACTGGGAAGTGACCCAGTCACACCGCCAGAGTTGCAGGGGCAAAGGCAGGGACTGGGAGAAGGAAGAACCATCCACCCTAGGAGAACCACGTAGTTCCAGAACCTTTAAGGTTGGAAGAGCCCTCCAAAGTCATCAAGTCAAACCTGTGTCATCTAGTCCAATCTGTGACCGATACCTGCCTTGCCACTCGGCCCAGAGCACTGAATGCCACGTTCAGGCATTCCTTCGACACTTCCAGGGATGGCAACTGCATCATCTCCCTGGGAAGACCCTTCAATGCCTGACCACCCCTTCCAGGAAGAAATTCCTCCTGAGACTTTTCCTGGTACAACTCGATGCCGTTTCCTCTTGTCCTGTCCCTGGTTCACTGGGAGCAGAGCCTGACCTCCCCTGGCTGCCTCCTCCTGTCAGGGAGTTGTGGAGAGCCAGCAGGTGTCCCCTGAGTCTCCTTTTCTCCAGGCTGAGCCTCCCAGCTCTCTCATCCATTCCTAAGAGGACTTATGCTCCATATTCTTCACCAGCTCTGTTCCTTTCTCTGGGCTTGAGAAGATAGTGTCTTCTACTGCAGTATCTTAAATACTCCAGTAAAGGAGTATTTAAGGAATATGAAGGTGCACAGGTCTGTGAAACCTGATGAGATACATCTATGGATCCTGGGAAAACTGGCAGAGGAAGTTTCTAAGCCACTCTCCATCACATTTGAAAAGTTGTGGCAGTTCAGTGAAGTTCCACTGACTGGAAAATGGGAAATTTGACCCCATTTTTCAAAAGAGAAATAAGGCAGATGCAGTACGCTACAGGCCAATCAGTCACACTGGTGTCTGGCAAGATCATGGAGAAGATCCTTCTGGAAACTATGCTAAGGCACACAGAAAATAAAAGGTGACTGGTGACACCAACATGGCTTCTCTGAAGACAAATTGTGCCTGACAAATTTGGTGACCTTGCATGACAAGGTGACAGTGCGGATAGGTGAGGGCACAGCGACTGATACCATCTGCCTGGACTGTGCAAAGCATTTGACACTGTCCTGCAGGACAGCCTTGTCTCAAAACTGGAGAGACATGGATTTGATGGGTGGAACACTCACTGGATAAGGAATTGGCTGGATGGTGGCACTCAAAGGATTGTGGGCTGCAGCTGCAGACAAGTATGTCTGAGTGGAGACCAGTGACAAGTGGTGCCCCAAGGGTCAGTGTTGGGACCAGTGCTGTCTTTGTCAGTGACATGGGCAAGTGGGATTGAAGCACCCTCAGCACCGTGCTGACAGTGAGATGCGTGGTGATGTCACACACTGGAGGAAAGGGATGGGGCATCCAGAGGGACCTGGATGGGCTGGAGAGGTGGGATTGTGTGAACCTCATGAAGTTCAACAAGGCCAAGGACAAGATCCTGCCCCTGGGTTGGGGTGACCCCCAGCACAACTCCAGGCTGGGGGATAAATGGAGCAGCCCTGAAGAGAAAGATCTGGGGGTGTTGGTGGATGAGAAGTTCAACAGGAGTGACTCCATCAGTGATGAGGGAAAGCTGACAGATGTCATTTAGCTAGACTTCTGTAACCATTTGACATGGTTCTCCCCCAGTATCCTTCTCTACATTATAGAGGTGGATTTAAGGGGTGGACTGTCAGGTGGATAAGGAATTGGTTGTATGGCCACATCCAGGCAGTTGTGGTAAATGGCTCAGACATTAATGACAGTGGTGTCCCTCATGGGTCCGTACTGGGACCAGCATTATGTAATATCTTCATTAATGACAAATGAAAGGATCTCGGGCACCCTGAGCAGGTTTGTAGGTGACACTGAGCTGAGGGGGGCAGGGACACCCCTGACGGAGAGAGTCGTTGAGAGGGACCTGGACAAGCTCAGAAGTGGCCCATGGGAAACTCAAGAAGTTTGATAAGGCCAAGTTCCAGGTGCTGCTGCTGGGTCAGGGTGACCCTGGGATAGATCCAGGCTGGGGGTGAGCAGATGGAGCAGGCCTGAGAGAATGACCTGGGGGTGTCAGTGGGTGAGACCTGAATATGCCTCAGCCCAGAAACCCCCCAAGCCCTCGGCTGATCCCCCAGTGTGGGCAGCAGGGGAAGGGGAATTCTGCCCCTCTGCCTCACTCAGGTGAGACCCCACCTGCAGAGCTGCCTCCAGCCCTGGGACCCAACAGCAGCAGAAGGACCTGGAGCTGCTGGAGCAAGTTCAGAGGAGGCCATGGAGATGCTCAGACAGCTGGAGTCCCTCTGCTCTGGAGCCAGGCTGGGAGAGCTGGGAATGTTTAGCCTGGAGAGAGACACTCCAGGGGAAGAGAAGGTTCCAGGGAGACCTCAGAGTGTTCCACTGCCTAAAGGGGCTCCAGGAGAGCTGGAGAGGGACTTTGGACAAGGCGTGGAGGGACAGGACAAGGAGGAATGGCTTTCCACTGCCAGAGGGCAGGGTTAGATGGGATATTGGGAAGAAATTGTTCCCTGTGAGGGTGGGCAGGCCCTGGCCCAGACTGCCCAGAGAAGCTGTGGCTGCTCCATCACTGGAAGTGTCCATGGTCAGGTTGGACAGGGCTTAGAGCAACCTGGGATAGTGGAAGGTGCCCTGCCCATGACACAGTGGTGGAATGAGATGATCTTTAATGTCCCTTCCTACCCAAACCATCTTGGGATTCTATTAATCGAGATCTGAGGACTGTCCACAGAATAAATCCTGGGGCAGAGCTGAGCCAGGAGCACCCACAGCAGCCCCGGCCAGGGCTGGATGCTCAGGCTTGGGCTGATGTGGAGCTCATGGGCCATGAGTGTGTGAGGAGGTCCCAGGGGCCTGGTCAGGGCAATTCAGGTGTATTATTGGACCCTATCAGTCTGTTCAGTGCTTGGCTGGTCAGGCACTGGAAGGGGCTGCCCAGGGAGCTGGTGGAGGCACCATCCCGGGAGTTCTTTAAAGGGTGTCTGGATCTCGCTGGGTGATGTGATTTAGGTGTTATGGGGCTACAGTGGCAGTATGGGAAGGACTTGGATGGATGATCTTGAAGGTCTTTTTCAACCATGATGATTCTATGGGAGGTGGGACCCAACCTAGACCCTGGATCATGACTGTGCTGGCAGGACTGCAGAGAAGGGGAAAAAGGCAGGGATTCACTGGGGGTGTGTAACTCTGGAGCAGCTGGGAGCAGGGAACTGCTCCTGGTCGCTGCTCATCTGTCTCTTGGCAAAAGGTGAGACAGCAGGAAAAGGGTTTTCCTGGCATTGAGGAGGTTGTTAAACAGAGCTTGTTGGATGCTCTGAGGCTGAATTTCCATGGATCTGCAGCTGAGCAGGAATTCCAGCACGTGGTGCTGGGCTGATAGGGGAGCAGTGAGGGAGGTTTGGGGGGTTTAACTGTAAACCCAGGAATGTACTGGTTTGGGCAGTAAAATCATAATCTTTGAGGTTGAAAAAGCCCTCTGAGATCATGGAGTCAAATTTTCCCCACCACTGCCAAGGCCACCATTAATCATGTCCCCCAAGTGCCACATGCACATGTTTTTTTTAAATCCCTCCAAGACTGGTGATTCTACCACTGTCATGGGCAGCTGTGCCAGGGCTGGACAACCCTTTTGCGGAAAGAAATTTTTCCTGTTGTCCAACCAAAACCTCAGTCTGCCCCGGCTGGCTCATCACAGTGACATTAAGTTACAGAGAAATTCCTGCTCTCTAGGGCAGGAATTGCTTCTGGGATGTCTGTTGTCAGGATCAACCTCTACATGTTTCACAGGGATCCATGGAGAAAGCAGTGAAGGGGAGGTGAGGAAAGCCCTGTGAGCAGGCAGATGTCTTCTAGAGCCTCTTTGAGAGCTACATGAATGCATCAATTGGGGTTTTTTCTTTTCCCATCGTATTAGGCAAAGAGCTCTCTCCCTCCTCCACAGGGATCCCATCACTGTTGGCACCATCTCTTGCTTAAACCATTTGTCTAATGAGCCTTGGGGGAAGCAAAGGATTCTCTCAGCTGAAACATCACATTTTCTACATTGGAGCAGTTAATCAGGAACTGGGCTTTACCTATTCCCTGCTTAGGAAGTGTGTGGCCAAGTGTGCAGCTCTCCAGGGTGGCTGGGATCCCTAAGGATTCATCCGCAGGTAAAATACAATACTTGAGAAACCTTCCTAGGCCTTGAGCCCAGGGTTCACTGTGACTCCATGTGAATCACATCCACCTGTCCTCTCACCCCACTGCCTTCAGTAGTACGGCATCTTCCAGCCCCAAATGTTGTTTCCATTCTGTGAATTGTCTGAACTCTGGCTGAACCAGGCTGGAGGTGCCGTAACAGGGATGGAGACATCCCATTTAAATCTGGAAGAAAGAAGCTACTCAGGGAAAGTTAGGGTTTCCAGGAGGCCTCCAGCTTAGATTAATTTCTCTCCAGGTGCTTTGTCTGCTCCTTCAGGAAGGGAAGATGCCAAAGTAAGGAATTCTGGTGTGGGAGGAAATGTGCTGGAGCTCATGTACAAGTCTTGAGCAGTAACTTGGGAAGGGAACTGAGCTATTCCTGCCAAGCAGGGCTCAGAGGCAGCTGTGAAGGTACTTGGTAGGTTTGTGCACAATCAAATATCCCCTCAATCTGCTGTACTTTGGTAGAATTTGAGATACTCGTTTTTAAGGATTCTGGCTTGGCCTGGGCATGAGTGTGGGAGGTTGTCCCTATGGATTGACTCTGGAAGCAGCTGGTGTGTCTGGCACTTAAGAGGCTCGTGGAGCTCAGCCTCTGGAGCACACAGATACTCCACAGGTTTGGGATAAGTACTGTCTGCACTCTGGGAGCTGCTGGAAGCAGCTGGAGGAAGGAGCAGCTGGCTTAGGTTGGAGGCTCTCCAACCTGGGAGCACCAGGGATGTCGAGAACATGAGGACAGGGCTCGCACTCTGGGGTGTTTAAGGGACAGCTCTTGGCTTGGGAGGGAACAGGACATGGGCTGCCTTGGCCAACTCTTCCACCAGTGTGACAGGGACGCTTGGCATGAGAATTCCTGGGTCAACCTGCCTGTCAGCTCCAACAACTGCCAGGGAGAGGGAGGGAAGGAAGGCCAGGTTGGACAGGGCCTGGAACAAGCTGGTCTAGTGGAAGGTGTCCTTGCACATGGCAGGGGATGGAATGGAATGGGATGGGCTTTAAGGTCCTTTCTGAGCCAAACCCTTCTGGGATTCCATGGCTGTGTGGTTCCTGCTGCTCCCTGTCACTCCTCTCCAGAGCCGACACAGGGCTGCCCTTCCAGCAGGAGGGAGCTGCTCAGCTGCCTCTTGACCTCCAGAGCAGGCTGTGGTGTGAAGAGGTTTTCCCTATGGGCTGCTCAAAGGATGGCCCAAGCTACATCCCATCTGGCCCAAACTACAGAGCATGGATCAGCCCCCTGGGCCCAAGGGGAGCAGAGGTGAGGCTGGAGGCTCTGCCATCCAAAAGGATTTGGCCTGAGGAGACTGGAGAGAGCAGGGTGAAGGAGGTCAAACTGGGTGTAGAGGAAGAGACGAGGAGACACAACTCATTAACAACCTTCATTTAATCCTTCATGACATTGGGAAATGTAGAAATGTCACAGACTCATTCACAGTACTGGTAACATTTGCAAAGCTGTGCAAAGCCCTTGATGTCAAGTATAAGACTTGACAAGACAATCACTTCATATTTTTTTTAATATAAATGTTTAGAAATAACAGTTGTTATTGCTATTAAATTCCTGAGTTCTCTCCATCCATCAGATGCTCCCTGCTATGAGCAGTGCCTGCTCCTCTGCCCTGAAGCTCCCTGGGCTCTCATGCAGGGTCTGGCCCTGCAGGCTGACCACGGCTCGCAGGGAGATTTTCTGTGGAGGGAAAGCAAAGGAGGTCCCTGTGAGTGGCTCCCTCACTGCCTTGGCACTGGGAAGTTCAGTGGCCAGAGGAAACACCAAAGATTTTTGTAAACACCAAGAGATCAGCTCAGAACCATATGCCTGGCTCCTAGCTGTGCTCTGGATTGGCTCCATCATTTGCCTTGTCCTGGAGGAAAAGCACCCTATGGCTGTAACAGGTCTGGAAGTGAAGCCAGTCAGGGCCAGTCAAGGCTAGTGAAAGCCAGGCTGATGCTGGAGCTCTGGTAACACAGCAGGGACAGACTCTACGGGGGTCATTTAGAGCTGCTCGAGTCTCCAGCCCTGGTGACTGATCCATGCCAGGTTAATGGCTGGACTCCATTACCTTAAAGGTCTTCTCCAACCAAAACAATTCCATGATCCCATAAAATCTAAGGCTGCCCTGCAGCACCACACTGGGCTATTCAGAAACAGAGAATGTTAACTTCATTTTACCTGGAAGTCACGGATGTAGGTGAGGAAGAAGCTGAGGAAGGAGAATGCCAGCGACCACTCGGAGACGGTGCTGATGATGTGGGGGGTGTAGCCCTATGTTACAGAGGGGAAAAAATCCATGTGAAAACTGCTCTGGAACCTGCAGTGGCACAAGGATGGCTTGTGACTTGTGACATCCCATGTGAGATCCTACATCCAGAACTATTCCCACTGGAGACCAAAATCCCTTATTGGATCTGAAATCTCCAAGAATGAAGTGCTGAAGAATGAGAATGACCAGGAAAACACCTGCTCCAACTTGGATGATGCCTACTGGGAATTTAATACACACCTGCAAAACCTGAAGGTTCAATCCAGAGCTCAACTGACAAAGAGCAGGAAGGTTCAAGGCCCTCCTCAAGATGCAGGAGGGATTAATTCAGAGTTACACTTGAAGATCCAACAGTTTTGTGCAATCAGAACTTCAACAAATGCTGGCACAGGTTGCCCAGAGCAGCTGTGGCTGCCCCATCCCTGGAAGTCCAAGGCCAGGTTGCACGGGGCTTGGAGCAACCTGGGCTGGTGGGAGGTGTCCCCACCCATGGCAGAGGCTGGAACTGGATGAGCTTTGAGGTCCCTCCCAATCCACCCCAGTCTGGGATCCCACAATTCCAAGGAGCTGCTGGCTGGTTCGGCTGGCACAGCTCTCTCCTCTCTCACCCCAGGCTGTGTCGTGAACTGCAGGAAGTTCCGACCTGTCCCTCCAAATCCAGCTGGATTTGGACTCCATTTCCCACCCACTCACTTACTCTTTCCTGGGGGTCCCAGTGCAGCTTCTGCACCAGGTTCTGTCCATACAAGCCACTATACAACACAACTGAGGACACAAACACTGAGGGAAGAGGTTAAGGAAGATTCAAGGCCAAGAATGAGGAACATGGAACTTGCAGACTGTGTTGAGCTGAGGCTATGGGATCTCAGCCTGAGGAGCAGTAATGGTGCCATGGACTGTTCACATTGTGCCCTTCAACCTGTAGCTTGTCCCAACCCACTGGTTATTGTAATGTGAAAAGGTTAATTTGAACCTAAACCCATTATTTCTGTTCTCTGTGTGCTGCCTCTCATTATTCCTCTGATCAAAGGCAGCACTCTCATGGAAGTATTTAAGCTATGATCAGATGTGCACACTTGCTGAGCATTTTAATTTAATTTTACTGATATTTTCCACCCTAATAAGAGTCTAGATCTCTTCCTCTGATGGCTTGTCAATGTCTCAACTACCTTGCATTCTTGCAGTGGGCCACAGGTTGGAATTCTGTATCACCTGCTGCAAAGAGGACTTTTGGCTTTTCTGTTTCCCTCTTAGTCAAGGTTTGAGAAATGCTTTGGATTTCCCCCCATGTGACAATGATCCCCTATTTAATCCAAGACCTGGATCTTTCTGGAGTATTTGATGTCAATTCTTCAACATCTTACAGAGGGAAGGTACCCAAAAAAGTGCTTCTGCTACACAACAAATGAAACTCAGATGATTAATTTACAGACAACCTGATTTTCATAGGATTAAGATATTAAATTCTTCAGTGGTTAATGAGATTAAACATGAAGAGCCTCCTGGTGTGAAAAATTAATTTTGGTGGTGAACAAGCACAAACATAGCCTTAAGAATCCAGACTTCCAAAGCTTATTTAAAAATGGGTGTGAGTGGTTTAGGAGCTCTGGTTACTGACTGGACCACAGACACCCAATTTTCTGCTTAATTGAACTGGGCAGCCATAGGAGCTATTTGTTATCTGCCTGAGTTCCTGCTGCAGTGGGAAGAATTTAATCATTGTGATACAAAGCAACTGGTTCCCATTCCCTCCCCTGCCCCCCCATTACAGTGGGTCATCAACTGCCTTGCTCTGTGCTGGCAGTTCTGCTTGTTACATTCCACCACAGGACCAGGAGTATTTTCATAGATTCAGAGAATTGTTTGGGTTGGAAAAGACCTCTGAGGTTGAGTCCAATTGTTCCCCAAGGCCAAGGCCACCATAAACCCATGTCCCCAAGTGCCACATCCACATGCCTTTTAAATCTCTCCAGGGATGGTGACTCCATCACTTCCCTGAGCAGCTGTGCCAGTGCCTGACCACCCTTTCTAGGAAGAAATTTTCCCTAATATCCAACTGAACTGAGGCCGTTTCCTCTTGTCCCGGCCCTTGCTCTCCAGCAGCAGAGCACAACCCCATCCTGGCTGTCCCCTCCTGTCAGGGAGTTGTGCAGAGCCAAAAGGCTCCCCCTGAGCCTCCACTTCTCTGAGCTGAGTCCCCCAGCTGCTCTCCCAGCTGCTCCTGGTGCTCCAGCCCCTTCCCCAGCTCTGCTCCCTTCCCTGGACACGCTCCAGCCCCTCAGTGTCTCTCTTGTCAGGAGGGGCCCAGAGCTGTCCCCAGCACTGGCGCTACCCCAGCAGTGCCAGCACAGGGGATGGGCACTGCTGTGACCCCAGAGCTGACACAAAACACATCTCCTTCTGTCTTCCAGTACCTGTTACAACCATTTAACCCAAGGTCACAGACTTCTCCCTTTCCCCATCTTTCCCTTATTACATTATGATCTGTTAATTTAGAACAACAATTTCCCTTTTCTTCCTCTTTCATTGTTATATATGTATGCATCATTACTTCTACAACTTCCCTATAATTTTGGTTAGACTACATTGGCACAAAAACCTCTACAAATCTGAGGTTTGTGGGCTTTTGGCATCTGTAAGAGGAACATAACTTGCAGCAGATCATATAATTCATAGAACATATTTTAGTTTCACCCGTTTGGGTCCTCCCTATTCAAAGCTGAAAATCTTGTTTGCTAATATCAAAAATTTCTGTTAAATACAACAATTCTCCAAGTTTCTCAGATGATTTCCTTGCTGTCTGCCAAGGCCCCTCAGCAGGTGAAGATCCTTCATGATGGATAACAAGCCTGTGCCCCACTGTCCCTGCTCCTCTGACTGCTACAGATTCTATAATCCTGGAGCAGCAGGGATGGGAGCCCAGTGAGATGCTGCAATCTTGGAGATATGAGACATATGGTTTAGTGTTGGTATTGGCTGCCAACATGGAAATACGTGGGATTGGTGGGGATTAAATCAGTGGCCTGGATACAGCTGCAGATGGGACAGTGTTTAAGCAATGGGCTTTGTAACTTGTGTCTCTGGAATTCAGGAAGTTTGGTGTTGTTGTCCTGTTTGACACAAAAACTGAGTTTCTTTTTAAAATCCAATTCTAAGTCCATTGTGGTGAGCAGGAGAACTGTTCTGGTGCAGTTTCCTGACTGTTTCAATAATTTGGGAAAGGAAAAGGCCTCTATTTCTGAGCGAGTTTGCCCACATTTGTTATATAAATATATGGCTAAATGGGAATGGATTCCCACTGAGAGAGGGCAGCACTAGAAGGTCCCTTCAACACAAACCATTCTGTGTTTCTCTCTTTCTCTAAACTGCACAGCTGCTTCCAGCACTTAGAATTCAGAGCTAAAGGGAGTGATGGACTCATGCTGAGGGAAGGTGGTAGGGAATGCCAGTCAGAAATATCTTGTCTTTTGAACTGTAGGATGGGCAGGGAGATGAGAGGTCTAAGTCCCTCCCTGACTCACCCTTGAAATGTGCTCCAGACTTGTCTCCCTCTTCCAGAGCCAGCTGGCACATGGTCTGTTTTCCTCTTGTGCTACATTCTGGGTTTCTTTCTCAGTTATATCCAACTCTAGCACTCTGCACCATTTTTGTCCTCAGGAACACACTTTTATTTCTTACTTGTTTTCTTCCCCCATTGAAACCAGCCATCCCTTAAGCACACTTCGTTTTGGCATTGTATTTCTTAACTTAGTCAGGCCTCTTGGGGATAAACTCTTATTTTTCCTATTTTCAGTCTCTGGTGTGCAGTAGGAAAGGGGAGGAGAAAGGGTAGTAACTGTCCCTCTTACCTTTTTTTTTTTTTTAATATCCAGTGGGGAATATTAAAAGTATTAAAGGGATTAACCATTTTCCTTGAAATTCCCAGGCTGGAATACAGAATGGGGCAACTACAGGGTGTACAATCAAGGATGACAGGCCTCTTGTGGCACATGGTGGTGGTTTGGTTCAAGTAGGTGTAAATTCTGTGGAGACTGCTGGGTTTTGGTGCCACTACCCAGGCAAAGGATACTGCTCAAGATGCTGGAACAGCTCCACAGGAACACGGCCAGGCGGGCCCAGAAGATGTCTTTGCTGTGAAGTTCTGGCTGCATCAGGTAGGACAGGATGGTCTGAACCAGCATGTAGATGGACCCCACCCCGAAGGTCAGGCAGGCTCCCAGCACATGGATGTAGTACAGGATGCATTTCTAGGGAAAGAAAGTGCTGCCTGTGAAAACCTGGTTTCATTTTCTTTTGTAAACCTCTGGCATCCACCCCTCAGTGACCTTCTCCCATTCTGAGCTAAGCAGTTATGGACTGTGCCAGTCCTCAGGAGAATTTTTTTGGAAGCAGCATTGGAAGATGTCTGGAAGCCACAACCTGCTAGCCTCTGGAATTTCTGCTTTTGTTAAGTTCTTGTGGTGAAGTTACAGGTCACAGCTGTACCTTCAGTACAGGAATTTGTGAGAGCTCTTTTCATAAATGGACAGTATCACAGGAATTGGGTGAGAGAATCCCTGCAGGTGGGCAGGAGTGACAACATTTCCACCCCAGGAACCTGTGAGTCTATGCATCTGTGAAAGATTATGTACTACAGGACAGACACAACACGATTCTAGCACCCAATTTTGGATTAAAAATAATGAGGTTTTGCATTTCTCTGAATGAACTCTGGTTTGAACAAAGATTGTTTGTCAAATTAGTATCTTGGAATACTCTGAGGAAACAAGGCTCAATCAAGCAGCAATACTTAAAAAACACCACCAGGAGAACCAAGTGTCAAATAAAAAAATTACAAAAACCAGAAGATATTAAAAAAAATCCAATCCAACTAAAAATTTATTATTAAAATATATGTGTGTGAAAACCCAGGTGTGTTCACCCCTTTACTCTCATCACCAGCTTAGCATATGAGCCAGAGACAGGAAACAAAAAGTGTCATCTGACCTGTTGCAGAAGGCAAGGCCTGGCAGCCTCCTGCACTCCAATCATGCAGATGTTTCCTGCCCTAAAACATGAGGTTCTGTGTGTATCTTACTGAGTAACTCTTAAGATTAAGCTTTTCCTTATGCATTTTCTGTGTACAAACAAATTTTAAGTGCTGCATCTACAGTGAGAATATATATTTAAGAAATAAGCAGGTTGCAAAGGTGTGTGCTCCAAAAACATGTACTGTGCAAGGAGGTGTCAGCAGAGAGAAATTCTCTATTTCCACACTTCGGGGTCTTCAATCACCAGTGGATTTCAGGGAAATATGCAAGTGCATTACTTCCAACTTTGTTTTTTTTGCTCAAGATTAAACAATACACAAACTGTTACCAAATTAACATGTACCTCTTGGGTTTTGACTGTTGGGAAATACAAATAAAGTAGAAAAACCCTTTATTGATGGCAGTAGAGGGAAATCATGGAGTTGAGCAGAGCCTGGAGGATTCTTCTTGGTGGATGTGGAATGGGAGGCTGGGACCTCTGAGGGCTCTAGAAAACAGTAAATAGACTGAGGCCTCCAGAAGAAAAAATGCCTAGAATGAGAGTGCTGAGGTTTCTAAGACAGGAGATGCTGCAGCACTTGAGGAACTGGGCTGGGGAAAAGGTGGAGGTTCCCAAGAGTTTTTCCTCTTTCGTTTTCCCTGTCCCTAATCCAGCAGGAGCCTGAGGTGACACTGCAGCCTGTGGTGGCTACAGGCACCACAACAGAGCCCCAAAATCCATCAGGTAATTAATGTGATAAGGCTGGCAATTATACAATCACCTGAAAAATGAAGCCAACAAAGGGGAACTGCTCATGGTGTGATGGGTGAGAATATCAGATGTGGTTTTTTTGGAGTGGAAGGTATTGGGGAGAAAAAAAAAAAAAAAAAAAGAGACCTGGGATGGAGAAAATCAGAAGAATTAATGTTGTAGAATTTTCAAGAATTTGAGAAGGTGTGAAGGAGAATCTGCCCAACAGGGCAGGTTTTCCAGAGCTGGGCTTGTGGGGTTGGATGGTTTTGTTTGCTTTACTTCTAGTTGCAACAAGTTTTTGATACCTTTTATACTATTTGATACCTGATTCTCCTGAGCCACAGTTGTGGGCTTTCAATGTGGATCTCAGGCTTTCAGCCTGCCTGGAAGGAGATCCAAATGTGGCTTCTGCAATGCTTGGTGGTTATGAATGTTTTGAAATGTCATGAACAGCTGCTCACAAGTCCCAAAGCAAATAAGGAATAACTAACAAATTAAAAGTCAAACCTTGTCTTTTTTAACTGTGCTCTGTAGAGAATGTCACAAAAAAGCAGTTTGCCATGGCAAGTTGCTTTCTGTAAATCCGCTGTTTATCAGGTATGACATCAGATATCTCAGAACAGACACAGCTCTGGCAGGGACAGAGCAGTGCAGGTGGTGCACAAACCTGGAAATTTGCAATAATGCAGAGTCCAAAGCAGCTCATCCATCCCAGCGTGAGGCCCAGCTTATTCAGCCTCAGGATCCTGGGTTTTTCTGGGCTCAGGGCAGACACTTGTTTGTACCGGACGTACATGGTGGCCATCCCTGCCAAAGACAGCCACAGGCAGTAAGATTCCTGCTGGGGAGCAGTGTCCTTGTTTACCTGGGAAGATGCTGAGTGCCAGAGGAAACTTTTAAAATACAAGAATTTTTTTAGGGCACAGTGAAATAGGAAAGCTGAAAGGCTGGATTGAAAATTGAAATAATATAATGGCAAACAAGTTAAATTAATAGATTTTTCTGATCTATTTCATTAAAAAACCATATTAGGTTGTTTTCCCTCCTTCCATTGCTGTAGCACAGGTAAGGTGACTGCCTTGAATTTGCATTTTTATTGCTTTTACTTTTCTGTTTTTTTGAATGCATTTTTTGTCCTCCTGGAATCTGCAATTGCCATGCTGGCAATTCGTGGATAACATCCCTGACACACACTTTTAATTGCTTAAGAGAAGTGAGATTTATTGCTCAGTATTTCGTTTTTGAGTAAGAATTCTGGGCTGTTTAATGATCCGGAGAAGGAAATGAACTTTTTTAAAGCTGTTGCATTCCAGAACTGCCTGCAGCTCACCAAGGACAGTTTTCTGTACTCACCCAAGAAGGTTGAAACATTTAACATGATCCCAAATAAACATCTTTCAGGTGGTATTGTCCCTGTATCACTGGAAAAGATAAATGGAGTGATACATATCCTATATTATTTATATAAAAATACTTCCAACACAACTTTACTTATTTCAGTCTACAAAGGACATGTAAAAAAGTGTCTCCAGATGATTTTCACTGGATTTTTCATTACTCAAACTATGCTGTGCTGGTTTTAGAGCTGTAGAAATCACCATGGTAAAGACAAGCTTGCCTTGGAGCAGGGAATGATCATGCTCAGAGTAACTGTTACTTTCATATTGATCTTGATGCCATAAAAGGTGAATAAAAAGGATTAAAACTGAAAAAATGAAGAACATGGAAAACTGAAAGAGCAAAGCTGTTATATATATATCAGCCTTGACAGAATAAAGTTGGCACTGTAGATTTCAGTACGGATCTTCTGGTGCAACAAACCTGGCAGCAAGTGGCTTCACTGTGAGCAGGGATGTGGTGAGGCACCCCCAGTTTATCATCATTTTAAGGGTATGTTCACAGATCCAAAGCTTAGAGTTTTGCACAAAACCAGACACCTTTAAATAGAATAACACACAAATCCCAGAACGGGTTGGGTTGGGAAGGACCTTAAAGCTCATCTCAACTATCTCATTCCAACCAGGAACACCTTCCACTATCCCAGGTTGCTCCAAGCCCTGTCCAACCTGGCCTTGGACACTTCCAGGCGTGGGGCAGCAACTGTATCTCTGGGCAACTTGTGCCAGGATTCACCACCCTCACAGGGAATGAATTTCTTCCTAACATTTAACCTGAATTTCCCCTCTATCAGTTTAATATCACCTATAACTATACATATAATGGCTATAAAGAGTAACTTTAGTACAGGAGCTGTTGGGTAAGAACTGCTATTTAAGTCTGGAGTTGGTAAGAACTCACAGCTGTGGGGTCATTTCAGTGCTCTGCCACAGGGTGGACATCACTGACCTGATGTAGGGCACCAATGGGTCAACGTGGTGCAGGACAATTGCAGTAATGTAGGAAAACACAAATGATGCTGCTGACCACACAACCAGCACCACGGGCAGGAACGAGAGGCCTTGCTGGAACCACCACATTTCAGGGCTGACTTCTGCCTCCAGACACTGTGAAGAACCAAATGCAAAGGTTTACTAAGAGTTCTCAAACATTTACTGAGATTCTCAAATTTACTGAGTTCTCAAGAGTTTACTGAGAGTTCTCAAAGGTTTACTGAGATTCCCAAAGGTTATCTAGGATTTTACGACGAGGACTTTGAAATTTTGCTTTCCTTGAGGCAGGAAGCTTCCCATACAGCAGTTTGTTATATCTCTCAGTCCTCTCCTGCAAACCCAAAGTGAACACTGACTTCACAGAAGAAATCATAAATAAGCAGAATTAAATCTAGAAATGTTAATTCTGAAATTCTTAGAGTATCATTAGAAACCAGTACTGTCATTTTACTATGTGGCTTCGATATTTTGCTGCCAGAAAAGGGTCAAGTGGGTCACTGTGAGTAAGTGACTCCATTTTCTTCTCAGTCTTGTGTCACAACACCAGGTCAGTAGAGTGAGCTGACAGAGAACGTGTCCCTGCACTGACACTGCAACTGATGGTGGCTGTGCTGGAGCCTCCAGTTTCTATTAACACTTAGCTGGGTAGATGTGGAGGAAATGACCCAAAATTACTTTAATACCTGCCCTCAATTATTCCCTGTCAGACTCTGTGACTCGACATCTGTTATAGAGTCCCAGGGCTGGAAGAGACTTTAAACCCAATCTTGTTCCACCCTGCCATGGGCAGGGATACCTTTCATTATCCCAGGGTGCTCCAAGCTCTGTCCTTGGACACTTCCAAGGACACAACCTGGCCTTGGACACTTCCAAGGATGGGACAGCCACAGCTGCTCTGGGCAACCTGTGCTAGGGCCTCACCACCCTCACAGGGAGGAATATCCCATCTAACCCTGCCATTAGTTGCACACACATAGGTTTTATTTTCTACTCTGAGTCCTCTTTGCTTCACAGTCTCATTTTGTTGTCCCTCCATAATGTCCTGATGGGCTCTCTCAAAGCACTGGGGGGTTTCCTGGGCTCACTGTGTTCATGTTGAACAAAAAGCTCAATTTCCTCACATCTCATCCTCCCATCCTGTCTAGATTTGTGTATTGTCAAGGAGAAGACTGTACTGAGGTACCTCACAGAATGGGATAGAAAATGACTTTGCCATTCAGCAACAATTTTTAAAAATTAGTTTGTTTTTTAAATTTATTAATGTTTAGGATGAAATGTCAGTGAAAATGTTAAAAACATATTTTGGAGGAAATCAAAACTGAAGTACTGTTTAAATCACCCTATTTATTCTATGCTGTGAGGTTAACTTCTGGAAGATATCACCTATGGAGGTTTGAGAACATAGACGCAATTCTTTTGTGGAGAGTGAATCAGAACTTTCCCATGGACTGTAATATCAGTAATAACAATACAATATTAACAGGGCAGGGGGCACCTTTCACTAGGGCAGGTTGCTGAGCTCCATCCAGCCTGGCTTCACGACCTCTCAGCTATCTGAGTTCACTGCTACCAACCACAGCCCTCACACTCAAGGGTTGCTCACAGCAGTTGCTGTTTTACAGGTGAGAGGAAAAGATCCCCATGCAGTCAGTGAAATTATGACTCTGTAGTCACACTGTTCAGTTCCCTAAATCCCAGCCTGACAGCAAATCTGTGTCTCAAGCCAGCTCTCTAAGAGCAAGAAGGGTGTCTTAGGTTGGAAATGGGGGGTGTATTCTATTCCTATCTCATGGGGCAGTTATCTTCTGTTAATTGGGCAGTTTTCTTTATCTCTGCCACAACCAATCCTCCCTCCAGGAGGTATTTCCTGCTAATGGGCCATTGAGTGCCACAGCATGACTGATAAACTTACATCATCCCACTGGGAGATGCTCTGCCCAGAGGGAGGAGCCAAGCATTCCTACCTGGATAGAATCTGAGATCTGGAAGACCACAGCAGCCTTTTCCCATTGGATTCCCAGAGGAGCAGCTGCCTTTTCCACTGGATTCCCAGGAGAAGACCAGGCCCATCTATACCACCACTGGGTCTTAAGAGGAAGACTACACCCTTCTACAGGATCCCTGCTTCAACAGAACCACACCTGCCACTCCAGGAGGACTGCAGCCACAATTTCAATTGGACTGATACCAGCACCCTGACCAACAGGGTATCAGGTCCTGTTCTGACTCTGTCAGTGTTGTTTTGTATTACTGCATTGTTAATTTTAATTTCTTTCCTAATAAAGAACTGTTATTCCTGCTCCCATATCTTTGCCTGAGAGCCCCCTTAATTTCAAAAATTATAATAATTTGGAGGGAGGGGGTTTACATTTTCCATTGAGGGGAGGCTTCTGCCTTCCTTAGCAGACACCTGTCTTTCCAAACCAAGATGAAGGACCACCCTAGTGAGCTCACACAGAGAGAACTGTGACTCCTCCCTACTCTTGCTGCAAAAGCAAAGTAATTTGCTACTAGCTTCAAACACAACCAGAGCTATTTCAGCCTCCCAGAATGGCTGAGGTGGGAAAGGAGCCCTGGAAGTCACCTGGGCCATCCCCCTGCTCAAGCAGGGCCACCAGAGCCAGTAGTGCAGGATTTCACCCCAAGATTGGAGACATCACAGCCTTTCTGGGGAGCCTGGGATGACCAGTGCCAGTCACCCTCACAGGGAAAAAGTGTTTCCTGATGTTCACTGGAGAGAAGAGGAGAAAAAGTGTTTCAACACAGTTAAAACTGGAGACTGTAAATGGAAGATAAAAAAGGACAAAGGTAAAGAGCAATAATGGAGAGTGCACATCCAGAGGCATTCAGGCAAAGATCTGTATATGAGAAAAGCAAAATAATGTTGAAAGAAATTAGAAGGAAGTATTGAGAGATTTTAGAAGGGCATGGCCTGGCGTGGAGAGGCTGAAAGAAAGAAGGAAGAGAAAAGGAAGAAAGAGGAAGCACCAAGACTAGAAAGTCTCATGGCAAGAAAAAAGTTGAAACAAAAGTGGGTGAATCTTGCAAGAGATCAGAGCTGGTCAACCTTTACAGCCCTTGCATAGAATGGACAACTACAGCCTTGTAGAGATGAAGGTTCAGCTGCTTGTGAGAAAGCTAGCTGGTGACAGGTAAAGGTGTTTAACAGGATATGTCGTGAATAAGAACAGATTGACAGAACTCAAGTTGCCTGATCTCTTGCACATTTTTAAGCTAAATATAAAGTTTGTCATCTGATCATGATTTTAAGACTGCAAGCAGTAATGACTGTAACCCCACAATCCCATCTCTAGTATGAGTAAATTGGGAGTTTGAAAGAGAAATGCGGATTTTGCATGATGTTCTCTGTTATAAATGTTATGTTCCTGGGTATGTAATTGTCGGCTCCAACCAGTCAGTCTGAATATACTTTTCATTTCTCATTTAAATATTCATAGTGCCTTAATTTTATTTCTGAGCTAACATACTTTCCCCTGCAAACAAACCCAACCAACCAATGAACCAACCAACCACACCCCACATACCTGAGAAAAAGGGCATCAGAGGACATGTCACTTAAGGGGAATCCAAGGTCATTTTTTTGCTGAAGCTCCACATTCGCTTCATTTTTCTGACTCTGAGATATAAAGGAAAATGAGCAAGATGTGAGTTCTTCTTCTGTACCCCTTGCCATGTTTATTCTTCTTAGCACCTTCTGTTAGTCACTGCTGCTGACTGGACACAGATTAGACTGCTGGCTTGCCCCACGGTGTTTTTCCTGCATTCCAAGTAGTTTATGGAGTGAAGCTTGTGTGTGGTGGGGAGGTAGAAATGAAGAAAAACAGGTGTTTAAGGCTCTTTGATTTTAGGAGTGTTCTACACAACCATTTAACTTGAATTGAAGAGCTTTCAAGAGATGAAGTGAATGCAACTAAAACCAGTGCCTAAGACTACAGCTTTCACCTAAGAAAGGGAAGAGAACATGGAGACTTCCCATTTCATTGTGGACACACATCCCCATGTCCTGCTGGTGCAATGCTAAATACATGGCTGGCAAGGGGCTGGAGGAACCTGAGTATCATAGGACCATTTAAGCTGGAAAAGGCCTCTCTAAGATCATCAAGTCTAACTGTTCCTCTGGCACTGCCAAGGCCACCACTAAACTAAATCCTCAGGTAACACATCCACAGCTTTTAAATCCCTCCAGGGATGCTGACTCCATCTCTGCCTTAGACAGCCTGTGCCAGTGCTGGACAACACATTCCAGGAAGAAATTTTTCCCAATATCCAACCTCAACTTCCCCTGGTACAGCCTGAAGCCGTTTCCTCTTGTCCCGGCCCTTGTTTCCCAGCAGCAGAGGCTGACCTACCCTGGCTGAACCCTCCTGTCAGGGAGTTGTGCAGAGCCAAAAGGCTCCCCCTGAGCCTCCACTTCTCTGAGCTGAGTCCCCCAGCTGCTCTCCCAGCTGCTCCTGGTGCTCCACCCCCTTCCCCAGCTCTGCTCCCTTCCCTGGACACGCTCCAGTCCCTCAGTGTCTCTCTTGTCAGGAGGAGCCCAGAGCTGTCCCCAGCACTGGAGCTACCCCAGCAGTGCCAGCACAGGGAACCACGCCAGGCCTTCTGGACACACCACAGCTGTGACGGCCCAGGTGCTGTTGCCCACGTGGGTTCATGTCCAGTCACTGTCACCAGAACTACCAGATCCTTTCCCAGCTTGGAGCATTCCATGGGATTGTTGTGACCCAAGGGCAGAACACAGCTTTGGTCTTGTTGACTCTCCCACTGCTTGCCTCAGCCATGGATCCTGCCTGTCCATTTAATCAGACATTCCATAACTCCTGACTTCTCCTCCCACAGGCTTGAGGTGCTGCCTTGGGGATGCAGAGGGGCTGAAGCTCTGTGGGGATGAAGCTCACAGACAATGCAGATTCTCTACCTGCTGACGGTATTTACGTGCCTGTGCAGACTGATTTACCTGGGCTAGGACAAGCTTAGTAAAGCAGAACAGCTATTCCCAACTTCTCCCTCCATGCTGTCCTTACTACAAAATAAATGTGTCCACACAGGCAGCTCATCAGCACTGTCTGCTCCGAAGCAAGCTGGGTGGCAGAGAAGCTCTCACTCTGTTAGGACTGGGAATCTCTCTACCCTGAGCTGTCACTGAGCCCAGAGCTGAGCTCTGCACATGACTTATCATCATTCTCCTGTGGTCTGGCACAAAGAGCACCTTCAGTCACACCACAGAGCACTGCAGAGGCACAGCTTCTTACTGAGTGTATGTGCAGGCTGGCGGAATCATGGAATCTTCTGAGCTGGAAGGGACCCACAAGGATCATCCAGACGTGATCATCATCAACCTGCCGCTGCACAGACACCCCAACAATCCCACCCTGTCCATCCCTGGCAGTGCTGTCCAAACACTCCTGGAGCTCTGGCAGCCTCGGGGCCGTGCCCATTCCCTGGGGAGCCTGAGCAGTGCCCAGCACCCTCTGGGGGAAGAACCTTTCCTGACATCCAGCCTAAACCTTCCCGGCACAGCTCCAGCCATTTCCTTGGGTCCTGGTCACAGAGAGCAGAGGCCAGAGCTGTCCCTCAGGAGGAATCTGCAGCCCCCCAGGAGGATGGCATCCTGATGGCACCAGTTGGGCTCTATCCCTCTTGCCTTCCCCAGCAGAAACCCCCTCATGAACTCTCCTTACACTAAAAACAGTTTTATAAATTTCTTCTCCTTTAAATTCTCTTATGTCAGTCAAGATCTACCATGAGTTCTTTTCTCCCTCTATCTCTCTCATTTAATATTTTACAGTGGAATCAAGTCAGTTCTCCCACTGTTCTGGGGGCAGACTGTACATCTCCAACACAGGCTTCACTCTGCAAATCCCTGGGCACAGTCAGGGCACGGTGTACTCCAGGCTGTCCCAACTTCCTGCTGTGCAGCTGCCCTGCGTCCCTGCCAACTCCCAGGCTCTGTCTGGGCACAGAACGAGGCACCTCCAAACACCAGGAGGCAGAAAGGAATTACCATGTGTCAGATGCTGAGGTCCTGAGATAAATTATTATTAACACCTCGTCCTATCCCATTGTTTTCAACAGGGAGAAGGAAAACACACACTCAAACTCCTTGTTTTCACATAAGCTCCTTTGCAAGCAGATTATACAACAACAATGGCCACCCTCAATTTTCCATATAACTGATTTTCTTAAACATCTATCCTGATCTTCAGGCACTTTAAAGTTCTAAGGGTTTTTTTTTTTTTTAAGCTCCAGTTTGAGTGTCACAGATTGTTTCCAATATCAAGAGCAAGTGAAGAAAGTGTTTCAAAAGCAAAGGAGATTTTAACCCTCTCGGAAGTGTTTCTCCCAGTGCAAGAATGCAGCCACACCCTACCGAGGCTGGAGCACGTGGAATAGAATCTCCAAAGGAAAATGAAAGGTGGGCAAGACCATAAGGGCAGGAAGTTCATGTTACCTGGAATGACAAAGCTGCAAAGATGGTTGAATTACGTGGGGAAAAGGGAAATTCCTGGATTACTGATGATCCCTGGGTTGTCAACCTGCCTCTTCCCTGCTCTGCAGCCAGATAGGCAGAGATAAAGCACTACCTAGGGACACTTCCTTTTGTCTCCAGCAAATTGTCCAGTGGACAGCACTGAGGGAAGGACAGAGGAATTTGTCTGTCTTCCTAAACAAACAGAGGCTGGATGGGGCTGTGTCTGAACACAGGTTAGGTCCTACTGATAAACCACAGGTAAAGGTCACTGATCCTCAAAGAACTGACGTCAGGAAGTAGGAAATGTGTTACCTCTGCTGTTCGTGCTGCAGGGTAATGACAGGTGACTCATTTTGAGTGTTTTCTCAGTACAGACACCAAAAAAGTTGCCAGGAAATCTTTCAGTCCTGGAGGGCAGCTTCCAGGGGGTCTCCATGTTCTGGCCCTGCTCCTGTTCCCTGGCTGAGAAGACACAGCACGGCCTAGAGCCAACCCAAACAATGCCAGGCCCAGGACACTGGCACAGGATGCCCCCAAGCCTGCTTGGGACACCCAGCACACTGTGACAGTGGCTGGGTGCTCTGGCTGATCCAGGAGCTCTGTGTCAGGGATGAACCGACGGCACTGGCCAATCCCACTCGCTTGACCACAGTTTCAGCTAAAAACACCTGAGTCCTCGGAGCAGAGCCACCGGGAGACTCCCAGGGGACAGCTGGGACTGGAGTCACTGCAAGGTCACATGGGGAGTGGGGGCGCTGGGGGCAGAGAGGAAAGGGAAAAGGAACCAGGATGGAGAGAGGTTTAAGAAAGGAGGAAAAGAGAATGAAGGGGAGAAAGGGGAGGCTGAAGGCAGAGAGATGAAGGGGCAGAGGGGCTCAGTGGGGTTCTCAGGGCAGGGGAGTTGCTGGAAGTGATGGGGGTTCACTGGGGATGTGGCGGGGGGGTCACTGGGCAGCAGGAACGGTGGTGGGGGTCACTGGGGCTGACAGGGGGGCACAAAGGGGATGAGGAGGATTTATCAGGAGAGGGAGAAAGGACAGCTGAGGTTTCTGGGGGTCCAGAAGGGCAGTGTACCCGGTGGGGGCTGCAGTGGGGCGAGGGGCACAGAGTAGGGTGGGGGTGACATGGAGGGGGTCAGGGAACACTGGGGGATCACTGAGGCAGTGATGGGGGCTGACAGAGAGACCATGGCGTCACTGAGGATGGGGGGATCCCTGAGGGATTGACAAGGGGTTTCCAAGGGAGTCTCTGACACGGTGACAGGGACATCGGAAGGTCACTGAGGGGGATGAAGGGGGGTCCCTGAGGGGGTGACAGAGGATCTCGGAGGGGGTAACAGGGAGTGACAGGAACACCGGGCGGTCGCTAAGAGGAGTGATAGGGAGACCGGGGTATGGTCGCTGGGGGGGTGACAAAGGTGTCTGGGGGGGTGAAGGGGAGGTTGTGGGTTCTCTGGGGGAGTGGCAGGGGTGAGAGCGACGCGGTTTCGGTGTTTGGGTTCCCCCCGTACCCCCCCCTTCACCTCAGCCGCTCCCGCGCCGTCCTCGCGCTGCCCCGGCCCCGCCCCCGGCGCGCGCTGCCACCGCCTCCTTTCCGGCCGTCGCAAAAGGGGCGTAAAAGAAGCGCCGCCCGGTGCGGGAGCGGAGGTAGCGCTGGGGGTGCCCCGGCGGCGGGGGCTGCGCGGGGCCCCGGCCGGGCGCGGCCCTGAGGGCGCGGGAGGCGCGTGGGGGAGCGGGGAGGGCCCCGAGGTGGGGCTGGGCCCGGGCCGGGCTGAGCCGGGGTCCGGGGGGATCCGGGGAGATCCGGGGCTGCGCCGTGGGCGGGGGCGAAGTGCCGGCGGGGCCAGGGCTGCCCTGGGCCCCTCCCCGGCCGGGTGTTTGCCGGGCCCGGTGGGAGTCCCGCGGCAGCCGGGCCGGGCGTTTGTTTTGGAGAACGAGGCGCTCCTGGGCTGTTTTTCCCCGGCTCATCCCCTCAGGATGAGGGAAAAGCTCAGTTTAATGTACTGGGAATAATTTTTCTGGTCATCCAGGGCAACGCCCACAGGGACCTCCGCGGTGACTAATTCTGGTCGCCTGGCGATTGGAGAGGTGCAGCTCTGCTTCCTCCCGAGCTTGTCGAACACAGCGAAGGCCCTGCCACTTTCTCTTCTCCTCCCTCTGACGGGGCTGCCTGAGGTGGCTTTTCACTGCTGGAATTTGCCTTGCTGAGGGTGTGGAGAGTGGAGGTCAGATCACTTGTTCTTAGGCCAGTGATGACCTTTGATTTGCACAGTTTTCTCTACCTGTGCAGTGCAGATGGCTTTAGAGCTCTCTGTCTTCCTTTCTGTGCTTTATTTGCTGGACTTCAACCGGGTTTACTTTTTTTTTTTTTTTTTTTTTTTTTTTTTTTTTTTTTTTTTGTTTTCTTCCCCAAAAAATTTTTTTTTCATGGTTGTCTCCTACAGATAAACAGCAAACTCTTATTTTGAGTCTCCTTTCTCTACTGCGTCTCTGCTTCCTGTGGAGAGTTACATGTCTGGTTACCTGCTTTCAAGGGAGATGGAACATTGTGAGGGTTCTTCTTTGTGCTGGAAAAGTTGTTCCTGACCCTGTATTTTCTTTTTACAGCTGCTTCATGCTGTCTGTGGCCAGCTAAAGCTCTCCAGCTCCTGCATGTTTTCTTGTATATATTGAAAGTTGAACAGACAATGAGCTGGGTTAAATTTAGAGAGGAAAAAAGCTATACCAAAACTGAAATAAGGAACAGAAATCTGAAAAAAAAAATGTGCATAACTATTTTTAAGTGGTTGTCCAGCATCACTGCAGAGACAAATCTGCTCCAAACCAATTTAACTTAAGACTTTTCAGTGTTAGTACAGTTTTTGGTGCTGTCAGTTGATAACCTGAATGGTGTCACCTGCTCTCCTGGGAGAGGTGTGAGGGGTCTGGCTGTGCCCCAGTCTGTAACACAACTCACTGCTGGGCTTGGGAGTTTCTGCTGCTGCTGGCTGCAGGGTTTTACTGCTGCATTTGGAGCACTTGTTTCTTGTTGTTCCATCAGCAATTCTCCAAATAACTTTTTCTTTCAAAGGCGTAGTCCTATGAAATCATCTTGCTTTGCTGATGGCAAATGAAATGCTCTTTAGGGCAGCAGCTGGGAACTTTTGATATCCTAAAATCTCTTTTGTGTGCTCAGGTGTGTCTTGCCCCCTTGTGTTTTGCAGGATCTTATGGTTCTCCAGCCCAGCTGCTGCCTGCCCAAGACAATTCCTAGGCCACCCAACCCATGAGTGGGCACCGGAGCATCAAGCGGCGATGTGGGGAATCGCACCTGGAGGGCCCCGCAGGCTGCGGCCACGGCCCCAGCGCTGCCTGCGTGCTCAGCAAACTGGTGCAGCTGCCCACGCCGCCCCTGTCCAAGCACCAGCTCAAACGGTTAGAGGAGCACAAATACCAGAGTGCCGGACGGTCCCTGCTTGAGCCCCTCATGCAGGGCTACTGGGAATGGTTAGTTGGAAGAGTTCCAGCCTGGATTGCCCCCAACCTGATCACCATCATCGGACTGTTAATAAATATATTTACAACTCTGCTATTAGTATGTTACTGCCCAACAGCTACAGAACAGGTGAGTTATGGACTCCTGGCACTTTGGTCGCTGTCAGTGGTTTTGGCTGGGTTGTTGCTTTGGGGCGAGCTGGTTCTTGCTGTTCAGCCTGCAGTCCTCGTCCTTGTAACCTGTTCTCTGTAAATGCTTGTGCCTCTCTGTGATGCTGGCATGCAGAGAGATCATGTGTGGATGCTGGAGTGAGACAGCAGTTCCTGGGGCCAACACACCCATACGGAGTAGGATCTGACACCAAAGCAGCCATGAGGGATCTGCTGCACAAAGCTCAGCCCTGCCAGGAGTTGGAGCGGTGGCTCTGCAGCTACCTGGCCTGCGTGGCAGGAGGAGTTGGTACCTGTTTACTCTCTGTGACCAGAACAGGGTGACTCCCCTCGGCTCTGGGATCAGAGTTGCCACACGAGCTGGGTGGGTTGGACATGCTGGGGCTGCACCAGAGCCAGGGCACTGAGCTCTAGAGTAGGGCCACTTAAGATGTCAAAGCTGGTGTGAGCAATCCCAGCTTAGTGAGCCACAGGGACACCCTCCTGGGCTCCACAGGTTCTGTGTCCTGGCAGCTCAGTCAGGACTTTGGCACAGCGTGGTGCAGTTGTGTTCCTGAGCTGTGGCTGTGCTGTGAGAAAGCTAGATAAAAGTCAGTGGTTTTATTCTTTGTTCTGAATGCTCTAAAAGCTTACCTGCCCTGAGCAGAACTGTTTCAACCTGATTTCAGGGGTACAAAAGTCTTTCAGGCATTTCAACTTCCCTCTATCACCAATTACCTCATAAGGCACTTGAAGACTCATTTTTGTGCACTGGAAGAGTTTTCACTTGAATGTTGAGTCTTAAAAGCTGCTTTTATGTGTGTGCACTGAGAAAGGGAGTTATTTGGTATAGAAATGTGTTACACACCAAATGGCTGGGAATGTCTCAAGAGTTCCAGCTTTTAAAACATCTGAACTCCTTCCTAACCAAGTCTCCCAGCTGAGGTTGGAAATCCAGCCGGACACAGTTTGTTCCCCACCAGTCTCCAAAATCTCACATAGGTTGGCACAGTCAGCACTGCATCTCTGCTCCACGTATGAAATGGGAAAGGGATGTTTGCCTCTCCTAGAAATCTGTTGAAATAGATTGTTTCACAATAATCTGTGGAATTTGGCAGGTGTAAAATAAACAGTGACTATTCAGTTTGAGCAGGGAATACTTGGAGCAGCTCCTTGCTTTTCCAGGCTGTGGCATTGTGGTGTGTGTTGGTTTAACTTGTGTTTACTTCTGGGCAGGGTTACGTGGGGGCTCAGACTCTGAAATCTGGTCTGATAGAGAGACTTCAGTTCTCAGGAACCCAGAGCTGGTTTGGGTCACTAAACTGGAGCAGAATTTAGAATCTGGAGAACAGTTGTATCTTGATGGGTAACTAAACTTCTGAAGTGCCCAGGAAGCTGCACTCTGAGCATGAGAAACTCAGTGTTAGCTGAAGGCTGCTGTATGAAAGCACTGTTTGGTGTTTAATAGTTTGAGAAGTACTTTGTGTGAGGTGAATGAGATTTTTCTCCTCACTTGAACTGAAAAACAGCTTAGTGCTGAGGCAGCTTTTGGCCTGATCTGATTTGCCACACGGCACAGCATGACCAGGGAGGTGCTTTTTAACCGTCAAGGAACTGTGTGGGGAAGAAAATGGGGCTCTGAAACTCCAGGAGCAGAATTTCTCCTCCTCCCCCCCAAACCACTATTGATTTCTGATGTAAATTTTCTTCTCCTTGTAGCTCAGCCTTACTTCTGCCTTTTTTCAAGAGTGACTCCTCCCTTCCTGTTGCTGAAGGTGCAGCTGGGGCAGAGCTGTCACTCAGGGCCTTGTGCAGCCAGAGAGTAAAGGAGATGCAAATACTTCCTGCTTAGCTGGGAGGAACCAGCTGGAAAAGTGCAGACTGATGGAATGGTACCTGAGTTTAAAAAATAAAAAGGAAAAATTACCTGGATAAGGAGAGAGCTATGAAATCTTACTTGGATATAAATAGGTGTAAGTGGAAACACCTACACTGCTCATGAAAGGAGCTTTTAAGAAAGGAGAGCCAGCAGATTGATTTTTAAGTTTATAGAGAAACCTTCAGGGTGATGCAATTTAGCTTAACTGTGGCAGATAAAATCTGTACATGAGGGATAAAAATGAGGGAGTTGTGTGGCATCAGAACCTCGGCTAAATGTGGTGCTCTGCTCTTGGGTGGCACATTCCACCTTTCTCACCTTGTGCTGTTTGTACAGACAGTACTGAAAGCACATCACAGCGGCAGCTTTCGGGGCAGAACGAACTGTTTTGGTAAATGGCAGGAGCAATGCAAGTTGTAGAAGGAAATATATTTAAGTTGATGTGCTACAAATTAGTCATGGTTGTGTTAGCCAAAACCAGCTGGATGTCAGGGCTTTATGAGAGGCAGGTCAGCTTGATTAAACTGTATTTGGTTTTTCTTGGTGTGGTCTGTAAAATAACGCTGCTCGTAAATGCTCACTTCTATAAAGTGTGTCAAAGGTGAAGATGGCAAAATCGCCAATAATATCGGATTTATGGATGTGTAAACAGAATGGAGTAATGGCAACTCCCTGGCTTTTCTGTTCTTAATGGTTTATGCTTCAAAAAGCATAAAAAAGCTTGGATAGTAATCTTTGCTCCAGCAGGGCTTTGGCATTGTTTATGTTTCTGTCAGAGTAGAAATCCTTTTCATGGATGTGACCATTAAGGGTTCTTAATGTAGATTTGGCAAAGCTGCTGGTGCCTCGTACTGGAGGGGACACTTGGTGGTGGAGGGGCTGTGCTGCAGAGCTCCAGAAGTGTTCTTGGACTCAAAGTCTGGGCACTGGCAGTGACACAGCTCTGGTCTGGTGAAGGGCTGGTGAGCATGAACACTGGTGAAGTGTTTGTGACAAAGTTGGGGGCTAAAAGTTCCCAAGTTTCTGAAATCAATGCAACAACTTGCATGTATTTAACGAGGACTTTGCTGTGCACTGCTTTGCAAATGTAGTATTACAATTTTTTCAGCTGTACAGTGCAGCTTTCTACTTCATAGCAGGGGCTGTAGCTATTAATCTGTCACTGGTTTATTTACATTCCGTATGTAACAACCCATTCTGTCTGTCCTTGCAAGGACCAGCTGCTGAAAGGTCCCTGAGTGAGGAGCTGTATGTGCAAAAGGAAAACTGTTTTGTCAGGCTGTGGGACAGCTGCAGGCTTTCCTCTTTTTTGAAGAGAATTTTATCTGTTTTAAACCTTATTGTGATTGCCTTTCTCTCTTAGGCACCTCCCTGGGCATACATTGCTTGTGCTTGTGGCCTTTTCATCTACCAGTCCCTGGATGCTATAGATGGAAAACAAGCAAGAAGGACAAACAGCAGCACTCCGTTAGGAGAGCTTTTTGATCATGGCTGTGATTCATTGTCCACAGGTATTGTTGTCATTTTTAATTGAAGTAGGAGGATTAAATTACTGTGTTTCAGGGATCAAATCTGCAGTACAATAAAAAAGCTTCTTTACTGAGGAAAGGACAACTGATAATGTTGAATGTATCAATTTCAACCAAGAAAGTCACCTTTCTTTCCATAGAACAGTGCTCTGGATCAGCTGAATGTCTTCTCTTGTATCACATTGAAAAAAAAAAAAAACTAAGCATGTGACTAATTCAACCTGAGCCAGCACTTCTCTATGATGTTTTAGCAGAGTCTTGGTTCTAACATATTTTCTGTAAGAAATTGTCATAATACTCTGCTATATTATTTCATATTGACTTGATACAGAGTGGTACCAAGACAGGTCTAAGCCTAAGCAGTGGGACTCCTCTACAAGTCAGAGTTTAAGATTCAAATTGTCTAGGTCAGTTCCTGGGTGTGGAGTTCATTGAGCCAGCCTGAAGTTTAACCCCATTGCAAAAAAATTGTAAAATCATAGAATATCTTGAGTTGGAAGGGTCCCACAAGATTGAGTCCAACTCCTGCTCGGGTGTTTTGGATTCCTTAAATTCTAAAGGTTTTAGGCTTTAAATTTTATGAATTCTTTATCAGAGTTGTATATGGAAAGGGTGGACGGGAAAGCTTAGATATGTTACTCATCCTGAGTGTAGACCTTCGATTTTCTTGATGCCATCAGAAAAAGTCAGAAGACAGGGAAAAATGTCTGGCAAATGCAGGAGAAAACCCCAAAACTTGCTGCAGGCTGCATCTGCAGAAATTACTCAAGTCCCTTAATGACATCAGGCATCGCAGGGAATAAAAATGTAGGAGACTTAGAAACCCTTAATATTGATGGCTTCTAATAACTTATATGGATTGAAATCTGTGTTGTGCAGCCTGTGTATTTTTAAGTGGAAGCGTTAATCTCTTATGTCTGTGAAATAACCATGGCAGGATAACCTTCCCACTGTCCCTCCTCTGGGCCCTGTTGTTAGCTTTGCTTCTGGTGAGGATGCTTGCACACATCCACCCTTTTCACTCTGTGACTGATTTTCTCCTGCAGTCTTTGTGGTTTTGGGAACTTGTATTGCTGTGCAGCTGGGCACCAACCCTGACTGGATGTTCTTTTGTTGTTTTGCTGGGACATTCATGTTTTACTGCGCACACTGGCAGACGTACGTCTCGGGGACGCTGCGCTTTGGCATGTAAGTACCTGGCTGAGAAAAAGGGAAAGGCACCCTGTTCTCCTGAATTGCACCTTGTGTGGCCATAGTGCAGTGCCTCAGAGCAGTAGCAAATTGTTTTTATCCATAGTGACACGCTTAGAGCTTCTGGCAGGTGTTGGATCTGTAATTAGTAGTGAATGTCCCTTAGCCTGTGTTAGGAGTGGTAAAAATATAATTCTGGCCTGTTAGTTAATTAGAGCTTTTGTTGTGATATAAAGCTAAATAAGTAATGGAAAGTACCTGCTGTTTTATCTTAAGACTGAAATGCTTTGGTCAGATGGTGGCAGTCTGGCTTTAGCATTCGTTAAACTCTGTCTTGATACTGCTTGATTGTGATGTGCAGTTATTTGTTAATATTGACCATAACCCTTAAAATATACTGTATTAATTGCTGTTGTGACTCCAATTTAAAGTTCGGAATCCCTTTTGGTTAATGCAGATCATGGTTCTGTCAATAAATTGAATCAAAATTGCAATGCCAAGAAGGTCAGGATCAGAAATCCTGTTTCCTGCTGTATGAGGCTGGGTGGGAGGTGCAAGGCAGGGGCTTGGTGAGCTGTGGGATTCTCTAACCTTAATGAGGAAATAAATGTATTCTATGTTGAGAAGTTATTCGGTGTTTGCATTCCAGAGTAAACAAACACGCTTCAAATAAATGCACTGGAGAATTTTTTTTTTTCCATCTGGAAACTGAAATTTGCCTTTAGTTTGTGGGATTTTGAAACAATTCTAGAACAACTACATACAGATGTCTAAGGGACTGTTATTTATGATCTATAATTACTAGTCTGTAGGTACCCAGATACTGCTAAAACAGTACAACTCTGGGTCTCTTATATATGACAGCTTTTATTGACAGGATACTGTTTCAATAATGCAGATGCTCTTGATAAACTTCTGTGGTTTTGCTCAAAAATTTAAGACATTGGACCAGTTTTAAATGTCTGTTAGAGGAAGAAAAGAAAATCTAGACTTCTGTTCCAACTCTGACTACAGTAAAGCATATTGACTGAAACATCCCATTCTGGTACTTAAATCTTTAAAATAAGACATGTGGCTCAAATAGTTTCCTGTTTTAGAAGTCTCACTTTCATGTTGTACCAGAAGTCTGAATGCTTTTAGCTCCCTTCAAACTTTACAGGGCCCTGATAATCAAAGATTTCTGTCTATTGATCAAAGAACACAAAAGCCTGACCTTGACATGTGCTTGACTTTACAGACAGAAGTACCAACCTCCCCAAACTGCTGCTGTGCTGCAGAGAAGTGTTTGGGTCAGTGCTGGTGTTGACTGGGGCATTCCTTTGTGAGAGTCTGTATTTTGGAGGCATTTTTCAGCAAATTTGATTTTTGTGCCTGGCCTTATAATAGTGTAAGAATGTGGTGACCATTAATATGTAGCTAATTCAGACAAGGCAATAAGCACCTAAATGTGTGTATCATTAATTTAGGTAACACAGCACTGTGTAGTAAACATATTTGTTCCTTCTTTTGCCCTCTGTCACAAGGTTAATAGACTGTCATAAGCTGATGTTCATTTTAATGCATAAACCACGAGACTATTTATCCAGTTAACAGATTCTCACTGTTTGACACTTTTTTAATGAAGCTTTTGTTTCACTAACCTAAAACTGAAAAAAGGTATTTTGTCAACCCTTTCAGATTCACTGCAATGCACAGACTTAGGTATCCTTAATCCTGAATAAGTGGGATCAGAGACAGATGTTGAAAGGAGCCAGCAGGAGCACAGGAGCTTTTTCCTGTCTGTATCCCATGTTGTGACTCTCAAAAATCCTCAGAGAGAGGGTGTAGTAGTGATGTTTTAGGGAATGTGACGGTGGTTTTGGCTTGCCTTAATTCAGAAGCAGCAGGAAAGGGTAGACAGCTGGTTATCAGTTACTGTATTTGTGACATGTCCAAGAAATTGTATTTCAGTACTGAGAGAACTCAATAATGAAATGGCTTGGAGAAGAGCAGAGGGTGCTATAGGGAGAGATTGTATTTCTTTCCTTCCACACAGGCCTAAAATGTTGAGTTGTAGAATCAGCCTGTGTTGCTGGAAAAGTCCATTTTAAAAAAAACCAGGGAAATCAGTTTGTCAAAGAAAGTGTGCGCTTGTGGAACAGTATGTGGTTTGTGTATGAGGAAGGGACTGCAGCTCCAGGAGCAGCTGAGGGAGCTGGGAGGGCTCAGCCTGGTGAAAAGGAGGCTCAGGGGGAACCTTCTGGCTCTGCACAACTCCTGACAGGAGGGGGCAGCCTGGACGGGGTCAGGCTCTGCTCCCCGGGAATAAAGGACAGGGCAAGAGGAAACAGCCTCAAGTTGCACCAGGGAAGGGTCATGTTGGACATCAGGAGGAATTTCTTCCTAGGAAGGGGTGGTCAGGCACTGGAAGGGGCTGCCTAGGGAGGTCTGGAGTCCCCATCCCTGCCCAAGGAACAACTGGAAGTAGCGCTTAGGACTGGTGACAAGGTGGGGATCAGTCAGGCTGGGCTTGTTGATCCTGGAGGGCTTTTCCAACCTTAACAATTCCATGATTCATTCTGGTGTTACTGCACCAACCTTGGCAAGGCCCTGAAGCTGTGCAGGGCCTGTCAGATTGCAGGGCAGGATCAGTTTGCAAGATTCCTACAGATGCTGCAAGTGGAAGAGGAAAACTTTGTTCAGTTGTGCACAATTACTGAATCCATCAGCTGTGTATGTTCTTTGTCTTCTCCCTGACAGCTGTGGGGGTGTCCCTGTGCTACTCCGGGATTTAGAATAATCAGTTGAGTCAAGAAAGTTCTGTGATCTGTCTCCATCTTCAAATGATCACATAATTCCATTAGATCCTGGCAATCACTGCACTCTTCAAAAAGCAGTTGGTGTTGATTGAACAGCTCAAATAGCTAGAGGTCAGTATTGCTTAAAAATTCCCCAGGAGGTAGCAGGAAGTGTCTCAAGGCAAGTGGGGCAAGCTCTAGGAAAGTCACTGTAACAATATCAGCAGTGCAAAGGCAGCAGGGAACAGCAGGGATAGAGTTAGATGCAGAAGTTTTACTTAAAACACCTGACCTGGGAATGATCTTATGGAAGATCAGGAATACTCAGCATATTTGAAAAAAAGAAAGGTGATATTGAATAGCAGAGAGACACTTAGTATTGAAGCAGCCCAAATAATGACTTGGTTCTCCTGACCTGGTTTCCAGCACAGGAACTGGTTTGTCTGGGTTGTGGATTTGCTGTGCTGCAGCACAGGATGAGCTGAGTCATGTTTTGGGGCAGTTGTGCTGTCACTGGGGCACCTCTGCTTTGGAAACAGAGAATTTTTTCCTGCATATCCCAAAAATCAAACTGGCAGGCTGCGATGGACTTCCATGTGTCCTTGTGGAAGCAGATGTGAGGTACTTCATGAACATGCTGTGGAAAACGGATCATTAGGGAGTACGGTGCACAAATCCTGAAAGGATTTTCCTGATGTTATCTGGAGCCCAGGTGTGATCACCTGGTTCTTCCCCAATCCAGGGTTATCCTACTTGGATTCAGTAGTGGTCCTGGTCCCTGCAGGAAGTGCAGGAGGAGAAGCACGTGTGTGGAGGCTCAGGATGTTCCAGCTGCTCAAGGTCAGAGCACAGCCTGACTGCAGGGGCTGTCCCACATGCAGGGGCTATCTGTCCCTGTCAGAGCTGGATTCTGCAGCACAGCTCAGAATCACAGAACCATGGAATTGGTTTGAGTGGGAAAGGACATTAAACTCATCCAGTTCTACCCCCTGCTATGAGCAGGGACACTTTCCACTATCCCAGATTGCTCTAAGCCCTGTTCAATCTGGCCTTGGACACTTCCAGAGATGGGACAGCCGCAGCTTCTCTGGGCAACCTGTGCCAGGGCCTCACCACCCTCGCAGGGAAGAATTTCTTCTCAATATCCCATCTAACCCTGCCCTTTGGCAGTGGGAAGTCATTCCCCCTTGTCCAACCTGGGTGTTCTCTTGAGAGACACAAACTGCTCAGGTAAAGTACTGGTGCATTTGTTCATGATGGAAGTGCTGGAGGTGCTGAATCATGTTGAAAAAACCCAGTGGGCACTGAATGCTCAAGGGTCCATCCAGAGACATGAGGGGGCTGTTGTACCATGGTCTCCAGCATTTCTCCTACAAGTTACTGCATTATCTGGTTTATTACAACCTTTTTTAGTGAAAATACCATAAGTTGGTGATGGTAGGCATTATAGCTGTGTATGTATGTATGTAAATATGGACACAGTGAGATGGAAATTAGTTTTCAAGGAGACTTCACAAAGGAATATCATAAATAGGAGAGGAAGAATCAGTTTTTACCACCTTTCATAGAACTGAAAAGTTAAAAATGGTTACACTGCCATTTGAATAATAATCCCCAGAGAAAGCAAAATAATTCAGGCTGCTGAACAAAACAGCCTTTCTTGATGAGAGTTGGAGGATTTGGGGAAACATTCCTTTTCAGTGACTCTGGAGCAGCCATCCAGGCCCAAGAGCCTGTGGGATAATAGGTTGGTTCACCTGAGTCCTATCACCACTGCTGCCACTAAGGTCCAAAGAAGAGGTGAGGAAATGGGGGATTTCAGAAAGCTAAGCCAACCTGTTTCTTCAGCCTCAGCAGAGGAGGAGTTGATGTTCTATCTTGCATAGACAACACACACCAAATACTGAAATACAGGGATGGAAACCTTCCAAGTCAGACTTTAGCACATTGAGTTCTTGCTCCTGAGAACAGCCTCAGGATCTCCACTCTGAGATAAGGCAATCATTCCCATGATTGTAGAGCTTAAAACTTTCCAACGCTTCTTGGAGAGCATTTACACCAAGGATATTTACAGAGAGAGTCTGAGGCTAAGTAGAGCCACTGTTGATGTCAGCAGGTGTTGGGTTCTCTGTTCTTGCAAGCAGGATGTGTTGAAGTGTCTTTGTGGTGGGTGTGAAGTTTGGTAACCTGCACCTCCTGCTCCCTCAGTCACACTGGCAGCGTCACAGAAACCCGTGCAGCTGATGAGGGCTCGTGGAGAAGGTGGGGGGTGGTTTCCACATCCTCCTCCTCTTCCCTCCCACAAGTCCTTCCAACAGCATTTTCAGATGCAATCCCATTGGTCATGTGTGGAGATGCTGCTCCTTGTTGTTCTGATAAATCCTTGGAGTTCTCACTGTTCTGTGAACATAACAAACATATGGCTATTGCCTGACCTGTGCAACTTCTGTGTATCTCTGTGAGCAGCAGAAGGAAAAATTTACATACTGGATGAGTATAATAACAAGGAAGGGGGCTTATTTTTTATTATTTTCCCCCTAATTTTTAATATTATTTTTCCCTTAACATGAATTTCCTGGTGCTGGAAATAATTCTAATTCTTGTTCTCATTTTTTCTGTACAGTTTGCTTTATTCACACTATTGTATTTCATAGCATCGAAGTGAAACTGCTGGATTGGAATGAGTTAGGATAAAACTCGAATCAACAAAGTGTTTGCACTTTTAGCATGTGACTCTCAGTCTTTCTTTCTCTTGTGTTCTGATGTTGAACATTCTTTTCTTGCTGCTGTGGTTCCCTTAAGAAAACAGTCCTTTGTCTCCTGCTCAGATTCCCAGTTCATTGCTCAGCCTTAGTAATCCCACTTGCACACTCAGTAGATATGGACAAGACAGATGGAAGAATCATCATTTTCCAGACCAGAGCATTAACTGGTAGATGGATCCCTGTAAGTTTTCCAGCTCCATAACTTCTGTTTTCTGTTGAGGCAGGAGTGTTTTTCTTGTCTGCTGTGATTTGGGACTTTTTCATGGAGTTTTATGTGTTGGGAGGAGAAGAGGAGGATGGTGCATAAGCCTCCGCTGTAGTTTCACACAGCCTTAAAAAGCTGTATTAGATGAACTGTGTTGCTAGTGATTGACTTGATTTCAGGGCCATCTCCAGTGTAAGTGTCTGTTTCCTGTTTTCTCAGGGCATCTCTCTATTTGAATTCAGTTTGGGTTCCCTGTTAGCACAAGGAAGGGACTGACTGCAGCTGTCTCTGAGCCCTGAGCCAGTGGTGGCTCTTGAATTGTCTAATGATTTGCTTAGTCAAACATGGCCTTTTAAGAATTGCCCACGGAATACACTCAATAAATTAGCACTGACAAGGGAATATTCTGGATGCAGGACTAATCCCCTGTGTGTTAATTGGCTTCAGACTCAGGAGCCTGACAGGGTTCCCAGCAGAGCAGGCACAGGGATTGTCAGTGCCAGCATCTCTGTGGAGTGAAGCACATGCCAAGGTCAATGCCCCTTCTTAAACTTCCCAGATGATGTTTAAAAGGTGGATCCGTGTCTGAATTACAAATATCACCTAAAATAACATAGGAAAAAATGAATAGAAACTGCAGCTGTTGTGAAGCACCAAAGTAGCTGTGGGGTTTGGGCATGGGGCTTTCTCTTGTTGTAGTCCCTAAAATACCAGCTATTGCCTCTCCCAGCTATTTACTGTATTATGTGCTGTGCTAATTAAACTGAAAATGCTTATCAGGCTGAACTTCAGCGGCCCCTCTCCTCAGGCCTGGTGTCTGCATATCATCACTGCACCTGAGCCCTGCAGTGGGGCCACAGTGACCTTTCTGTGCTGCCCATTTTAAATCCCTTGGCATGGTGGGTGTCTGTTCCAGCACACTCTGATAAGCACAGCCATAAACAGGAGCTGTAGTCTGACTGACCCTGCTGCTGAGTTATTTTCTTTTTAAACTAGATGGTTTGATTTTTTTAAATTTGATCCCATTTAAAAATCTTTTGTTAGGCTGAAATGCAGATTTATGGCACTGTATTAGGAGAAAGGGTGGGTTCTGTGGCTCTGTTGGCTCTGGTATATTTTTTCATCTCTTTCTGTCAGGGGTGAGAAATAAATAGATACAGAATGGAGTGATTACCCCTGAGCAGGGGTCCAGAGCTCACTTCTTGGAGCATTATTTGCCAAAAAGCTGCATGAGAAGGGAGATGAAACTTCTTCCTTTCCCTCAGAGGTGTCAAACTGAAATACAGTCTGCATTTCTGTTCCACTGAAACATGCAGGAGCATCTTCAGCTAAAGAATTCATATATTCAGTGTTGTTTGCAGACACAAGCATGAGGTTGGGAGATGAGAGTCCTGGATTGTGCTTGTTTATGGGTTTTCACCATGACTCAGAGCAAGGAATTGCATTTATTCCCTCATGCACACACCGAATGATTGTTTTTTCTCATGTGTTGGAGTGATACGGTAAAACTGTAAATTGCAGAAGTTCTGAATGAAGATTTAAATGTGTAAAATACTATGTGGGTTAGAATGGTTTTGTTAATTCCTTAGTACTCCTGGGTTTTGTGGTTGTTAATCCCTACCCTGAATCGCCCTTTGAATCATCCCGACCCTGGATTTATCCTTTAGCCTGACTGAAGATGTTTAATGGTTCCCCTTCAGAGGAGTGCTCAGGACAGTGTTCTGAACTGTTTCTCTCCCTCACATGTAGATTTGATGTGACAGAGTCCATGCTCTGCACAGTAGCCATCCAGCTCCTCACGGGAACGCTGGGGCCCTCGTTCTGGAACTACACGGTAAAGCCTTTGCTTGGCAGCGCCATGGACTGCGCAGGGCAGCACCTTTGTCATGCACTGCTCTGTGGAAAGCAGCTTCTTTTTCGTATTTGACACAAGGTGTTTTCATATTTAACACAAGGAGGAAAAATATTTGAATGAGTAGGAAAAATTTGATTTAACTGGAAACAAATTTTTTGAAAGCATCTCATTTTATTTGAAACCAAAGCAAAACCTGCCTGTTCAACAAAAGTTTAAATCAAGCTTTTCTTTTTATCACAGTTTTGGCTTCACCTAAAAGCCAAGCGGGGCTGTGGAATCGTCTCTAAGTATGGGTGTAGAATAATGTTGTTGGAACTACTTTTTTAAAAAGCTTCTTTTGTTGCTACCATTTCAATACCTTTCCACCAAAAAAAGGAGAATTTCTTGGCTCTTTCAGGGAGCTGTGTCTTGTGTAATAACTTAAAAAGTCTGGTTAAAAATGTTTGGTTTAAGCTGTGCTGCTTGATCCCTGTGCTTGTAGCTTCATGAAGAAATAACTTCCTTTCCAGCTTGTCTTTATTTTTAAAATACTTTTCCATATGTCTGTACTAAATAAGTCCTTCTCCCCTCTAGTTTGCTTGCCTTAAAAAGGACTTTCTCTTCCTTATTTCACCTCTTTGTTTTTTTTTTTTTTTTTTTTTTTTTTTTTTTTTTTTTTTTTTTTTTTTCTGATACATTGTATGTGGGTAGGGTTCCCTCCCAATAAAATGTTATCATTAAAAGTGAATGAATTGGATTCCTTGAAATATATCATAGATTATGATTATTGTTGATGAATTTTTAGCCTGGACTTTTCCTTGAAATATTTCAGGATATAAGAACAGCTTTTTGATCTCTTTCTTAGAACTGCATCAGATGTTAAAGAAAAGTGAGATTATTTTTTTGATGATTGGTTTGCATAGCCTTTGTTAAACCTGTGTTGATGCTAATTATTTTCAAATAGTTCTTTTGTTTTTTCATGCAGCAGCTCAGCAAAATCTCTGCTTTCAGGAGGTTATTTAAGAAGATGAGTTACTGGCTCTGCTTTAGATGCAGCACCATCAGCAATCTGGTAAATCCTGACGTGTCTCCAGCTGACCTCGGGAGCTGGGTGGCTCTAAAGGGAGTCAGGTGACATGAGTGACTTAATTTTTAAAATAATTTGTTCATAATCTATGAAAGGCTGGAAATAGTGTCAGGAAATAGTAATTTAGCAAGCAGTAATGCAAAGGAAGGAAGAGCTTAAATCAAGATTTTAGCCTGTAATATCAGCTGACCAAGGAGTCACTTAGGGCGGAAAAAATGATAAAATCACATAGTTCTGAAACACTCAGAGTTCTGAAATCATTCCCTGGTGTGATGGTTGTGGGGTGGAAATAACTCAAATTGGGTGATGAAAGGAAATTGTTTGAACTGGAGTAGGACAATTTGCCATGGGGTGGAAGAGAGAGGAAGGGCAGGTGCAGAGGACCTGGAGCTGCTGAAGATGTCCAGCTGCAGCCCCCCCAGCAAAGGAGGCCTTTGCCATTCCAGGAGATACTGGTGATACTGATTCTACAGCCAGCTGGGGAGTAGGGTGTCAGGGGCCAGGTGGGGCATTTTCACAGAATCCCATGATGGTTTGGTTTAGAGAGACCTTAAAGCTCATCCCATCCCACCCCCTGCCACGGGTGGGGGCCACTTCCACTTGCCCATGTTGCTCCAAGCCCTGGTGTCCAGCATGGCCTTGGACACTTCCAGGCATGGGGCAGCCACAGCTTCTCTGGGCAGCCTGGGCCAGAGCCTCACCACCTGCACAAGGAGGAACTTCTTCCCAATGTCTCATCTGTCCCTGCCCTCTGGAACTGGGAAAGCACTTCCCCCTTTTCTTGTCCCTCAGGCTCTGGTAACTGGCTCCTGAGACAGAACCCCAGGTGTTGCCTGTGACAGATCTCCTCACACACTTCTTTTAACCCAGTTTTAGGCACTGAGTTACAGGATAGACTTTTAAATCTATTTAAATTCTTGCATGAGTAATTTCAGATGCCTTCTGGCATCTTTACTTTTAGTCTTAACTCATAGCTAAAGATGCTGCTGCTTCCAAGTGGTTTACTCAGACACACCAAGCATCAATGACATTTACACACTCAGGCAGAACAGATTTTTAGGTCAGTATTGCACATCTCAGATGGGTAAGCTACAGAAAATGTGTATTCATACTCTGGCTGTTTCATGTGACAAACATTTGTACTGAGAAAATATAATAATATAACCTTGTCTTGAAAATTATACAGGAGCTAGGACAGTATGTAGTGAGTAGCTTCAAATTCTTGCAGCACAGCTAAACCTTGTACTTGCTGGGCAGGAAAGTTTTATGTTCACCAAGGAGGGGAAAATGTCTTAAATTGTTAATGAAGTTTACTTATCCCTATAGCCAATGGGAAATTATTTAGAAGAACCTGAAGGCTTAAAAAGTTGAAAATAAAAATATTTTGGGAATCAAAATAGGTTTACTCTGTTATTCCCCACATTCACACTTGAAGTGCCAGAGTTTCAGCTCTGCTTCCCGCTTCTTGCAGTTCTGCAGTGTCACCCAGCAGTTCTTGTACTGATGGAATGTGACTTTGGTTTGGAACATTTTGCCTTGGTGATTTTTCAAAGACCAGAATTGGGCTGTATTAATACAGTTTAGCACAACGATATAGAGGAATTGCAAATAAGGGTCTTGAGGATGGTTCAATCTGGAGACTGCTCAGCATTTTGTAGAAAACAGAATGTTAAAATAATAATTCCTGACAATATTTGGCCACAGAAGTGATTAGAGGGATGGAAACCTTGTATGAGGAAAGGATGGGAGAGCTGGGGATGTTCAACCTGTAAAAGGGAAGATTCCAGGGGGACCTTAGAGCCTATTCTTGTGCCTGAAGAGCTGGAAAGGGACTTTGGACAAGGGATGGATTGCCAGGACAAGGCAGAATGGCTTCCCAGTGCCAGAGAGCAAGGATAGATGGGATAGTGGGGAGGAATTCCTCCCTGTGAGGGTGGTGAGGCTCTGGCCCAGGTTGCCCAGAGAGGTTGTGGCTGCTCCATCCCTTAAGTCTGAGGCCAGGTTGGACAGAGCTTGGAGCACCTGGGATGCTGTGGAAGGTGTCCCTGCCCATGGCAGGGGGTGGAATGGGATGAGCTTTGAGGTTCCTTCTAACTCAAACTATGCTGGGGTTCTCTGGATCTCCTCGTGTGGAAAGACTGTACAAGTTTGAAGACAGGCAAATAATCTGCATTTCAGTTTGTCACAACAGGGAAAGGAGGATCAATAGAGGAAAACACTGTAGTGTGTGCAGGGGAGTCCACGGATGGCAGTGTCACCACAGAATTGCAGCTGCCCCTGGAAACTGCAGGAATTCTCCTGTCTTGTGAATTTAGGCAGATAGGGAGTAAGGGTTGAAATGTGCATTTAAAAACTCACAACTTTTATGCTTCTCTGACTTCATTTGAGTTAAATCCTTGGGTGTTCCGGTTTTCAGGCTGTGGTCACCCCCATGTCAGTGCTGACATTGCCTGACGCTGTCCCTGCCTTCTACAGTGCTGCTGGTTATTATTCTTCCCTAGCATCTCTTTGCTGCAGAATCAGTACTTCTCTGCATTATTGTGAGTGTTCTCCCCAACCTTGCCACTGGATGTTCTGTCTGGGCATTTTAGTTTGTCACATATTGAGTCTGGGCTCTTTGCTCTGTTGTCAGCATCAGCTCTTTGTTCTTGTTCTTCGTCTGGATGTTCCTGCCGATCTTAAACCTCAATACAGGGTCTTCTGTTTATTTTATAGAAGATGAAAAAGCCCCTGGTTTATTTGAAGAAGAGATTTTTGGAACTTGATTCTTTGTGTCCACTGGACTTGTACAATAACTTTCCGTCCATCTGTTGTTGTGTGGGAATGTTTTGGGAAAAGGGTTTGTTTTATTTTTTTCATTTTGTGGGGCTTAATGATCTTCCACACAATGCACACAGTGTCAGTGTCTGAGCGCTGCTGACATGACTCAGTTGTCAGGAAGCATCAGGCAGCAAAGCTGTCAGGTTGCGGGGAAGTGTGGCTCCAGTGATGCCTGAAAATAACCCACATAATAAAAATATCCCAGTTCAGAGGCTTTAAGAACCTCTTGCAGAATTCATGCTGCTTGCTCTTCCCATTTGTTTTTTCTTAGGATTTCCACTGTAGTATTTAAATGAGTAAATAAATACAAACACAAGTTGAAAATAGAATCTTTGAACTGGCTGATTCCCTTCTTGCTTTGAAATGGTTTTTTGCTTTCTTACAGCTCTGTGTGTGGTACCTCCTTATATGTAATTAAATGGGATTACAGTAATTAAATGAGGCAGTCTGCAGGAACAAAGGCCTTTCCCTATTTTCTGCTTTTTTCCCCTTATTTTTTTACTGTAATTTGATATATGATCCATTGCTCCAAAATTGTGTTTTCCCTTATGTGTACCATGGGAGAGACACTTGAATATACAATGGAACTTGATGTAGAATAAAATATAGTACTAATGATGTCCTATCTAAGCAGGAACATTATCACCCTGCTTTGTGAATAAATTCCCCATCCACTGAGGCAAGTTGGATGTATTTTCTCTGAAAAAGAAAGGCATTGGTCAGTCTCCCCCTGTAGAAACCTCCCTCATGGGTCCCCCTGATGGGGAGACCCCAAAAAATTCTGTGCTAGGAATGAGAGACGGATGGGACTCTTGGGTTTTTGGTCTTCAGGTTATTGTTTATTTTTTCTCTTATCGGAAGTTCTGTGTGCCATCTACATCTTAGACTTAGCGTACAAAGAGAAGGCACCAAAAGTCACAAGACACACAGATTCGAGGTCTTTTAAAGCTGTTTTGTCTGATTAACTCTTAGAATGTACTTTATTCCTACCTTTCTACCAATAACTAATTATTTTTCTGTCTATGCAAAATCTGCGTTGTGGTTCTTTTTAACCAATCACTCTGTGCTCCCGACACTGTAGAAAATAGAGTAGATGAAGAACAAGAAGGAGATCAGACAATGCCCAAAACCTTCTCTCTTGTCTCCTATCTACCTCCATACTAAAACCACAAAACTCTTAAGGTTTTCACTCTGTGATAAACTTTACTACTATCTATTTCACACACTCATAGATTCCAATTAATCCCGAAGGCTTGGAAGCTTTCTCCATGGGCAAAGGTTAAAAGCAGTGTTCTCCTGAGGAGCAGGACGTTCCAGGACAGACAGAGAAATACTCCCTGTGCCCTGGGTTCCAACATCCCTCCAAGTGGAGCAAGTGCTTTCCTGCCGCCCTGCTTTTGCCTTCCCATTTATTTGGTACTTCCCAGCTCTACCAGAGTTTAAAAGAACTATGGTGACCTAGGCAATTTATGGATTTTTTTGATTGCTAGGTCATTTTACCTGGATACAATGCATAAATTGAAGTTAATCATTTAGGTGTAAGAATGTCTTCTGGATCACCTGATGTGTTAATGTTTTCCAGGCAGTGTGGATATTGCTTTGCTCATGTCTGTATTGACAAAACCATTGTTGCTTTGGTTTATAATGGCATTCTTTCTCTTCTTTTTCATTTTAGGGGCTGTTTAGGACTTTTGTGAAGGCTGGTAGCAATCCACTTGTCTGTCATTCCCATTTATTCCTCCCCTCTCTGGAGCTGCCAAGTCTCACTGGCTCATTGTTGGATTGTGTGGCTTCCAGGGCTGAGCAATGTTGTACTTCCCTGCCCTCTCCTCAGGGCTCCCAGCATTTCCAAGGTCACAAAAAAAACACCAGGAAAGCTGATGCGCTGGGAATTGGGACAGGAATTTCTTTTTTGGTTGGATTGTTTTAGCCAAGCCAGTCTCCTGACCCTGCTGATGGCAGGAGATGGTGCTGGCATGGGAGAGAAAGTGGGGCTGAGCAGGTGTTTTTGGGGGAAGAAAGTGGTCGGATTTTAAGGAACTTGGGATGACTGCTCCAAGTAGCAGCATCATAGATGTATCTGGTTCATGCTGTGGTTGCAGTTATCTTGAATTCAAGTTAAACCCAGAGAGGAACAGTGTGCCCCTTTCACACTTTGTGCTTCCAGATGTTGTTCCCTTTTGTGGTTCAGCTTTGAGGAGCTGCCTGTGGATTTCTGGATTCTTAGATTTCTATCCAGAGGCCACTTGACATCCTGCAAAAAAAATTCACTGAATAATTCCAGTATCAGGCATGTGCTTTACTGATATCAAGCTTATCATTTTAAGTCATCTGACAGTGGTTTCAATGAGCGTGGGATGTTCCCAGGCCTTTTTCCTCCTTGGGATAGGAATTTATGCTTTCTTTAGGTGTTAGTTTGGTGTTTAGTTTCTCTTCAATAGGTCTTAATGCTTTTGTCTTCTCTTTTAAGGAGCCATTTGGTATTAAAAATACAGAATATTAAGGTGGAACTGAAGTTAATACTCGTATTTGTTCTACAGTAGGAGATTCTTACTCTAAGTCAGGGGCAAGTTTTTAGCAAATATGCTTGGCTGCCTGATGCTGTTTCTGTTTGTTGGAAGGGTAGAGCCCTGGGCAGGGGAGTAAATGTTGTGCCATGGCTGTGTAAAGATAAAACTGTTTCCCTAACCTCAATCCAGGCACATGTATTTGTTGGGCTCCCAGTCTTGTGCAAAGGTTTGTCTGGCAGAATAACTTGGGTTTCCATACATGACATTATTTTATTGTGCATAAGATTTCTGCTGCCAAAAAAAACCTGGTTTCCTGTCCAAAGAAAGCTGTAAATTGGAGTTACCTCCGTGACTTATTAGTCACTGTTTCTGTGAACTTTCTAGGTTTCTTTCTGTTCTTTAGGAGATGGACAGAAGTAGTGAAATGGGCTAAAACACATTCCTTCGCTCCTGGAATGGAGCTGCTCCAGTCCTTCTTTGGCTGGACACACTGAGAACACATTTCCATGCTGACTCCAAGGGCTGGGAGGAAGCAATTTGCATTAAATCAGTTGGTTTGTGTATCTCTGCTGAGCATTTTTATTTTTTTTTCTTGCAAGGTGCTTCAGTGGTTCCATTTGTTTGTATCAGGACTGAAAACAGAGATATTTTAGAACATTCTTTCCTCAGTGGAAGTCAGTTTTTTTCCTCAGCTAGTTGTGATTGCCGTGCAGGATTGTTATTGAGTAAATTGAATATAGGAGGGCTCTGAAGGTTATTTCCTGGATGTTCCATCTCCACGTTTGTGTAGTGGAAAGCAAATTGACAAAGCAAAGAATCATGGAATGGGTTGGGGTGGGGAGGACCTTAAAACTCATCTCATTCCAACCCATGCCACGGGGGATGTCTGTCATTGGATTTAGGTACAGCCTTGGAATTATCCCTTGTGCACGTGGCTCTGCTGCTGACTAGACTGGAGATCCTCAAATGAGAGGTTCCACTCCCAAACTGAAACAAAGTCTATGGAGAAACACTGAGCTGATACTAAAATCAATTCCATGGTCTTGTAGGTCATCTAAGGTAGACAGAGGAAAGCCCACCCCATAATGCTTCTTCCCTGTGCAGGTGATATCAGCAGGGTTTTGTCACAGCAAAGCCTGTGTGTGCAGGAAGGGATTTGGAGTCTTTTAGGTAGAACTATCTAATTGGAAATATGGATAAGACAGAAATGTTTCAAACTGACTTGAAGGATTATTTTTGATGTAGCACTTCAGGGCAAGATACTGTTGTGTGGCTATAATATGTAAGTTATATGTAACATACATCTATATGCATATATATAGGTGTATAGAGTGTGTATGCCTATTTATAACATATATAGTGTATATATATCCCATATATATATATCACACCAGCAAGTCCATCCTCTTCATTTCACTTGTATTTTTATATACTCCTATTTCTGACATTCATTTGTAGACCCGTTTCCCCCTCTTTCTACCTCCAAGACTTTTACATGCTCCTTAAAGCTATAAATTCCCTGTTTTCTCCCTTTCTTCCTGCAGCACATCCTGGCTCTGCTGGAACCAGAAGTGGTTTCTCTTCTTGCTGCTACTGCACTATTTCCATTAACCCTTTAGGGATTTGTTTCTTTTCAAAGCTTGATGCTATTCAGAGAATATTCATATTAAGACAGGGTAGGGAATATAATAGGGATTAAAAATAAATTTTTAGAATTTTATTATCTGTACTAAATTCTTTTTTTTGGTGGACAAGGTTGAAACAGAATGTTTATTTCTGCAGCTGCCACTGGGCAGTGACGAGTTCCAATGTTTCTGGTTGATAAAATGGATTTCTGTTATTGCACTGTGAAGTAAAACAAAATAATAGTACAACATTGCTCTTAATTTGAACAATAAAACTAAGTACATTTTTGCCTTCTAAATTATTTGCAAGTTTTTCCTCTTTTCCTCAGCCTTTATACTGTGCATGACAGAGTTGTGCCGCTGAGCTTGCGAATAACTGACTTGAAATTGCTTTGAATAATTTTGCTTTTTTTTTTTGGCTTTTTATACCTAATCAGAATTGATGTGACTGAAGTACAAATCTTCATAATAATCATGCATTTACTGGCAGTGATTGGAGGACCACCTTTTTGGCAATCTCTGGTAATTTTGCTCGTGTTCTTATTTTATCCTTTGTAATAATCCTGTGGTCACTGAAGGACTCCTGCACATCTTGAGACAGTTTCACTTCTGCAGGAAGATTTCACTTTTTCTTATAAATGGAAACAGATTTTTGAATTCCGATCCCATGGAAGTAACTGTGGATTCTGTCTGTACCAGAGTCATTAAAGCAAGGTTATTTTATACCCTGTGCGTGCAGGTAAAAAGCTGTCAAACATGAACTTAAACCTTTGGTGAAATCCTGGCCAAAACCTAAATGAATTTCATGCAACAAACAGTGGAGGAATATTAAACTGGGAGGAGGATTTGGGGAAACTCTCAGAGAGCCAGTTGGGAACCATCAGTAGATAATTTGGCCTGAATGTGGCTGATGACTTGTGATTTGTGTAAGGGGACAACCCCCACTTGTCAGGTTTTTTCTTTTAAAAAAGATGATCCTGATTAAACGAGCTGCTGGCATAGCCTGGCTGCAGATCTCTTATTTATATCTATGTCTATATATATATCTATATATATGCTGTAGGTATGTTGATATAGGCTCACCAGGCCGTATCAGCTGACCGTTTAATAATAATGATAATTATAATAATAGGAATACAATAGGAAGTATTACTGAAGCCACATTGAGCTATCAAAATGGCATTGTCCACAGAAAAGCATGTGTGTGCATACATAAATTTAAAATATATAAGTTTACTGGAAATAAAATCCAAAGCATTGATTTCCTGAAAGGTTTTCCTAGTTTTCCTTCCTGGTTATTGATCTTCTCTCTGTATTTGGTAAATCCAATTCTTAAGGAGAAAGAAATCTTGATTTCAGTAACACCAAGAGATGGTCAAAAGTCCCTGAAAATCTTCACCCCAAATGGATGAATTTCTAATGTGCTCTATGTAATGGAAGCAATGAACCCACAGTATGTGGAGAGGATCCCAAATGAGCTAATCGTGGCTATCCTAATTTTGCTGCTTATGCTTTCAGGCTTAAAACCCTAAAGCCTTTAATTAATTCTATAAACTGCAAAGTAAATACCATATATACAGAATGGGGGTGGGTAGGTCTGATTACAAAATAAAAATTAGGCTACATGTCACCTTATTGGTGCCAAGTTTTCCAGAAATATTAGTGTGGCCAACATCCCCATGCAGCTACAATTTAATATTTTGTGTTATCAAGAGAATTTCTCAATTCCTGTTCTCAGTTTCCTTTAAAAAAAAAAGGGGGGGGTACAAAATGCTGCTACAGCAACCTCTGGCACAGTTCAGTAATGTTTATGTGAGCTTAGAAATGGATCTCTTGTTATTAAATAGCTTAAATAACTCTAAAATGGCCTTTAAAATAACTCTTTTCAGCAAAATCTTGAAATCTATCAGAAGTTCTGGGTTGCAGCAGCATTTGCTAAGGCAGCTCCCAAAAATATTTAACTGTTTTGGTTGGTGTAACAGAGCATTTCTCCAGAGAACAGCATTAATCAGGTCTCCCATGACAATCCTGTTTAATTCAATGAGTGTGATTTTGTGTTCATTTAGAGATAAATGTTGTGTGATTTATTTTGCTTGCAGAGCAAAATAAATCACACAACCCCTTCTCACCCAGCCCTCTCTAATCCTTTAATACTTGATGTGACTGCAAAATTGGTGGTTTGGTATTTTCTGTTTGCTTCTGTTTGGGAGAAATATGGAGTAGATGTGGTTGTGTACTCAAACATTCCACTTTTCATGGGAAAAGCAAAACACTCTGAACAGGCAAAATGCAGAGTTGTGAATTTTGGAAATTGTAGCTTTCATTACCTTTCTTTTAGTCCGTGTAACTGTGTGTGCCCGTCCTGACTCCCTCCTTTCCACAGTGTAAATTCTCTTCAAAGCCTGTTAAATGCTGCTCCCCGTGCTCCTCGAGCTGGGTAATTCCTGTGGGATGCTGAGTATGGCTCAGCTTGGATCATTTGGGACATGCAAGTAAAGCAAGGAAGCTTAGGGTAACTTGTTAATAGATTGTATATTTGGAGTTGATTTTCCTGCTTGAAGCAAGAAAAATGCTACAATTGCTGGAGTTTTCTCCCATAGGGTCTGGAATATGAAAAAGCACAAACACTTTGGGAATATGAAGCTGGAATTCAGCCCTCTGGAAGTTGTTCCTTGGGCAGATGTGACTGCAGTATATCTGGACAGCTCCAAACTCCAGCTGGGATCCAGCCCTGTGAGAAGGACTCCAGGATCCGAGTTGCCCAGCTGGCTGTGGGATTTGTGGGATTGGTGACAGGAGGAGTTCCTGGAGGAAGCAGGACTCTTACATGCTCCCTCCCTGCTGCTTCCATGAGCCCTTAGCTAGGCTCTGCTCTGGTCTATTTCCTCATCAATCCCTATTCCTTCTGTACAAAACTGATGAAATGTACTCTGGAATCCTGGCAGTAGTTTTCTGGCAAAGTATTCCAGTCTTGCTTTAACGCTGGCTCTGGCAACCGCTCCCGACTCCATCTGTTGCCTGCTGCCACTTGGTTATTGTCATGCCTGGGCTCTTCCCAAACAAAATCTGGAAGCATGGAATGGTTTGGTTTGGAATGAACCTTAAAGCTCATTCAGTCCCACCCCTTGCCATGGGCAGAGACACCTTCCACTAGACCAGGTTGCTCCAAGCCCTGTCCAACCTGGAATGCTTCTTTCCCAGGGTTTACCTGGATTCTGCAGCTCTCTGGGCAGTTCCATCTGTGATCAGTCTCAGAGGGTTGAAAAGAGAGCATCATATGCCTGTGAAAGATGTGACTGGTGGTGCTTCCCTGCACTGCTGACATGGGTTTGGGAAGTTCTGCCTGCATGTGGCTTTGGATGAAGCCCCTGGAATCACCAGGAAGGGCAGAATAATTGCAGGGACTATAGTGATACGTGGAATACCAGACAGGGAAGCCTTGCAGCTGTCTTCCAGTGTCCTCTGAGTTAAAATTCAGGGGCTGCAGTGCCACTTTTCAGGAACATTTCCCTCTCTCCCTCCAGTCAGAGGGAAAAAATAAAAGTAATCTGATATTTGCTTGATTTTGCTGCTTCCCACTTTTGGCTTTGTTGATCCTGTTTTGTGCACAGAGAATTTCAGCAGGTGCTGACTTCTTAATGCACTTCTGGCTTTCCCCTGCCAAATTTCTGTATGTGGTTCTTTCTCAATATTTTTTTTATTCAGACATGTTTTGCACTACTGATGCAGCTGCTCTGGAAGCCAAAAGGAGGGTGTTAAGAACCCAAAATTGGTCAAACTGGGTGTTAAAACAGTGGCCTTATCTTATCCTTCCCTGAGCATCCTTCTCCAGTGTTCTAGTGGTAGCTGGGAGTTCACGGGGTGTTTTTCCCAGCCAATTCCCTTTGTCTTGGGGAAATGTCAACCTTAATGTCTTTTGACTCCTGTAATGGAGTTTGCTACTGTTTCCTTTTGCTGGTAAAAGTCAATCCTGCCCCCGTTCTTTAAATACCGAAGTTCTGAGGCAGAGGCCAGCACAGGTACCTGCTTTTAGATGAGCTTGAGGATTCCTGAGCCTCTTGACATTAATGGATGATTGCAAGTAGTGTTCCAGTCTGGCAATTCAAGCCTTTTCTTTACTTGTCTTTATTTTTTCTCTACAATCTTGTAGGAAATGCCTTTTTTCTTTTTTGCCTTAGCAGGGTAGCCTTAGCAAGGGAGAAATATATTTGAGTGTCATGAAACTGGGCGGGGTTTGGGGATGGGCTGAACAAGACATGAAGGGTTAAAGCTCCTCTGGCTCTTAATTGTGCCCTGGAAAGATGAAGAGATTCAGTTGTTGAATGGAATAGAAAACTTAGGATCTTCCAGAACTATCTTCAAGCTCTAGTAGGGTTTGGACAAAGCTCTCAGGCACAGGGTTGCATTGTTGGGCTGTCTGTGGAAGAGCAGGGGTTGGACTGGATGCTCCTGATGGGTCCCTTCCAACTCATAATATTCCATGATTTACCTGCTGAAAGCTACTCTGAGAGTGGAATTAAAGAAAAATAGAAGCAACTTGACCTCCTTTGGCCTTCTGTTCCTGGCCGGATTCACTGGGGAGCCAAGCATTTATTCAGTTGAGTGCCATGACTTCAGTTGCTGAATAAAGAGCTTTTAGTAGTTGAATAGATACAGTTGGAAAGTTTTGGGTAGTTATCTCTAAACATTTGCTCCCATAGTATGTTTCCTGTGGTTTACTTTGGACTATTCTTCATTTCTAGTTTTTCCTGTTCTGCTTGAAACATGACTGTTAAAAAACGAAGGAAACTTTCGAAACTGCCCGTGCTTGTTCTCCCCTTCTTTAGCAACCTCATCCTTCCTCTCCTGGGTCACTGACTCTGATCTGACTTGTCTGATCTCTTTGCTTGCCTTGCCTTGCACAAAAGATTGGATCCAATACTTGAAAGGGTTTATTTGACCATCCCCAAGTGGCTCTTCTTCTGCCCAATTTGATCTTGACTGCAGCTTCAGGAAAGGTAATGATTCTCTCCCCTGGGATGATTTAGAGCAAGGTCTTGGATATCTCTGCTTTTGGTGTCTTTTCTCTGGTAACTGAACATAAGTCTGGCTTTTTGGGAAGCTTCATGGAAGCTTTTGGAAAATAAATTTTTCTCTGTAGAAATGTCAATCTTTGTATAGCAGAGAGAGAAGAGCAAATGTGTTGAAAAGTGGAGTGTTTGAGTGCACCTGAAATATTAACCCAAATTTGAGTTTGTACATATTTTAACTTCTTGTCTCTCTTCCATTAAGATTCCAATACTGAATATTCAGATGAAAATATTCCCAGCTCTTTGTACTGTGGCAGGAACCATATTCTCCTGTACAAATTACTTTGGTGTGATCTTCACGGGTGGAGTTGGCAAAAATGGATCCACTATAGCAGTGAGTACCTTGGGCTGCCAGTTCCTCCTCAGCACAGAGGCTCTTCAGCCACAGTTTCTATTTAACATAATCCCTCCTTCATGGAGAATATTTTCCCTTCAGCTTCTTGCTGACTTAGGAAAAACAAGTTAATATTGTGTGTGTAAGAATAGTAGATTTAGGAGTCAAAGTTTTAAAAATTTTGATTAAAAGTACTCATTGTACTTTGATACTTGTTTTTGAATTAATGAGATAAACAGAGTTATACAAATACACCCCTCACTTAAGAGTTCATAGAAAAATCCTCTGCAAAAATCCATTCAGAAAGAAATTTTTCAAGAAGATTCTGGGTTTGATCCTTCTGAAAGGTCTATATTATTTATATTACCAATGTAAAAGAATGAGTAGAGGTGTCTGCACAAGCACCTTCTGTTGCAGTGTTCTTGCTGCCTAAAATCTGATTTTTTTTCCCCAGCATCAGAAAGTTTCCACCACATTCTCAGCTGCTGCGTGCTCAAGTTTCACTACTTTTTGTTCCTTTTACCACCAGCATTCAGAAAGGTGTTTCTAATGTGATTTTATTTTTAACCCCTCATTTAACACCACATGAGGGGCTCCTTGAGGTTTCTTTGCAATGTGCACATTTATTAACCTCATGCTTTAATCTCACCACAGGGAACAAGTGTCCTCTCACCTTTTCTCCATATTGGCTCAGTGATCGCCTTGGCTGCAATGATCTACAAGAAATCTGCTGTGCAGCTCTTTGAGAGGCACCCCTGCCTCTACATCCTGACTTTTGGCTTTGTGTCTGCCAAGATCACAAATAAACTGGTGGTGAGTGCGCCAGAACCTTTCTGAGTCTTGTTGCAGGAGAACTTTTTGTAGATTATGGAGCTCTCTGGTTATTCCACTGAGTAACTTGCACTTGTTTATGCACTGAAGAGATACTCATGCTTTGCTTTAAGTAGCCTGAAGGTGCAGCAGAGTCTTCTTCTGTTTGGAAGGGCAGTGGAAACGTGGAGTTGATGCTGTGGTTGCACAGGCAGCACCAGACAGCTCAGTGCCGTTTCTCTCCCTTCCCCAGCTGTTAATTCACACATTTGCAATGTATTTGTGCACGTGTGAAGAGTTGGGCTGGAATCCCCCTCAGACACAAAGGGAAGGAAGGTTTGGCAGAAGGATGGGAGGTGATGGAGCTGCTGAGGTTTGGAGCACTTCCTGAGGGTTTAACTTGAAGAATTGGAGGGAAATAGGGGTTAAAATAATTAACAGGTTTATACAAGGGCAGAGGTGTCAGTGAATGAGGGTTAAACAGATCCTGCTTTAAAGGCCATCCCAGTTCTGCAAGCCTCTGTTGGGCTACTGTGAGCTGGGTCAGCGCTGGACTTAAATCACAGTGAAAGAGTTTAAATTCATAGTGGAGGAAAAGTTTAAGCTCACAGTGGAAGAAGAATTTCTTTCTTACCAGGCCCACTTTGGTGCTCAATTCCATCCCAGCTGTGCTGTGCAGTGAGGATGGAGTGTGGGATGGGTTCTGTGCACGTAGGGAGGTGAGAAGGGCACACTTGAACACCAAAAATGTTTATCAAATTGTAACCAGAAAGAGGTAGTGATCCTTATGGAATGGGAGAAAAAGAGGTGGAGAGAGTGGAACATCAAGTGTCCTTGACTTTTCAAGCTCTAGCAGCTGTGAGTTTTTGTTTCCAGGCTCAACTTTAAAAGTTACCAGTCTGCTTCCATTTCATTGTTTGGTTTCTGGGAGGAGGAAGAGGTGAGCTGGAAAACTTGTTTTTTTCCTGTGCTACATTCTCTGTTCTAATAAAAGATGCCTCTCTGCAAACCTTGCATCTCTCTAGCTGTGGAGCACCATGGTTCAAACAATATTGTTGCTGCCACTTGAGTATTTGGTATTTTGCAATAATGTGGCTTGAACTGTATGGTTTTGGCTTTGCGTGTTCTGAAATCACTTTGCTTTGGCTGGCATATGTTTATTTCTTAAACTTCTCTTTTTTTTAATTTTACTGCAGGTTGCCCACATGACCAAGAGTGAGATGTATCTGTATGACACAGCATTCATAGGCCCAGCATTGCTGTTCCTTGACCAGTATTTTAACAGCTTTATTGATGAGTATATTGTCCTCTGGATTGCCCTGGTGAGTCCAAGCTCATTTTATTAATTAGCTTTGCCACTAATTCATTGTGTTGGCTGTGCCAGCTGTATCCCCTGGAGGGGGGGTGGGTTTGAAGCTGGTGCAGAGCTGAGCAGGGTCACAGTGTCCCTGGTTTGGTGTTAGGACAGTCCTGGGCACTGTCTTTGGGGATGGTCTGGGTGAGGGGATCGAGGCTCTCCCAGTCAGTTTGCAGAGGACACCAGGTTGGGTGGGATGTAGATCTTCTGGAGGAATCTGGGCAGGCTGGATCCATGGCTGAGGCCAGCTGTGGGAGGGTCAGCCAGGCCAAGTGCCAGGTCCTGTCCTCGGGTCATAACACCCCCATGAAACGCTCCAGGCTGGGAGAAGAGTGGCTGGAAAGCTGGAAAAGGATCTGGTAGTTCTGGTAACAGTGGCTGGACATGAACCCACATGGGCAACAGCACCTGGGCTGTCACAGCTGTGGTGTGTCCAGAAGGCCTGGCGTGGTTCCCTGTGCTGGCACTGCTGGGGTAGCTCCAGTGCTGGGGACAGCTCTGGGCCCCTCCTGACAAGAGAGACACTGAGGGGCTGGAGCATGTCCAGGGAAGGGAGTAGAGCTGGGGAAGGGTCTGGAGCACCAGGAGCAGCTGAGGGAGCTGTAGGGGCTCAGCCTGGAGGAAAGTTCTGGCTCTGCACAACTCCCTGACAGGAGGGTTCAGCCAGGGGAGGTCGGGCTCTGCTGCCAGGGCACAAGGGCAAGGACGAGAAGAAACAGCTTCAAGCTGGGCCAGGGAAGTTGAGGTTGGATATTTGAAAAAAAAAAGTGCTGAAAGAAATAATCAGGCATTGGAATAAATTGCCCAGGGCAGTGATGGAGTCACCATACCTGGAAGTGTTCAAGAGGTGTCTGAATGTGGCACCTGGTGACATGGGTTAAGGGTGATTATGGTGGCTCTGGGGTGATGGTGGGACTCAGTGGTCTTGAAGGTCACTTCCAAACTTGATGACTGTGATAGTTTAAAATTTCAAAGCACTGTAGCAGATATTCAAAGCTTATATTAGAGTATTTTGCAGATGAGTGTTGCTGCATCGTTAGCAGGGTCCCTGTGATGGGCAATGTCAGGTTGCTCTGGCTATGGCTTAAGCTCTGGAATGTCTGCCATGACTGCAGCACCCATCCGGATAAACATCCTAAATTCAACTTATCTGGGCTTAACAAATGCACAAGTTTAATGTACAGGAACAGTGTTAACCTTTCAGTAAAATTGTGTTGATGTGATGGGAAAAGATGTGTGTGTGGTTATCACCATTCAGAGTTAATGGGGCATTTCACAGTATCTCTGTAGCTGCTGTAACTCTTCTCCACTTTCTGCTTGTAGAATTAAGAGTCTGTCTTGTCTTAGGTGGAAGAAAGCCCACAATTCCCAGAAACTCTTTAGGGAGTGATGCCCCATCCCTGGAAGTGTCCAAGGCCAGGTTGGACAGAGCTTGGAGCAACCTGGTGTAGTGGAAGGTGTCTCTGCCCATGGCAGGGGTGGAGCTGGGTGGGCTCTAAGGTCTCTTCCATCCCAAGCCAGTCTGGGATTCCGTGGTTATTCCCAGAGCTGGAGATTCAGCTCAATGGAGCGCAGTGCTCTGGTTATGGAGTGTGGGCTGTTCCACCCTGTGTGGCACACAAAGAACATGTGGGTGTAACTGTGGATGATTTTTTCCTGTGCAGATCCTGTCCCTGTTCGACCTGCTCCGATACTGTGTCAGTGTGTGCAACCAGATCGCTGCCCACCTGCACATCCACGTGTTCCGCATCAAGGGCTGCCCCACGCACTCGAACCACCACTAGGGATGGGAGCTGCCACAGGGGATTGGAGAAGGAGTTGGGTTTCTACAGGAATGGATGAAGACTTGTAGGAGACTAAGGCTAAAAGCAGATAAGAACAAAGTAATTTATAATAATCAATGTTGTATAACTTTTCTTCTTTGTTATCAGTAACACTCCTTAACTAGTCTCCTGCCTGAGAGAGTGAATTCCAAGTACACCCTAGTCAACTTTCCATGTAGTCAACTCTGTTGGTTCCAAGCCTGGGAAAGCATGCAGGAGGGAAATGCTCTGTCTTTGTAATTACCTTGATTACAAATTAATCTCTCTATGGTGAATGGATCCCCACCAACTGAAGTTTCTAATGTAGTATAATTACAGCTGCAATCTGACTTGCTTTTAATTTTAATATTTCATCATCTCTTAGTGAAATACTTGTTTAGTGTCCACTTGGAATTTATTTACTAAAGACTTGAGCTGGTAAAAACCCAGAGATATCTCACTAAGTTGTGTGGCTGCAGCAGCTGCCAAGTGGGAGCCAGGCTGGGGTGGTTTTTGCTCGTGCATTGCTGACAAAGCGGTTTCATGCTGAACAGGGTCCTGCGAGCCAAGGGGTGCCCGGCATGCAAAATAGTGTGGTATCTTTGTCAATTAATTTTATTTTTTTAAATAAACATTATCTAAAAAGACAACTTATTTCTCAATTTTCTTCAGTGGAAAAGACTATAAGAAAAAAAAATTTACTGTTTACTTTTTTATGTATAAAACTTCAGCAAAATTTCATTTCTGCTCTTAATAAACAAGAATTCTGAGAGCAACAGTTGTCTTGAGATGTATGTGTTGCTCTTTTGTGCTTAGACTTGTGAATGACAAACCTGCCTGTGGTTTAGAGAGTAGTTTTCCAGTGCTTTTATGTGGATCATGTCATTCCAAGATCTCTGAGAGCTTTGCTTGCTATATAGTGCAGTAAGTTTGGGTTTCTTTTTCTGTCATTATTTTCATACAATTTTAACTGTTGTGAACTGCATGAGGGACACTAAGATTAATGAAGAGTTTAATTGCATGTTAATGAAGTTCACGTGGTGCCACAGGCCCTGGCACTGAGGGGAACTTCAGCTCTGAGCAAAGGGGCTGAAGTACCGAGCAGGGAGTGACTTGGATCAGGATCTGCCTTGGCTGTGGGGAAGCTGCTGGGGACAGAGCTGGAATGCTGGGATCCCATGTCTGAAATCCCAGCCCTCGAACCATGGAGCATCTCTGAAGGTGGGAAGGAAATCCTTTGTGCTGGGAGCCCAGGCCAAGGCAGTGCCTGCGGACAATGACATGGCTCTGAAGGAATTAAACACACCTCATGGTCAGAAAAAAAAACAAAAACCAAAAAACCTCACACCTCAGTAAGAATAAATCAAAACTTCCCTCAGCTCCTGGAAGCGCTGACATGGATTTCCTTTGATACCCCAGTGATTAGAAAATGTGCTCAGGAAGTGGAGAGAAAACTCAGTTCCTGCAGTGCTTGGAGAGGTTTGAAACCCTTGTGCCCTCTCCCTGTGCAGTGCTCAGTGTCTGGTTGATGTGGACTGAGAGATTGAGCTTGCTTGTGTCCTGGCAGGGACAGGACTGGAGGGGGCATGGAGGAAGGTGGCTCTGGTTTAGTGGTTGCAGTGTTTGTGGGGAGAGACCAGGCTGGCCCTGCTGGGCTGTGCTAGCAGGTGGAGCAGACGTGCCAAGTCCTTCGGCTCAGCCTTGGACAGGGAAGTGCCCAGTCTTGTGGCTTCTGTGCTTGGAAGAGTCTTGGTTCCTTCCCACGAGGTGGCACCGTGTCAGCAAGTGAGGTGGAGGTCATGTGTCAGCCTGGGGGCACTGGGGGAATCAGGAACATGCTTGGGATGAGGAGGAGACTCCTGTAAGGCTTTCCCACTCCACCCTTGCACTCCCACTTTGAATCTTGTGAGCAGCAGTTTTATGGCAAGAGCAGCTGAGAGTTCTTTGGGGACCTGGCCCTGTGCTGGGGGTCCTGTCAGGGTCCCTGCCAGGCTGGAGCCAGAGAGGGGGATTGATTCCTGCATCCTGATACACCTGGGGCAGCTCCCAAGTGTTCTGGAGCTCTGCTCCGAGTACCTTGGTGCCAGGAGCATCTCCATGCATGAGATGACAGCTCTAGAATGGCATTTTTAGATATAAGTGGAATTCAGGGAACTCACTGAGTTTTAACAGCAGTGAGCTGGGGAGAGGGTTGATCTGGACAATGTGGCCTCTGCTACTGTCCTTCAAGGGCAGCAGGTAAGTCTGCAAGGGAAGAGAGTGGAAGGGTTTGAACATGCCCTGCACAAATCACGTGTTTCCTTTCATCAGCATAAAGTGGGTGCAGAACTGTTGCTTGGAAAGTCCCTCCCTGGAGTGTGAGTGGTTTCCTCGAATCAGAATCAGTCTGGTGGTTCATCAAGTCCAACCTTTGACCAAACACCTCCGTGCCCACTTACCCATTAAACAAGGAAATTCCTGCTCTGTCCTCAGGGCTTTAAGATTAGGCCACTCCAAATAATTTGTTACTAATACTTGAGACTGGAGAAGAACAAAAGCCTTTAAAGGGCTGTGCAGGACCTGACTTCCATGTGCAAAGCTAAAGCCTGTTGCTGTTCAGGAAATGCAATAGGACACTTTTTTCTGAGCTTTTCACTCCCTTGAAGTTTGGGTGCCTCCAGCCAATAAATAATTCCATTTCTCTGCTGAGGTAGTTCCAGTGTTATCAGGGAACAGTCACTGCTGGCAATCCAAGCCCTCTGAAGTGCTGCTGTGGCTCTGGGTATGGTGGCAGATAATGGAATAACGACCTTTCCACCTGCCTTGTTTGTGGCCATGGGTCACCTTAGATGTGTGTGTGGGGTTTAGATTGAGGACAGGGGAGTTGTGGGCTCAGCCTGATCTCATGATGGGGCCCTTTCACTTTCTGTTGTGTCGAGAAGACAGGAGGGAGAACTTCTGCAGCAGCAGCACCTGAGAACACGCCCTGTTAAAACAATACAGTTCTGCTCTGCAGGTTTTCCTCTCAGTTTATAAAGAGAAGCTGGAAATTTCCACTGGGTGTTGTGTTGGCTCTGTAAGAACTGCTGAAGGAGTTCTCTTGCTCTGATAGGGGGTTTAACACAGGAAAGGGGCAGGTCAGGACACCTCAGGGCCTCTTTCTGTGTCATCAAAGGATCAGCTTTGTTTCAAAGCACTGTTTTCCTCTTCCCATCCTACCCAGCTTGTCCCAGGTACCTCCAGTGCTGCTGTGACCTAGCTGTGAGTGTAGAACGGAGCTGCAGCAGAGTTTAATCATTTCCAGAGGGTGAGGACTACAGCAGTTCAGAGGTTATGGCCAGGTGGGCTGGGAGTAGGGTGGGAGCAGGGGCTGTTCCTGCCCTGGAGCAGTGGCTGTCAGCCCTGTGCTGGCTCCAGTAGGGTGAACCCTCCCAGGACTGTTTGCTGGCACTGAGGCCACTGGCAGAGGGTGACACATGCCAGAGCATGAAATTATCTTCCCCAGAGCAGCTGCATAGCAGGGACTGAGTCCCAAATCAGCAGTGGGGGCTGAGCTGCCTGCCGGCCGGGCCCCAAGTTATTTGGATGGTGTGAGTTGGCCAGTGCTCTGCTGGGAACTATGTTAACAATTTAGCAGAATAGATGAGCTCTTTCCAATTCAGGGAAACATTTCTTGGCACTGTTTTATTTACTGTTGTAGGCTTGGATCAAGTGTTGGGCAAATCTCGAACAGGAAGAAGGATTTAAAAATACACTGTGGGTTATGCTGATGTGCTGCAATGTGACCCAGCCCCAGTGTCCCTGCTCCCAGCAGCCCTAGCTGAGCCTTCCCAGTGTGTCCCCAGCAAACAGTCTGTTCACCCTTTGGGCATTAAAGGGAGGGTATTAAAGCCAGAATTCAACAAATACCTATAAAAAAAGGAGAGTGTCTTTTTACACAAGGAAACAGTGATATAATAAGGAGGAATGGATTTAAACTAAAATAGGAGATTTTTAGATGGCATGTTAGGATGAAACTCCTCTCTGTGAGGCTGGGCAGGCCCTGGCACAGGTGCCCAGAGAAGCTGTGGCTGCCCTCCAATCCCTGGCAGTGTCCAAGGCCAGGTTGGATGGGCTTGGAGCAACTGGGATGGTGGAAGATGTCCCTGCCATGGCAGGGCGTGGGACTGGGTGATCATTAACATCTCTTCCAACTCAAACCATTCTGGGACTTGATCATTCTAAGGCAGCTCCTGCCCTTCTGAAGCTGAAGTTCACCCTAGCCTAGCAGCTGAAGCACTGACTGCATTTTGAAAATTTATATATTTTTTGATTTAAGAATGCATTTTTGTGTATCTGTTTTCAGCAGTTGAGGAATAACTTTCTGTCAGTTTTTTCTCCAGGAGGAATGAAGCAATCACATAGTCCAGTCCCTTGGGTGATTTGTAATTGTTTCCAAAAGAACTACTCCCAAAACGACGACCACTTCCCAATTTCTCAATGAGATGGTGTTTGGCTTCACAACCAAAAGGTTTGGCATCTCCTCACAACATAATGAACAAGCAGGAGAAGGATAGGCAAGTGGCTGTTTCCAAAGGGATTGTTTATGATATGTGCCCTTGATTTTCCACACCATTTTCTGCTGTCAGTTGAAGTATGAAAAATAAATATGATAAATCCCCCCCCCCCCCCCCCCCCGCTTTTGTGCTGGCAATTGAAATAAGAAAAAAAAAAAATAAAAAACCCCCCCCCCCCCCCAAAAATACCACTAACCTTTAATTTCCTGTAGTTAACCCTGTGCTCTCTCTACTCATGAGGGGGAACTTGTGGGGCCAGAGAAGAAACCCCCAGTGCCAAAAATCCCCTTTTTTCCTAACAAATAATTCCTCTTCCCCCTCCAAACACATGAGGAAGCTGAACAAAAAATTGACAATTTTCTTTCAGCAGGGCTGGAGATTTTCACTGCTGTTTGTGCCCTATGTCCAGCCATGTTTCTGTCAATTTGTACCTGACTGGACAAAGGGTTCAAACATAAATATCCTTTATCTCTCTTATTTGGGTGGATGTTGCCCAGCTCTGAGAGTAAAAGCCAACTGGCAGCCTGGTGGATTTCAGTTCTTGTACAAAATCCCCCACTGGGGCTTCCAGTAGCACTGCAGAAGTTGTGTTAAACTGGATTTGGAACCAGGGGAGGAGGCATCAAGGTGCTCAGAGGGATGACGCAGCTGTGTTGTGAGGAGAGGCTGAGAATTGGTGTTGTTCAGTCTGGAGAAGAGAACCTTGAGGTGACCTAACTGTGTTTTCAGTACCTGAAGGAACCGCAAGAAGGATGGAGAGAGACTGTGGACAAGGGCCTGGAGTGACAGGACAAGGGTGGAGGCAGAGGGCAGGGTTAGATGGGATACTGGGGAGAAATTGTTCCCTGTGAGGGTGGGCAGCCCCTGGCACAGGTTGCCCAGAGAAACTGTGGCTGTCCCTGGATCCCTGGAAGTGTCCAAGGCCAGGCTGGATGGGGCTTGGAGCAGCCTGGGATAGTGGAAAGTGTGGAAGGTGTGCTCATGGCAGGGTGTGGAACCGAGTGATCATGAACATCCCTTCCATCCCAAAACAGTCTGAGATTCCATGATTCCAGGATATTTTTGATATTTTGATGCCTGGTGGGTACCAAGTGATGTGACAGCCTGGCTGTAACATCCCAGAGAGGAGAAGAACGAAACTCTGCCTTCATTTCCAGCCTTTGCTGGGAGAAGTACCTGGGCTGGGTTTCTGTGGATGGGACCAGTCAGATCTGCAGCCCCAGCCCAGCCTCCCTGCTGCAATATTTATTTCCTGGGTGAGTGTATTCAGAAAGGAGAACTGTCATTTAGCTTTAATCTGCTGCTGGCCTCACATTTCAGAGAGGAATTGCGAGGTTTTAAGAGAAGTTGGCACCAAGACCAGACCCAAGGAGGATGGTGACACGTTCTACTCTGGGATGGAACAAATCCTTCCTCCCTCCCTGAAGCTGTTGATCGGCTGTTTCCCCTTGACACCCCACAGCCATGTGGCCTTCACAGTTTGCTCCAGCACAAATAAATAACCTGCTGGAAATGAGTATTTTTGTTTCCTTGGAAAGCCAAACTTGGCTCTATGTGGCACCAGTGATGCAGCAGCTGAGAGAGAGGAAACCACTAACAACCCCCCACCTGCTCCTGCTGGTGTTCAACAATGGCTTAGTAAACAATATAAACCAGTTGTTAATAACAAAACCTCAGGAACTGTGCAATGGGATGTTCCTTATTTGCAAATCCCTGGTTTGTTTGAATGAGAAGTAACACTATTTCCTACTCATCCCTTTTTTTTCTCCCTTCTAATAATTACTCTAATCCCCTGTTGTCCTGCAGCCAGCCCTGGCTGCCCTCTGTCTGTGTGAGGTGTTGGGGGGACAAAAACTGTGCAGGGCCAAGCACTGGGAGTCACAGTCTGTCCCTGGAGCCACCACGATCGGGAAAGAAATCCCAGCCTGGCGCTAGTTCTGTGCAAAGAGTTTTCCAGTGCAATGATGCCCTGAGAAAGAAAGGCTGCTCAGTGCTGCACAGGCAGCTCAGGAGTCCCGGGTGGGCAGGAACAGAGTCCAGTATGGTGCTGCTGGCAGGGATGTGTCAATCCCAGTCCTGCTCCCCTTCTCCCACGCTGGACTTCAGGAGTCCCTTCTGTGCTTCTTCTGTTCATGGTACTCTATTATTTTCTGCTGGAAATACGCTGTGGAGGAAAAAAGGTCATGGGTGAGGTGCTGGTGTTTGGAATGGGGGATACAGGGCTGCCCTGCCTGAATCCTGGGAAGTGTTTGTGTCCCAAACCGTCCTGGGTTATGGAAACCTGCACCCACAGAGGATGCAGGGAAATATGGAAATGAAGTGTCCAAGGCAGGTTGGATGGGGCTTGGAGCAACCTGGGATTGTGGAAGGTGTCCCTGCCCCATGGCAGGAGGTGGAACGAGATGCTCTTTAAAGGTCCCTCCAACCCAATTTTTTGGAATTTTGGGATTCTATAAGTCTATGAAATGGGGGTGGTTACAATGCCACCCATTCCTCTCATCCAAAATAGGCTTTATTATGCTGGGTTAGCCAGAGGTTTTAACCCATGTGTTCACTCCTGTTCAGTTTTGTGTTTCCCACCAGCAAGAAAGGGAAAAAGCAATAGACCTAGCAAAACGCAAGAATGGTGATGTAGACTGGGAATACAATAAGAAAACAGGGATTGTGTCATCCCTCTCTTTCTCCCCACGTTTGCCCTATAAGGTCTCACATAAAAGGGCAGAGAAGCAGCCCCTAAGGCAGTGCCAGCAGGAGTGCCCCAGGTGGGGTGGCAGACCCCAGCCCAGGATGTCTCCATCCAGAAATACAGTTTTTGTGTGGTTTCCTCCACTTGCACTGCCCATTTGTCTGTGTCCCAGGCTGGGAGAAGGCTCAGCCCTGCAAATCCCCGGGAAGAGGAAAGGACCAGCTCTGCTGCCAGGGAGTTAGGGGCTGAGCTGAGTCAGGCTCTGGCAGTTGCTGCTGTGCCCAAGCCAAATGTTTGTGCTGCTGCCGCTTGTTTGCCTCTACACAAAGCTCCCAGTGAGCCAGCCCCAGCTCCAGGCAAGTGACAAGATCTAAAATGAATCATAGAGTCCAGAATCCCATGCTGGATCGAGTTGGAACAGACCTTAAAGCTAATCCAGTTCCAAACTCTGCCCTGGGCAGAGACACCTTCCACTAGATCAGTTTGCTCCAAGCCCCATCCAAAGTGGGCTTAGACACTTCCAGGGATGGGGAGTCACAAATGAGGATTTTAAAAATTTTTTTTGTTGCTTGACAGGTATGGAGAAATGAGGCCATTGAGAGTAAACAGGATCTACTCAGTGCCCTGAGCACCCCCAGCTCGGGCTGCATCCCATCCCTCACCAGGCACGAGGCGTCTCTGCCCCTAAACCAACCAGCCCAGGGTTCCACAGAGCCCACCCGCCAGGGGAGGGGACCAGAAATGGGACCATTACCTTCCTGTGGGATCCTGCTCTTCTCCGCTTCCTCAATAAATAGGGAAAACATGTTTGTCTTCACGAACTTTTTCACCAATCTGCGGCAGCTCTTGGAGGCGATGGCCTTGCAGAAGGCTCGTTCCTGGAAGCTGCCGGAGCCGCTCCTGCCCCACTTGATGTGGGAGCCGTAGTGCCCGACCAGCCGCACAAAGAAGTGCACGAAGGCTTCTGACACCAGGGCGTTCACCTGCTCCGAGGCTGGAAGGGGACACGGAGCACGAGAGGTGGGGATGAGACCTCTGAACACAGACAGGAGGGGCTGATTTTAACCTGGTCCGTGTGTGTATCCCAAGGAGTTACTTGCTTAGAGCCTTCCTCTGCCCCTAATCAAGGATCAGACTAATTTTGCCGAGGGAACCCTGGCTTTCCAGGGTGTTGCTTTCCGATGGCAGCATCTTAATGTTCTAAATATTAGTAAAAATCCATTTTTCCATCAGGATTATCTGTTCCTGCTCTTGTGTTTCAAAGAACAGAGGAAAACCCAGGGGATTACCCCTGCAAATGGGGAGAAACATCCCAGACCAGGTGACTTTAGGAAAATCCCTTGGCTGAAGTCTCTAGCTGTGGAGAGGGCAGATCAGGGCTCTTTTACCATCACAGACATCCTTACTGTGCACGTTGTTGTTGTTGTTGTGCCTGTTCAGAGATATCAGCATCTCGTTCTGCAGCTTTCCAGGCAGGATCTCCTCCTCATCCCCCACCTGGAAGGCAATGGGGCTGTGAAGCACTGGACAGAATCCAGCTCAGGGGGCTATGGGCTGGTGCAGCCCATCAGTGGGGCTTTCAAAGCTCATTAATCAATCATCATCACAATGTCCTGCAGAGATGTGGGTGTGGGATATCCAGTGCATGGACCCTGCTGTTCTGGCTCAAAAGCCAGAAGCAGTGGCTGTAGACATCCCGACATGGGATGTTCCCCCTAGGAGGGTGCCACTGAGGATGGGTCTGCCCCCAAAATCATAGAACCACAAAATCCCAGATAGGTTTGGGTTAGAAAGAACCTTAAAGCTCATCCCATTCCACCCCCTGCCATGGGCAGGGACATTTTCCACTAGACTACATTGCTCCAAGCTCTATCCAGCTTAGCCTTGGACACTTCCAGGGATCCAGGGGCAGCCACAGCTTCCATGGGCAATCTGGGCAAGGGCTTCACCACCCTCACAGGGAAGAATTCCTTCCCAAAATCCCATCTAACCCTGCCCTCTGGCAGTTTGAAGCCATTTAAAAATGTGGAAGCTGCCAGGTAGCTGACACCAAAGGAGAAAAGGCCCTTCCTGGGGTTATCCAGGCCACCCCCAGCCCCACATCCACACAGGGAGGACCTACCGCCCGGATGATCTTCCCTTCACAGAGATCAACTATCAGAGCCTGAAAGAGAGCAGGGAGTGAGCAGGTTTAGCCCTGCCACGGCACGTGGGCTTCCTCCCACCCATTTGGGGATGGGACTGGTGTGTCACCAGCCCATGAGGGTGGCAGGAGAGGGATCAGCCCCTCTCTGCAGGAGGGACCTGGACAGGGGGACCAGGGCATTTCCCACAAGGACAATTTTTGCTGCAGGTTTGGTGGCTTGTCCCCACACAGCTTTCCTCTGCTTCGAGACAGATGAGCCCAACAGCAGCTCCTGGAGCACAGGGGCAGGGCAGCTCACAGGGGAATGTGGAGGTAACACCCCAGGTGCCAGCAGGAGGGGACATGGAGGATACCCTAATTTCCAGCCTCCCTGGGTAGGAAAAGGACACAATCAGAGCCTCTGGCCCCAGGGCCAAGCCAAACCTGGGGACATGGATTCACTGATGGCTCCATCCAGCTGCCCTCCCCTCCGGATGAAATACCTCCTCCATTGGCTGCTCCAGGACCCGCTCCAGGTGCCGCATCTGGATGCCGACCATGAAGGGTGTGGGGCAGCACACAGTGTCCAGCAGGCACTCGGGGACCACGGGGATGTAGGTGTGAGCCCAGCTGAAGGGGTACAGGAGAGCAGCCACGGCGTGGATGCACTGAGACAGGACACTGTGGGACAGGCAGCCAGTGGTGATACCATGGCGGGGAGGAGGGAACAGCCCACCTCAAGCTCTGCTGTGTCCTGTGCCACTTCAAGGGCACTTTTTATGGGCATTTTTATAATAAAGAGATCAGGACTCACCTCAGCTCCTCAGCCAGGAAAATGAGCCGTCGCTCCAACATGGCAGAGGCGAAGATGTGCAGGATGAGGTGAGGGCTGAGACGCTGGAGCAGAGCCTGGAACTCCACATGCTCCAGGTGGGCATCCACAGGCCGTGTGAGCTCGATGAGCTGCCAAGAAAGAGCCATGGAACCCCAGCTTAGGAGGGGCAACACTCCCCCTGTCCTGCCCTGGCTTCCTGAGAAGGTGATTTGGAAGCAATTAATGACCCAGCGTTTGCAGCATCTGTACTGTGTCCATGTACAAGGGACAAACCCCATTTCACACTGCCAGGAGATTCAGCCTGTGCAGCGCTGAGAGCTCAGGGAAGCCATCAGTGATGGGCACTGTGGGGCTCCTTATTTGGGCACTGGATTTTTAACCCAAATGCCTCTTTTCTCTAGTGCTCCCAAGTCCCTGGTAGGGCGTGGCATGTCCCATCTCAGTGTCTGAGAGGTCAGCTGTGAGCTGCCAGGAAGGGAGGAGTGGGGAGGGCATGACTCCTACAAATGCCACAAAACCTTCCTCTAATGTCTCTCTGGCAGGTCAGCCTGGCAATTCCTGGCTAAGATGAAAAAGTGAGGGATCTAACAGATATTTGCAGGCGGGCTGGCTACTCAGCTTCATTTGCCCACAAGTCTCCCAATTCCATCAATCCCCATGGCAGGCAGACATGGCGAGTACTGAAGGATTAACAGGACCATGAAGCTCAGGACACAGTCCTGGCCCTTCCCCCCATCCTTCAGGAAGAAAATCCCCTTCTCCACGTGCTTTTCCACCAAAGCAGCATTTTCCCAGCCAGCAGCATCAGGCTTGGCTGGGCTCCATAGCCCCTTTCCAGCACAAATCCTGCCTCATGCCCATCTCAGCCCATGCAGTACTCAGGATTTATTTCCCCTCCTTTCCTGATCTCAGTGATCTCCTTGCTCCAGACCCTTCCCAGAGCCCCAGAGTGCAGCTCTTTTGAGGAACATCCTCATTCCTCCTCCCTCTGGCACACCAGGCTGTGCTTCCAACCATGGCCCTGGGACAGAGCATTGAGCAACCTGCAAAGTCTTGCACAAGCTCCCTGGATTAAGAAATTGCTTAGACCACCAGCTGATAAATTGCTCTAGAGAGCAGGGATCCTGCTTTCAGGCCACCCCTGGCACATCCATGGAATGCTCAGCATTGAGGATATTTTTCCCAGTGCCAGAGTGGATCTTACCTATTTTTCCAGTTTGGCTTTACCACAAGTGAAAGAAAAAGCAAATTAAAAAGCTATGCCTGTGCGAGTCTGGGCTGTGTGTGGGCGCAATGAGATCATCTCATCCTTGCCTAGATCAGATCTTTTCTCTACATGAAAAGACTGGGCTTGTCACACACCTGCACCTGCCTGGGGGGCTAAACCAGGCAGGAATCAAGACTGGGAGTTGAGTATAGTGGTACGGAGAAGAATATAATGATGCAATCATGGAATCATCAGGGCTGGAAAAGCCCTCTAAGATCATGAACTCCATGTTCACCACAAACCCCCATCCCCAAGTGCCACATTCACATGTGTTTTGAACACTTCTAGGGATGGTGATTCCACCATGGTGCTGGACAGGCGCTGCCAGTGCCTGACCACCTCTTTTGGCAAGAAATTTGCAGCCCAGAACAGCCCTTGCACCACTGTGCTCCCCAGCCTGCCAGAGGAGCAGACACTGGCTCAGGAGCAGCTCCCAGCCCCTGGCACAACAGGCCCCTCCCAGGCCCTGGCACAGCATCCTACATCCAGCCCCTGGCACAACATCCTGCTCTGGCATCAGGGCAAGGCAAGTCCCAGCACAGTGTATGGAGAGGTTTTTGTACAGCCAGCTCCAGCTTCAGGCTGGAGGAGCTGCAGAGGTTTCAAAAATGGAGCAGCATGCCCTTGGGATGGGCTCCATCCTCATCCTCACTGCTCTCCTCCTGGATCAGGAGAGAGATAACACCCATATTCCCGAGCAATGAGGCCCCTGGCAGCCTGACCCACCCTGCCCTGCTATGGTCAGCATCCCTGGGTGCTGCAGGGGTGGAGGATGCTCCCAGATGTCAACCAGGAGGTGCCCCCGGGTCCCCCACCAACCTCTGTGCCCGACTCGGGGATGAAGCTCTTGATGGTGACAGTTTTCCCTGGAGCTGGGAAGGGTGATTCCCGAAGGCCCTGCATGAAGGGGTAGATCACTGCCATGGAGATCTGGCGCCTCTTCTCCACCTCGTCCAGGATCTGGGTGAGAAAGATAAGAGTTGGGAATCCCCAGCAGATAAAGGAGAAGTTGCCAGGGCCACCACTGGGCCAGAGCCACCATGTCCCTACCTTGGAGAAGAGCCCAAAGCAGCCCAGGCAGCTGATGATGCAGAAAACCTCAGGGAGTCGGACACCACGCCCAGATGGCTGGAAGAGTGTGGGAAAAGGATTTGAGCATCTCCCAGCCCCCTGCACCAGCCTCACACTCTCCAAAGGGATCCTCACTTGCTCCCCTCAAATTTCCAGTCACTCACTGGGAGATTTTCAAAGCTAGGGCCAAGGCCAATGATGCAGCTGATGTGGGAAAAGCAGAGGGTGCCCAGAGAAGGTGATTTGGGTGCCTAAGCTGTTAACTATTTTGGTGCAAAGTCCTTTGGCATATTTGCAAACTCTCCTCTCACCCAGGCACACATTCTCCAAGACACCCTGCCCCACCATCCTTGGGGTTAATCCTGACACCAGCTACAACAGGGCCATTGGGATAAGTTCTTTGGCTTTTTTTCCCTTTCCAACTGGACTATCCTGGGTCTGTTTGCTCTTTTCAGCCCTCCAGACATCCAGTTCCAACAGCCTGAGCTCATGCCTGGATGCCGAAATGGGAAGGTTCACCAGGATGAAGGGGTGGTGGATCCAGCTGTTGCCCAGGCTGTGGTATGTGGGATGTCCTCCTGGATTTATGTCCCTGTTTAAAGCAGCAGCCAGGGAAGACCATTGCATCTCAGAGCCCCTGAGCTGGTCAAACCCATGAGTTGAGAAACAGCCACTGCTCAGATGCAGTTTTTGGGGATGGGGCTGAGGGCTCCTATCTCCTTGGTACCTGGATGGCTGCACTGACATTCCCATCCTGATCCCAAGTGGGATTTGCAGCCATCCTGACTACTGCAGACATGGGAAAGGAGCCGGGGAAGCCATGGAAGCCAGTGGGGAATCATAGAACTGTTAAGTTTGGAAAAGCCCCCCAAGATCTCCAAGTCCAACAGTAGTCCAGCACCACCACATTCACCCCTAAACCGTATCCCCATGTGCCACATCCACAGGCTTTGTGAACACTCATTGTTTCCTCCATCCAACATCTGAGTTTTGCCTCAGCACAGAGCTTTAAAAACCTCTTTGGGTACCCTCTTGCTGCTCGTCATCACTGCGGCCGGGCTGGTGGCTTCCTGAGGCCCCACAAGCTGAACTCTGGGCCTGGCAGGAGGTGACGTGTCCCTCCGTGGGGAGGGGGTGACACCCCCGGTGGGTGTGGGGTGGGGAGGGCTCACCAGCAGCCGCCTGCAGTAGCCAATCTTCCTGCTGCCATCCACGTTTGTCAGGACAAAAGAAAAGGTTTCGCTGCAAGGAGAGAAAACAAGGGGCTGGGATGAGCTGGGATGGACTGGGCTGGGCTGGGCTGGTCCTTCCAGCCCTCAGGAGTCCAACAGCAGTGGGGACCCCAGCCCAGACCCTGCAGTGGGGCAGGTACCTGGTGAACTCAGTGATAGGTGCCCAGTTGTTGCCGTCGGGGAAGCAGAAGAGGGGGATGGCTTGAAGGAGACGTTCCTCCTCCTCCTTCTGGCCCTTCAGCAAGTTCTCGCGCTGGATGGAAGTGATGCCAAGAGTCAGGGAGATGGAGGGTCCCCATTGTCACCAGGAATGGGGTGGGATTCAGTGGAATGAGGTCTGTCCCAAAGCAACCCCTGGCTCTGCATGATGCAGAAGGAGCCTACACATGTCTGGACAAGCACCTCCCAAAAATCCAAATTTTGACTTTGGACAGTGAAGCAAAGCAGAGGGACCCTCTGCAAACTGTGATCTCTTCCTGTGCCACCTCCCTGAGATGTGACTTCCCCACTGTGGTCTCCCTTTTTGGGTCAGGAGGCCAGGGAGAGCCCCTGGAGTTTCCTCCTGAGGTTTGTGGCCTTTGGTTGGGATCATGGGAAGGGACAGATGGTCCCAGCAACCCCAACCCAGGGCAGGCAAATCCCTGGGGTCTGGGACTGTGACTCAAGAGCATGGGGCACCTTTCTCCTTCCATAGCTTTAATGATGGGGAAGGAACAACATCCCTTTCTCCTCTAAATGTGGAAAACTAATCTTATCAAAAACACAGGACTAAATACCTTTGGGAATTGGTAGGTTATCTTGGGTTCATAATGTCCATCTGGCATCTTCTTCAGTGACACCACCACCAGGTACTCAAAGAAGAACTGCCCAGCAGAGTAGAAGACTGAGCTTCGCTCTCCCTGCTTCCCCTGTGGTACCTGTGGGGGGGTGTTTTCTGCAGCAGAGGCCCCATCTTTTCCTTCTGAAGCCAAAAAGATCCCAAAAAAATCTGATCAGAGTCAATGAAAGGTCTGAGGGCAAGGGCGGAGTTGCAGAGTTCCATGTGAACTGGCTGAAGGGAACCAGGTCCTGGTGCCCTGACACCCCCAGCCTTCCTTTGCCCCAGCCCAGTGAGGGCAGAAGGATGCCCAGAGCAAAGTGGACACATGGAATGTGGAGAGCAGATGGACTCTGCATTAAAGATCTGCAGGGAGGTGTGTGACTGCGTTTATAGCAGTTAATTGTATCCTCTTAGGAGAAGTAAACAGCAACAAACCAGCCCAGATCTTGTTTGAGCACCTCCCAAAGCTCCAGTCAGATGAATCCCAACCCTGCCAGGTGTCCTGGGAACTGCTGATTGCAAATGAGCTACTCGAGGGTTTTCCCTAAACCAAAGCAAAGCAGTTCCTGGAGATTACACCCCAGTTCTTGTTGGGCTGGTTGGGGAGGGCAGCTGGGAAGCATCAGCAGTCACACCCTGAACAACCAGGAATAGGAGGGGAAAGAGCCCCATCCAGCATCTCCAAGGGCCCTGGGATGACCACAGTGGGACAGTGAGACCCAAGGGCTGGAAAGGAGTTAAATGCCAGACAGAGACTGCAGCCAGGCCATGTCACAGCTCTTCCCTCTCCCAGAGGCCATTTCTGCATCCCTTTATACCTTGTTCTTGATACAGAAACTGTCCCATCTCTGATTATGGTGGGGAGCTGGAGCAGAAAATTTGAGCTGCTCTTTTAGGAATAGCAAGGAAAATAAATATGTGGCTGGATGAGATTACTGGCTCTTGCAGTTTGTCCCCAGACCCCAGAGTTTGTCCCTGGGCTCTTCTAGTTGTGGCTGGTTAGGGCAAGGCATGGCTGTGATCAGCTATTCCCATTATCCTTCTCCATGTATGGCATCCTACTCCAAAAGCAGTGCTGGTGGACACCCTGCCCACATGTCCCTCCAGCTCCAGAGCTACCTCCTTTAGTCTGGAAACACCTCTCCAGCCTTTGTTCCAGGTCACTGGGAGCTGATGGGAACCGCAGGCTCATAGGAGGAGGTGACACTCATGGTCCCATCACAGAATGTTCCTTCCCAGGCACCAGAAATTCCTTTCCCAGCTTGGAGTGGGGGGATGCTCAAAGCCACACCTTTGTGCACCCTGGGGCTGCCCCACCTCCACATACAAGGTCCTTCCTCTTTGGCAAGGCAAAATTCATCCCAAAGAGGACCCTTTGTGGCAGGTGAAGGATGAGACCTGGCTGAGGATACCTCTGGCTTATCCTCATTGGGGATCATCCTGGACCTGCCCAGTGAGGTGCTCCAGGCCAGGAAAAAGGTGACAAGATGTGCATTGCTTCTCCTGCTCTTCCTTGGGATGCTCCAGCAACAGCTTTGGTCTGCTCCCACCTCTGACCCAGGCAGGGGATTGTTGTTGGGGGGACCCCAGGGAAGAAGGCTGTGTCATGGGAGGGCTGCTGGTGTCCCCCAACCACGTTGGACACTGGCATTGGCTGTTTTCCCATCACCAAGGCAAGATGAAAGTGCAGTTAAATCCTGCCTATCCAGTCCCATTATGCATTTCAGAGAACAACAGATCTGCTCTTCAGCAAGGACTGCATTTGCATTTTGTCCATGGGGTTTACAAGCAAACAAGCCAAACCTGCTGCTCTGGAGAGCCTGGCCTTGCCAGGCTACAGCTCTGCCTCTCACACGTGGAAGTGTGGATCCCTCAGCAGTGCCAGGTCTGGCTGCAAAGCCCTCACTGGCAGAGCCTAAATCCCTCCAAGACCAGAACTCCCATCCCAGGGCTGGAAGATGAGCTCCAGGGATGTATGGAGTGAACTGTCAGGCAGGCTGAATGTGGCGTCAGAGATCCCAGCGCTGCCCCAAACCAGCAGGGTTCGCAGTGCCTCGTCTCCCGGGAACATAAGCCAGGGTCTCAAGAGCCAATGACTCTCCCATAGCCCGTGTCAGGAAAATTCGGGGAGCACCCCCAGCCCCCCCGCAGTGGGTGAGAGCATCCCCTGCGAGGAAGGGAAGGAGGCCAGGGGTCTCTCACAACTCCCGGATGGAAAGTGGCTGGCGGTGACGTGGATCTTCACCCTTCCATCCACCGGGCACAGAGAGGGCAAAGGCTGCCGCGGGCTTTTCTTATCGCCGAGGGCTGCGCTCAGCTCCACTCCGCCTGTGGCACAACCGGTTTCTTTCTTCCCGGAAAACTCCCGACCTCTGGTGTGACAAGGTTTCCCGACCTGGTTTGCGGGGGAGCTCGGCTTCCCGTGCCGCCCAGCTGCCCACCTGCCCCAGCGGAGAGGAAATGGCTTTGGCTTTATCAAACCTCGGGCAACATCGAGCTCATGCGGGAGCCAGAGCCAGCACAAAACAGACGGGGAGGGGAGCGCACTAGATCCCCCAGCCCATAGATTGCTACAACCTGCTTTGTTCTGCCTTGAGATACGGCAGCCAGAAAACTCTGATGATCCTTTCAGTATCTCGGAAAAGATCACAAATCCCAAACGACCAATTTCTGCAGCGCCTTCTGAAGGCTCTGCAACACCCACCTGTCCTGAGGGGCACCGTCCCCCTCGTGGGTCCCCCCATGGATACCCTCACGCGTGTCCCAGATGCCAGGCGCCGGCATGCCCTGCGATGCCTTGTCCAGCGGGGATGTGGGGGATCTGTGGGGCCGCGCCTGCGGCTGGGGTGGGCTCAGTTGGGAAGGGGTGGGCTCCCGGGAGAGGGAGTGCAGCTCTCGGGATGGGCCGAACACCCGAGAAGGGAGCAAGAGATGTGGTGAGTCCCGGGGCAGCCGGCCCGGGCTGGGCTCCCTGGGGTGGGGTGCGAACGGGCAGGGCTGGAGGGACCGAGCCGCTGCCGCCGGTTGCACCGGGCGCAGTCGCGCTGCGCTGCCCGGGAACGTCCCCGCTCCGCCGGCAGCCCTCGGCTCCCGCAGCCGCGGCACCGGGGATGGACCTGTCCAAACACCGAAACTGACACCGGCACCGGCACCTCCCGCAGCCCCTCCCGCCCCTCACCTCGGCGGCCGGCGCGCCGCAGGCTCCGTCGCAAGAAGTTGCCGATGGAAGCCATGGTGGCCCCGGCGCGGTCCCGGTGCGGCCCCGGCCCGGCGGGGAGGGCTCGGCTTCCGCCCGCCGCGCTTTCGCTTTCCCGGGGGAGGAGGGACGGCACGGGGCGGAGAGGAGGAGGAGCGGGGAACCGGGCAACACCTGGCACCGGCCGGGCACGGGGGACTCGTCCGGGGAGAGGGGCACTGGGGCACGGGGTAGCCCAGGAAACCGGGAGAAATGGGCATGGGGGGCCCGGGAGCATCGGGAATGAGGGGAGCAGGGAGCCGGGGATGCCAGGAGGAACTGGGGATGAGGCATCCGGGAGTACAGGACATGGGGGTAAGGGAGGAACTGGGGATGGGCGATCCAGGAGTACAGGATATGGGGGTAAGGGAAGAACTGGGAATGGGAGTCCTTGGGAGCACTGGGGAGGAGTCGGGAGCACCTGGCACGGAGGTCCTGGGTGGAACCTGGATGCGGGGGTCCTGGGAGTAGGGGGAGGCAGGAAGACCTGGTTGCAGAAGAGCAGGAGCACCGGGCACGGGGGTACCGGGAGCACTGGGATCTGAGTCTGAGCGGGCACGATGGTCGTGGAGGCAGCGGGAATGGGGGAGCTGGGAACACCCCGAGTTATAAGGATGCCAGCAGGAGCCAGACATGGGACATCCAGGAGAATGGGCATGGGGACACCTGGAGCACCCGACACAGAGGGAGCTGAGCATCCCCTCAAACGGGGCTGGGCATCCTAGTGGGGATCCGGCCTAGGCTGGGGCACAGGGCGTGACTGGGCACAGGGTGGGTGGGAATCGAGGCATGGACACTTGGAACAAGGTTTGCCCTGCATCACAGGGGACAGTCATTCCCCAGTGCTACAACGTTGCCCAAACCTTGCTTCAGCCTCCCAGCCTCCGCCAAGTCATTTTTTCCCCGGGACCCCACCAGTGCCAGGACCAGTGCCCTGCGCAGCCTCTGTGGGGTCTCAGCCGGCGCTGACCCGTCCCCCCAGGGTACAGATGCTTTGGTGTCTCTCTCTCTGTGCCGTGGTGCAGTCAGCCCATCACCCGCTCCAGTGACTCCACCGTGCTTTATTCCCCTGCCGTGGGCTGCGAGCTCGTCCTGACCACTCAGGCACGCCGGCTGGGGTGTGCTTTACCTCGGGCTGGCGTTTCTTCACCGGTCAGAGATTTATCCTCCTTCCCAGAGGTAGAGGGTGAGAGGTGCTTCATCCAGGTCTGGGGCTGGAGGCCGGTTGCCATCCGCCTTCGTTGCAGGAAGGAAGAGCAGTGTCCTGCTGCTGCGATCCGGGGATTTCCCTGTCTTGGGCATGCTGGGACACTGTGGAGCTGCTCGACTTTGCCAGGTGGTTTCACTGCTCTGCACACACCAACAGGGAAAGTCCCTTAAAAAACAATGATATCTTTAAAAGAAAAATCCCCCTTTTCCATTCTCAGCCTGTCCACCAGTATTTCCTCTGCTGTTTTTGGGTAGTGCTTATGCAGTAACTAAGATCCATTCCAAACAAAACAATTTTCTGATCAGAAAGTTGAAGTAAGGAATATCTTTTATGATCCTAATTAAACATACAGAGGGACCTTGGGCACAGCTACCAGTTATCAGACTCCAGGTGTGATGAGCTGTGCACAGTTCTCAGCCCCAGTGCCAGCGTGAGGCCGTTTGCAGCTGTAGAGCCGATTCCCTACACCAAATGTCCTCTTCTCTTTTATTTTGCAATATCTCCCATTCCTCTCCCTTTCCCGAGTGTGGGCTGGAGCTTGAGGAGGGGTTTGCAGCTGCCAGGAATGGCCTTTGTCAGCTTGCAGAGGTGGTGCTGCCTCCTCATCAGGCATATCAGGGAATTGCTGGTCCAGGAGTAATTTTTCTGTCTAATCTTGAGTGGGTGGGAAAGCATTTGTGCTTCTCGGAGGAGAGGACAGTGTGTTTGTTTGTTTGTGCAGAGGGGCTGTTCCCAGGACAAATTTCCTCTTGGCACAAAGGGAAAAGAAAAAGTTAGGGGGTTTCCCCTCGATTTTGGAGGAATACGCCTGCTTCCTGGAAACTGGCGCCACCTTAGAAAAACAGCTGCTGCTTTCAGCCAGAAGAAAACCCCCGAAATTCTTTGATTTTATACCCATAAACAGATTTTTTTTTCCTGCTTTCTCCCTTTGAGGCAAGTCTCTGACTGCGATCCCGCCTCGATAACGCCGTGATTCCGCTCAGGCGGCTTCTGTGCGGGAGTAAAAGCCTTGTTCCAGCCACAGACCCTCCCGCTCCTGAGGAAACACTGTCCCTTTGTGCCATTGCACAATCCGGCAAACCTTGCGTTGCTGAGAGAGGTTGGACTATTGAATTTTCCCACTGAAAGCTCCTTTCTGCGGGAATCCGGCCGCCCATAGGGACAACAATCGGGCGCATTGTGGGGTCCTGGGGCCGCTGGACACCGCTCTTCCCCCGCTCGCCGTCGCGCTGCTCTGTGGCCCCTGCCAAAGTCATTTCGCTTCCCTGACCAACCCCGAGGAGTTTTGTGTTTGGCTGCTTTTCCTTCCTTGAAGTCCTGGTGCTGCTGAAAACACGCTGGAATTCGGCTTTCTGCAGGCACGGTGCGCTCAGACTGCAAATATCCCGCGGGAGCGGGAGGGGAGCGCTGGGAGTGTGCCCCGCGCCGCCCTGGGACCGGGGTGGCCTCATCGCTGGGACCCTGCTTGCACCTCAGCTTCCTCCTCCTTCTCTGGGCTTGCAGCCCTCGCCTGAGCCGGTGCATCTTCCCTCCTTCCCCATCCCCTCGCTGGCTGCCGGAGGAGCTCGAGTGCCCCGTGAGCTGTTTCCATTTTGCACCCAGGCTGGGATCGGGGCTTAGAGACGGAGGGTGGGATGCAGCCGCAGCATCCCTGACAGGGAGGCCACCGAGGGCAGCCCGAGGATGGTGGGGACCCAACGCCCTCTTTTCCAGCCTTTCCCATGTCAGGGAGTTTTTCCCACTGGATGGCGGCATTAGAGCAAAGAAATCTCTCCGGGAGAGGGGACGGACCTTCAATGGAGAGACTTTTCCCCCTGGTTTTCTGGCTCCCAGGATGTTTGTGCTCAGGCTGAGGATGTGTGGGTTCAGCACACTCTTGTTTGCACTGTTCCTGCCACTGATGCTTAGCTCTCTGCCCAGTTCTGTGCTCCATGGTCCCTTCTAGCACCCCAAAACAGGGAGCCATGGAACATCCTCTGCCAGCTCCTCTTCCCTCTGGGTGCAGAGGGATCTGCTGGGGGCTCAGCTGGGACACTTTGAGCCATGACCAGGAGCAAAGCAGACCTAGACTGGGCAAGGAAAAGAGATGTCAGTCCTCATGGTACACCAATATCACATTTTCTTAGTAAGGTACATCCCTTATCCGCCCAAAGCCCTCCATGTTCCAATTGCTGGGGTGCAGAGACCCCCATGTCAAAGTCACACACCCCAAAATGGCCCATTTTTGAATGGAAAAAGATTTGGGCCCAATTTTTCCATGGTAGTTGCAGTGGAGATTCCAAAGCTCCCAGGCACTGGAAAACAAAGACAATCTGGCCACTTTTCCTTGCATCTCATGGTTTTAACCCCAAATATTTCAATCCACCTTTGGGATTTCATGGGCGTGGTGATGGGCAGATGGGCTTGCACAGTGCTGGGTGGGCAGGGAAGGTTCATGCTGGGCTGCAGCCCCTCTGCAAATACAGTGCAGGGCAAGTGCTCCAAGGCTGTTTTCTGGCCAGGAGACATCTCAGCTTACAGGCTTCCAGCTGGGCTGGCATTGCTGTTGGCACATGGGCAACCACAGATCACAGAATCACAGGAACCCCTGAGTTGGGAGGCACTCTCAGGGAGCATCCAGTCCAGCCCCAGCCCTGCACAGACACCCCAACAATCCCACCTGGTGCCTGAGGGCATTGTCCAAACACTCCTGGAGCTCTGGCAGCCTCGGGGCTGTGCCCATTCCCTGGGGAGCCTGGGCAGTGCCTTCCCTCTGGGAGAAGAACCTTTCCTGATATCCAGCCTGACCTGCCCTGACACAGCACTGCGCTGCTTTTGCTGAATTATTTTCCCTGCACTCTGAGGACAGTTCCATACAGCATCACAGGTGGTAGCTGTCCCACAATGCCAATAAGCAGGAGCATTATTTTTAATATCAGCCTGTGTTCCTGTTGCACTTGACCTTGGCAGCTTTTTATTCAGTAATATTTCCACAAGGAATGGGAGCTGAGCTACGCTGACAATGTCCTTCTGACAAGCAACTTTTTCTGCTCTCCCTGATACAAACAGGAATGACCTGTGGCCAACACAAATCTTTTTGAGAACACAGTGACAGGATCTCTAAGCCTGAAATAAATCAGGGTGTTCACTCAAACAGCACGGATGGAAGAACAGCAACAATCGGGGTTCCAGTCCTACATCCCTCCAGAACTTTGATGGAATACTGCTATGGATTGACCCTCCGTGGCATTCTCAACACAGACAGCTGCGTCCAAACTACAAAATGGCCTGGAAAGGATCGAGCCACAGAACTCTCAGGTGTAGCCTGGGATTTTCCTAGGACCTCCTGTGATGACCCAGTGACTTTTCCTGTGTTAAAATGCCATCTCCAGGATATTTGGTCCTTGGGAAGGTGTTTCAGGGTCAATCTCCTGCAGGATGCAGAGCCTATGGTGATTTTTCCATTGGAATGCACCTGGTTAGGGCTCCCAGGTACTTGATGCCCCTTTTCCTGCTCACTTCCAAGGACTTCTCCCTTCTTTTTGTCTCACAGGCTGCATGAGCCCTCAGCTGAGCTTGGACAATTTGTGGCATGTCTGGAAGCACCAGGGTCCCACCTCCTGGGTGGCTTTTAAATCCTGGGCATTCTTACTCTGAAGCACTGGGGAAAGCCCAGTGCTGGGGTGCTGGGGGCTCTGGGGACTAGGGAGGGAGGAGGAGGGTGATGGTGCTGCAGGTGACAGCGACTTGTCCCAGGGAACACAGGATGCTGCTGGAAAGGGTCGGGGCAGCTGGTGGGAGCTGGGTTTGTTTGATAAAATAAGGGAGGAAATTGGGGATTTTCCAAGGTAGTCTGAAAAGGAAAAGGCAAAGAAATCAGAGGGTCAGTCCTGCTCCTTGGGAGCAAAGGGTGAGAATTCACAGGTGTGGATTGCAGGACCCCACATCCACTGCTGACCCTGGACTTTATCCCATCTTCTTCAAAAAGCAAGGATTTGCAGCTTGGTGCAATCCCTGGGCGCTGGAGGGTGTGAGGTGAGGAAGACCCCCCAGTTACACTGGCAGGGCTCCAACCCACGACCCTAAAGTGAGCTTTAAGATTTGCTAATCTCAAAATATTGTTGGCACTCAGAGCAGTGATTTACTGCGTGTTTTGCCACAGCAAGTACTTTCCAAAAGGCCATGCTAAGTTTACACCGGAGCTGCTGGGATCAGATAACTGGTCCTGGCAGCTCCCTCCTTGTCCCCCCCGTCCCTCCTGGTTGCCATGCTGGGGTGCAAAAGGACAGCACAGCTTCTCCTGCACCCCACAAGAAGAGCTAACCACAGTCACAAGCAGCATTAAAAAAGGAAAGAGCAGCAAAGGTGTTTTATTTTGTGCAGGTGGTGGGATCGGACTGGGTCATGGGCTGGCTTGCAGGAAGATGTGAACTTTTGAGTCCTGATGCTTGAATTTGAAGTCTCAGTGCCAGGGACAGAAAAGAGCCAGCCCTGGTTCTGAGCCTGGCCATGTCCACCTCCCCAGGGCTTTGCAGGTTGTGAACATAAATCAGCTTCTCACCTTCAGTGCCAGCAGGGGCGGGTGACAGTCCTGCACGTCGTTTGGCATTCCTGCAATGTTAGAGCACCCCAAGAGATCCCAAGGGCTTTACAGGTGCTGGGCAGGAATGATGCCTCCAGCCACCGCTGCCCAGTGAGATCCCGGGGCATTTCCAGCCTTCAAAAAGGATGGGCTCCCTGGGCAGGTCATCTGTGTCACAGGGCTGTGTCCTTGCATCCAGCTTGCATCCAGCTCACTGTGCCACGGAGTCCCAGACTGGTTTGCGTTGGAAGGGACCTCAAAGCTCATCCCATTCCCACCCCCTGCCATGGGCAGGGACACCTTCCATCAGCCCAGGTTGCTCCAAGCCCCATCTAACCTGGCCTTGGACACTTCCAGGGATGGAGCAGCCAGACCTTCTTTGGACAGCCTGGGCAAGGGCGTCCCCGCCCTCACAGGTGGAATCCCTGTTCCTTCTCAATATCCCATCCATCCCTGCCCTCTGGCAGTGGGAAGCCATTCCCCTTGTCCTGTCCCTCCAGACCCTCGTCCCAAGTCCCTCTCCAGTTCTCCTGGAGCCCCTTAGGCTTCTTTTCTCCAGGCTGAACATCCCCATCTCTCCCAGCCTGGCTCCAGAGCTTCAGGCCTCAGAGAATCTCCATGGCTTCCTTTGGTCTCTCTCCAGCAGCTCCAGGTCCTTCCTGTGCTGGAACCCCAGGGCCGGAGGCAGCTCTGCAGGTGGGGTCTCACCTGAGTGGGGCAGAGGGGCAGAATTCCCCTTCCCCTGCTGCCCACACTGGGGGATCAGCCCAGTTGGCATGGGAGGTTTCTGAGACCCAGTCCACACGGCTGGGGCTCATTGAGCACCAACACCCCAAGCCCTTCTCCCAGCGCTGCCCTCAGATTTTGTGTGACTGAGAATTTCTCCTCCTTCTTAAGAGTCAGCCCTTGGGAGGCAGAAGACCCCCCATCTCTTCCCTTGTCTCTGGATCCCTTTGGGATCTCTGTCACCTCCTAACCCCCAGGAGATGGGTAAGAGCCAAAGCCACCTCCAGCCTCATCCCTGGCTCTCACTGTCCTTGGTCATGTCCAGCTGGAGGTTTTGGCCTTTCCCTGCAAATATCCAAGTGTCCTTTTGGCATTGACTTGCTCATGGACAAGGAGGATGAGATTGGAGCATCTTCCGTGGCTGTTTCTTTGCAGGTTATTGGATCAACAGATAAACCCCCCACTGTTCTCTGAGCACCATGTCTTGGCCCAGGTGCTCTGGAGGTGTTTTGGGGAAATCCTTCCTCCAGGAATGGCAGCGGGCTGCCACGCTGTGCTGAACAGGGCAGGGAGCAGCTTCTGGGTGCAAGCCCCTGCATCTAGAACAGGGCTGGGCCACAGCTGGCCCTGGGCACACCAGTGACTCCAAGGACCAGGCATTCCCAAAGCTTGGCTGGGAGGATTTCACTATCTGGGGGATTTTGGCAGCACCCAGCACAGGTACAGCTGGATTGAATGTCCCCATGATGCTCCCTGGTGGCAGTAGGGAAAGGATGCAGCTGGGCCCTGTTGGGCAACCCAAACTGGTGTGCATTCCCAGTTTACTGGGACCTGGCGGAAGTCACTGGGATTTGGGGATGCTTCAAATCCTCTCATAGCCCCTCCAACCCAGCAAACTTTCCCGGAAAAGGGAAACAGTAGGAAAGTTCTCAAATAAAGATCTTTGAGTTAGAGAGGGTTGTGGGATGGGCCAGGACATGCTGTCCCAACAAGGGAGCAGATCCCATTTTCTTCCAAGAATCCTGGGAAGGGACAGCCCTTCCCAAACACCCTGGACATGGAAAGGTGCAGGCAGCCCTTGTGGCCTCCACCACACTGCCTCAAGGACTTCCTTGGGAAGTCTGCTCCATCTGAAACATGGCTGGTCCCAGTACTGCCCGTGTCCCCAGGGCTGGGGCAGGTCTGGCTGCAGGACATCCTGCTGGTCCTACCTGCTCTCAGCTGAACAGGAAGGCTCCAGGATGGAGCTTGGCAGAGTCCTGCAGGGACCAGGAGTGGGTTGAAGGGAGCAGAGGGAGGAGGGGATGGGGAGAGCACAGGGAAGATGAGGGTGCCAGTGAAAGCATGTAAAGCAAGGAAGGGAGGTGTTGGATGTGAGGAAATATGGGAAGAGCTGGAAGGGGAAGTGGAACCACCAGTGTTAATCCTACAGGAGGGACTAGGTAGGAGCAATGGCCTTGAAGGCACTCAGGGTGGCCTTAAGTCCTTGATGGAGGAACAGGGACCTGGTGAAGGGGATGCTGAAGGTCAAATGAGTGTCTAACTCTGGGCTGTAACTGGCCAATGTCATGGTGCACCCTGGCAGGGATTTCAGTCTCTCAAAGTCCTTAGGGCAGGACTGCACACCCTCCTGGGGAGTGGCAGTGCCTGGTCCTGCCTGGGACTGCAAGCGAGGAGAGGAGCAAAGCAGGCTCTGAGAAGTGGTGCCTGTCCTTGTGCAGAGCAAACACTGAGTTCCCTGCTGGTCCTAATCCTGAAATTCGCCCTTGGTGCTGGTGGAGCCTGGGGCTGAGCTGTTCCCTCCCCTTTCTCCTGCAGAGCCTCCCAGCTCCTTGCTCAGGGGAGAGAAGCAGCTGGTGTGGCTCTGGTCCCTGGATGCAAATGCTCAGAATAAACCAGCAAAGGGGCTTTGAAACAATTCAGGCCTTCCTGAGCTCCTAGTTTTAATGAAGAAGGAAAACCTGAGCTGCTAATTGCAGCTTCTCCCTGACACAGGGCAGGGCCAGCCAGGGCAGGTGGTGACAGAGCCTTATTGGCATCTCCAGCTGCCGTCCCCAAGCCTTGGTAGAGGTGACTCTGTGCAGAGTGGAGAGGCCGGGGCTGACACAGCCTTGTCCCTGTGGGCTCTCTGTCCTAGGTGAGCTCCTGCTGGCAGCCACAGAAGCAGGGCAGGGCTGGAAAAAACCCACGCCAGGCAGAGCAGTGCCCCAGGACTGGCATTGCTCCTGGAACACTGCAGGTGACAGCTGTGGTGCCAAGGTGCGTGAGGGCTCCTGCTGGCCCGGCACGCTCAGGCCCTGCTGGCCCTGGTGCAGCTGCTGCAGGTCACTGCCCCGGAGCTCCTGCCCAGGCTGTGCTGTCCTGTCCTACAGTGACTGTAATTGTGGTGGCCCCACAGGTGGTCCTGGGGAAACCATTTTGGCTGTGGGCAGCCGCTGATGCCTCTCTGATGGTTTTTCCACTGCAGTGCTGTCACAGGCCGGAGGGAACACGGAGCTCCCTGGCTCAGCTCCCAGCAAGTCACGGGGCAAAATCAGGACATCTCTGCATGGGTTTTCCTATTTTTCTACCTCATCCATCTTGGAGAATGATCCCATTACAGCCCCAAAATAGCAGCCCAAAAGCTGGTCCTGGGTGTTTTCATCCCCTGCCTGCATCTGGCAGCTCCTGAGCCCAGCAGGGAGAGAGCAGGTCTGGGCACCCACCCTGCTGCTCCGTGAGCTGATGTTGGGAGACCAGGAGATGAGTGAACCCTGACTGATCATGGAATTAGACAATCAGTTAGGTTGGAAAAGACCCTTAAGGTCATTGAGTCCAACTCTTAACCCAGCACTGCCAAGGCCACCACTAACCCATGTCCTCAGATGCCATATCCACATGGCTTTTGAACCCTTCCAGGGCTGGGGACTCCACCACTGCCCTGGGCAGCTTGTGTCAGGGCTGAACAACTTTTTCCCTGAAGAAAGGGTTGCTGGAGAGTCAGTGAATCAAACTGGTGCTGTTGAGTGCTGCTGGGGTGAGCTGGGCTGCACCCAGACACAGGGATAACTCTGGAGCTGTTAGAACCCTGTACCGGTGCCCACCAAGGGATGTCCGCCAGGCAAGAAATGCCCCTCAGCACCTGAGAGATGCTCCTGTTAATGTCTCTTTATCATCTGGTTGATGTTTCTGGACCAGACAATGATATTTTAAAGCAATACTTGCTTTAAATTATTTTCCCAGCGTGACACCTAGACAGGCCCTTTCCTGGGGGGCTTTGGGAGGAGAACTGGGGCCGTGTCCCCCTTCAGGACTGGAGCCCCTGCCTGCATTCATTTCTTTGGGATGAAGTAAGTGTCCACTTGTGTGTGACAGACAAATGGAAATCTAGCCTGGTCCCAGCCCACCTGCTGCCTGCCCCGGCTGCTTGACTCAGTGCTCTGTGAATATCATGGTGACAGCAAGGCTGGAAATGCTGCTGGGAGCCAGAGCTGGAGCCAGGAGCAGGGATGTGGGATTTGGGAGGTGGCAGGTAGGGCACTAAGCCTGCCTACCTAAACAACCTGCTGCCATTTGTGGTTGACCACTGTGTGCTTTCCAGATGAGCTCCCTAGTTTTCTGGAGATCTGAATTAACCCTTGAAAGGGGACAGGCAAAGGCAGGAACAGCAGTTGAAGGGAGGGCACAAACCCACACACGAATCAGCTCCAGTAACCACCAGCAATAGCCTCCCTGAAGGGGTTTGGACACCTCCTTTCTGCTGAAATTCAGGAGATTTGGGCATTTTTCTGACCTTCTGTGATGTCTCCCATGGACTCACCGTCCACACAATGTGTGCAGGGTTGGATGTGGCCGAAGGAAGGTGGGCATGGTTCCTTCTCTGTCCTGTTGGGTGACTTTGAATTTACCTCCCTGGGGTTGGCAGTGGGGACCCTGTCAGTCCCAGGTATCCCTGACAGAGGCTGTGGGTGGCTCTCCTTGTTGACACCCACACTGATCCCTGGCACTCTGTCCTCTGCCCTGGCCAACCCGTGGCTGTGCCCACGGTGTCTGTGCCATGACACCATGCCCAGAGCCTGTGGTGGCCCAGGTGTGACATCCACCTGCTACTTTCACAGTCTTGCTGGGGTGCAAAGAGCCCATCAGGATCTCCAGAGCTGTTCATGGGCACAGGGACAGGAGGGGATGAGCACAGAAGATGTGACAGCTTCAGGGAGCCCTTCCCACCTGATGAGCTCCTTGTTTATTCCAGGCTTTTGGCATCTTCTCTTTGCTTTACGATGTGCAAGTGGGAAGGTCTCACCACCTCCTGTCTAATCCTGGAGCCCTGCTTAGGGGATGGTCCTAATCTCTGGAAGCCTCCATGATTTGCCCCAGCTGTCAGAGGCATCTTCTATCTCCCTGCACCGACACATCAGCTGTCATGGTGGGGAAGGCGTTCCCGAGGCTTCCCCCATTCCAGCTGGCAAGGTCTCTGCTTTTCTGAATTGGGAGTCTAGGTGGATGGGCCAATCTGATGTTTTGGGGGAACAAATTCATCTCTTTGCAGTGGGATCCTGTCAAACAAACACAGCTGGAAAATGATTGACCACTGTGCTCCATCATCAGGGGGATTTGGAATAACAGTGGCATGAGGAGGATCTGATACTTTCTGGCATAAATTATATTTCCTATATTTAGACCTATGCTCACTTGGAAAATAAGTAAGGAAATGTATCAGTGACTCGGTGGGCTGGAAATGTCAAAACCAAAAGTACAAGTTTTTGTAGGAAAATATTTTTTCTCACTGGAAAACATGGATAACCTGTATTTCAGCTAATTCCTGAAACACTTAGAGTTTCAGGCAAAAATGTGCTGATATTTAAATTATCACTAAATTTTTAATATTCAACCCTCCCAGCTACCTGCAGGAACAGCCCCCTCCATGTGATTTTGATTTCCATCACCAGACTATTTTGTGCTTCCTCACCCAATACTGGGGCCTGGGACAGCCCATTCCTGTCCTGAGATGAAATCACCTCCTGGCTGCAGTTTCTCCATCCTCGCTGTGAATCCACAAGCGAAGCCATCGTGGTGGGTAAGGAAAGGTCAAATCCCGCCTCTGTGGGAAACCCTTTACTTGGAATTGGGAGAACCTCCTGTGGTGCCTTTGCCACCAACAGCAGCAGCTCCTCAGTGTTTCCCTGCTGGGGTTGGTTCAACACCCAGCACTTGCCCAACATGTGAATAAACAAGATGCCAATAAACTCTAGTAACGTGGCCCAGATAAGAGTGGGTGATAAACCATGTTGATTCATCTGCTCATAACCTATTAGTCACCCGCTGAGTCAACAGAGCAAAAGCATCCAAACGTCATGGAGCAGGTTGACAGACCCAAGTTTCTTTCAAATTGAGAACTTCAAGTGAAATTATTGCATTGATGTTCTTTATTTTTCTGGGGAAAGTATTTAATTTTCAGCTGCACTACTCCCCAAAATTGAAATCAGAGCAATCTGAGTGCTCATTTCCCAATGAACTGGAGTTTTGGCGTTGATTTATTTTTCTTTCTGAGCTCTTTAAATTGCTTCTCTTAACATATAATCAAAACGAGTTTTGTTTTGTTTTGTTATGTTTTGTTTTGTTTTGAGTGAAGTGGCGTTTTTTTTTAAGATTAGACATGGTGATTGAGAAAGACACAGGGAAGATGCCTGAGTCGATGTTTGTGGGAGGCTGGAACTGGCCACCTCCATCAAGGCATGGCCCATGTGTAGGGGTCAAGCAGAGGAGTCAAGGAGGGGGCCAAGGTCATCCAAGGCACAATGAAATCCTGGTGGGCCAAGGTATGGAGACACCAGAGCTTCTCCCATTGGCCCCCAGGAGCCAAAGGCAGCTGGAGCAGGATGGATGGATGATCCTCTCCAGCCCTTCCTTGCCGTCTGGGCAGCAGGACTTGTCCTCTCTCTGGCTAGAGCAGCTGCAGGGAATTTTCTGGTTCATGACCAGCATGGTAATTTTGAGCCACTCCAAGGTGTTCTGGGCAGAAAAGGAACTGCCAGTACCCATCCATGCAGGCAGCAGAAATGTCTGTGAGGCCCATATCACTCTCTCCTGCCCCAAGGATCTCATCCCTCAGGCATTCCAAGGGAATTTTGGGTAATGCAGAATTTTTATTACTCATATTCCTCCTCACTGGGGAAATAATCAAGGAACATCTGGGTTATCACATAGCTTGGAGCAAACAGACCCTCCCAGAGGCACCAACATTATCTCAGGGTATCCTGGCTTTGTCCTGCTGCCAAATAACCAGGAGACAAAAAATATCCCTCCTGGAGCAGGAGGGTCATGCTGCTTCAGCTGGGGTGCACTCCTCAGGCTCTTTTTTGGGATGTCACCATGCATTTAAAGACCAGCCTGGACAATGGGGCTTTGCTCTTCTTTCTCTCCCTCCCATTCCTGGGTGACCACAGCTACCCCCACCTGGAAAACCAGCCCCTTGTTAGCAAAGTTGGGATTACCTGGCCCTGGCAGACAACGTGCCTCATGCTTTGGCTGTCTCGGAGATGCCTCTTGACCCTGATGTCCATGTCTGGAGATGTTTCCTGGGGACAGAACTGTGAGCTCACAAACTGTGAGCTCGTGGACCATCACCCAGGAGAGCCAGGCTTGCTTGGCTACTTCAGAGCAGCATCTCTGGAGACAAGGAATTAGCTGGAAATGGGAAAAACACTCTCTCAGCTCTAATTGCAGGAAGGTTAGGGATACAGAGACACTTCTAGTAATGTCTCATGCACATCATGAGGGCAAGTAAGGGAAGAAGAGCAAGGAGAGGGTGAGTGGTTTATGACCCATAGAATTTAATGGGGCTTTCCTGGGTCACTGGGAGGATTTGGGGGGTGAATCTGAGTTTGGGGGCAACAACAGGGTGGCTGGTCATGAGTTCCTGGGTGACATGATGCACCTTGTCTCTGTGGACAAGGATGGTTGATTGAGCAGAACAAAGGCTGGGGAACATGGCATGAGGCTGGTGAGTGATTTGTCTTCCCCAGAAATGTGGGTTAGCGGTATGGGCAGCTGGGTTGGTCCAGGTAACTCAAAAGGTTGTCTTCCGACCTCTTCCAACCCAGTGGGATTGGGGATGAGGCTGAAGAAGGACAGAGGAACCAGAGGGGTCTGGGGTTACAGGGACTGTGGGAGGATCTGAGGGGAGCAGATGGGTTGGGGGGGTCAATGGAGGATTAACCGGGAGGGCTTGGGGGAGTCAGTCTGATGTTAATGCAGGGGCTAAGGAAGGCAAGGGGGATGAGGGGGTGCAAGGAGAGTCTGTGGGGACTGGGAGGCAGTGGGTGGCTAAGGAGGTGGCAGTGGGGGTGGGGAAGCCCTTAGTCAGAGGGGTGCTGGTGCTGGGGACAGGAGCCATGTCCCCAAAGAAAGGTGACCTGGCCCTGGCCTTTCCAGTCCTGAGTGAGCCCAAGGGGGCCGCTGGGGGGGCTGGGCCCATGTGCTGCCATCCCATAGGAGGGGGCAGCTGGGGCTGCTGAATGTGCAGGTCCCGGGTGTCTATTCCTGGCAGTCCCGCCTGCGCAGGCAGATTGGTTTGCAGGGAGGTGACAAGTGCCAGCGAAAGCCTATAAAAGTCACCCAGCCCCTGTTCTGGCTCAGTGACCTGGTTCCCCCCTCCCAGCACAGCCGTCCTGGAGCAGAGATCATTGGTCCAGAGTGGAGACACCTCTGTGGTGGTGCTGAGCCAGGACCCCAACCTCAGAGTCCAGACCCCAGATCCAGAGGAGAGATCTTTTGTCTGGAGCAGGAACCTCAAAACAGAGCAGACACCCCGGAGCAGAGACCCCAGCACACCCGCTTGCCCAGCCCCTACGCTTTGCAGCGATGACCGGCAAAACTGCACCTCCAGCCAAAAAACCGGCTCCAGCAGCAGCCAAGAAAAAGGCAGCGCCAGCCCCGAAGGAAGGAGCAGCCCCAAAGGAAGAAGCAGCCCCAGCCCCAGCAGCAGCTGCTGAAGAGACCCCAGCCCCCGAGCATCCCCCGGAGCAGCCCCCAGCCCCCACAGATGAACCTGCTCCCATCCCCACAGAAGCTGGAGCAGAAGCGACTCCAGTGCCTGCAGAAGGTTCCTCAGCTCCCCCAGATGAACCCCCAGCCCCAGCCCCTGAACCTAAACTGGAGAAACCAAAGGAAGGTGAGTGGGGAACACTGGAGTGGGGAGGGGAACATAAGCAAGGCTTGGAGGGGGCATGTGCTGGGGAGAAGGGATGGGGGGATGAAGTCATCAAGGATATTTTTGCAGTGGGATGGCGCTGGGGATTAGGTGGACTGAAGACAGGCCTGGAGGTTGAGTGATTGCCCTCCAAGAGCCCCAGTACTCGAGCCCTGCTGTCACCACTGTGGGTTTGTTACAGAGCCACCCAGCTGCCCCTTGTCCTTGGCTGTGGAAGAAGTGAGTGAAAACTCATTCACGCTGACCTGGAAAGCCCCGGAGCAGATGGGCCGGGCAGGCCTGGATGGATATGTGGTGGAGATCTGCAAAGATGGAAGTAGGTTTGGTCTTTCCTGCCTCATGAGCATGGAGACATGGTGCATGGTTGTGGGATGGGATGGAGCTGGGTGGAACCCAGCAGTGCATTTCCCCCAGCAACAATTCCCTTTCTTTGTCCAAATGGATCCATTTTTAATGGTTATTTCTTCTCCATGAAGGAACAGGGAATCCCATTGCCTTCAGACAGTAGTGATGGCTTTAGCAGGGGCTTGGAGTCACTGCTATGTCCAGCTCTAGAGGGGAGCAGAGACCAACACAACCTCTGGGGATGGTCTCTGATGAACTCCAGAGCTGCAGAGACCCGGGGCTGGGATGGTATTTCAAGAAAACAGGAGGAAAAAGTTCAACCCTCCCATGTTTGCCCAAAATGAAGCATGGAAGGAATGGGGATAAAATGGGAGGATGAGGAAGGAAAGGGCCCTGGGCATGTATCAACAGACTTGATTATGTCTGGAAGGAGGGTGGCCGTGGTGGATGGAGGTGGGCTGGGAGGTGGCAGCAGTTGTCCAGCAATTGTCCATGGATCTCCAGTTGTATTGCTGGGCGGTGGAACAAAGTGAGTGGATAAGATTTTTGTTTTGGGTACTCTCTCGAAGCCCTGCTGGGCTTTGGGATGAGAGTGAAGGGTCTGTGTGGCTGGGGGGATCTGCAAGGGGAGGCTGGGCTGAGTGGTTTGGGAGACCCAGGTGGCCTATGGACCTCAGGGAACTTGATCCTCAGCTGTTTAGCTTGTGGCACACATGATGGACACATTCTTGGCTGAGGCTTCCATTGTTGGGCAGCGGGTGGAGAGGTCACTATGGCTGGGTGGGATGCATGAGGAGGTGCATGGGACAAGGAAAGATTAAGCCATTCCTGGAGGGATGTGTCTGACAGCCACCCAAAGGGCCCAGCCTGGATGCTCTGCTGGCTTGCTTTGGGTTTGCTGGAGGACAGGAGAACTCCAGTCCCTCTGTCATCACCCGGGGGCCACAGGACTGCTGTATTTGGGCTGGTATAGGACTCTGGTTGGCTAAAATATGGTGAGATTTGAGTGAGGGCTGATTCGAGCAATGCCAGTGCTGAAGGGAAAGAGGATCTGGTGGGATTTGCCTGCTCCAGTGGCATTGACAAGAAAACCTTCTTGTTCTGAAGGTGCACATGAGAGCTTGGCTCACCCTGGCATATGTGGGTCACTCTCATTGCCCACCTGGGACACCCACTCCCTGGGGGACCGGGACAGTTTATTTTCTAAGTGAGAAACATCTTGAGAGGTTTGGCACATGGCAAAGCCAGGTTAGCTGGGTCTGGGGGAGGGCTGGGCTCTGGTTGAGTTTGAGACATCCCTTACAAGCAGGAAGAACACTTGGAGAGGCCTATCCAGCCAGGGGCAGGTCCTGAGCAGACCTTGCTCAGTGTGGAGGGGTTTTTCCATTGTGAGCCCCAGTGTTGTCCTGGGGCAGTGAGAGGAGCAGAGTGCCTGGCAGGGAGCTCCAAGGATCTTTCATTTCAGAAATGCACCTGGTCAGCAGGGACGTGTTCACTGGCCCAATGCCTTTTCTTGCTTGCAAATGTCCTCGTGTTCCAGTGCTGAGCTCCTGCCAGCACTTCATACCCCACACTCCTTGGCAGGGGTGGCTAACCTCCCCGCCAAAGTTCCTTTTTCTGCTGGTGCCCCAAATCCTTCCCCATTTCCAATGAAAGGATTCTTTGCCTCTGGGTCTCACCTTCTGGGCCTTGATCCTGCTGCTCAGGGTGTGTCTGTCTATCCACGGCACATCCAAAGTCCTGTGCTGGGTCTGTTGCAGGTTCAGACTGGAAAGCTGTGAACCAGGAGCCTTTTCTTTCCACCCGCTACACAATCCCAAACCTCAGCTCTGGGGACAAGATCCATGTGCGGGTGGTGGCTGTCAGTGCCAGTGGAACCAGCATCCCGGCCACGCTGGAGCAGCCAGTGCTCATCAGGGAGATCCTCCGTGAGTACTGCTCCTGAGGGCAGAATTCCTGTGTGAAATCTCTGTCCATCCCTGCAGCATGAGCAGCCTCTCATGGGTCCCATCCAGCCTTTGACAGATGTTATTCTCAGTGACTGTGTCCAATTCCCTTGGCAGAAGTTTCCTGACCTCTCCAATCTTGCTGATGTTGAAATTTTGGGGGTGAAGGACTCAAAAGGCAGAGCCACATTTTCCCATTTAGTGGCAAGAGCTCAGAATCCACCTCCCCCTGAGCACGTCTCCTCCCCTCGGCGGTGTCACATCCTGAATATGCCATGGCACACTGTCCACACACATTGGACAGCTTTGTTTATTTAGCTCAGGGAAGTCAAGAGCTGGTTGTCTGGAGCATGGGAACTTTAATCATGCTGAACTCGCTAATGAATGAGTTGCTCCCATGCTTAGCAAGACTCGCATTCCTCTCAGGGTGCTGCCAATGTGCAGAGGCTGATGCAGAAGGGCAGGGCCTGTTTGCACTCAGCAAAGAGCAAATAGACAATCATTTTCCCTCTAGAAGGAATTATTAATGCTTAAGTTTTCTTGTTATTCAACACATCAGATTTTTCAGCTGCTTAAAAATAGTAATGATAACAAAAGTTATTCCAGGAACCACCAGCTTTTCATAGGAAAAGGCTTGGAGAAAACTATCAGCCCATGGAAAGGGTGCTGCAGGGTCCATCTTCTCAGTGTGCTTGGAGGAGGTGAATTTGGCTTTGGGGTGGTGGCTGTGCCTGTTCACCTCTAATCTCAAAACCATCCCACCAAACCTCACAGAACTGGGAAAACTGGGGTGTGAGGGACTGGCATGAGATGGCACAGCTCGTGCTTTCTATACCCTGTACCTGCTGTCAGAGCTGTCCCAGGCACCTGTACAGGTGTAAAACCCAAAGAGCTGAGAGACCCCCACACAAGTTAATCTACTGGGTCTTTTCCCTTCCCTTCCCTTCCCTTCCCTTCCCTGTTGCCTCCTGGCCTTCACATTTTCTCTGGGCCTGCATTTTGTACATCTCACCAGTTCATTTATAGCACCCCAGGGTATTTTAAATAGCAGCAATCGGACAGCACGGAGCTTAACAACAGGTGGGATGAGTGGGCTTGGGAGGTGGAGAGAGGCAAGGAGAAACCAGATGGAGGATCAGTATGGGAGTCACATTTTGCAGGGAACAAGGGCAGGAAAAAAGGCCTTCCCACCATGGCACTTTGTCACTGGGGCCACTGACCTTGGCCAGCCCAGTCCCTCTGAGAGAAGCACTCTCAGAGGAGTGGGGAGCTGGGGAAAACATCCATGAATTAACATTCCTCCCCGAGGTCAGGTTTCCCTGCCTGAGAGAGACTGATGAGCCCAAGTGGCAGCATTGGGGATGGATCCCTGCAGAAATCTCAGCACGAGCAGAGCAGGGACAGTCTCAGCTGTCAGGGAGGGCCCTCACAGCTGTTTGGCTCAGGCCTGGTTTATTCTGGCTGGGCCCCCTCCCCAGGGTGAAGCTCGTGCACATATAACCTGGGCAGAGACTCCCAGCTCCTTCACGAGGGGCTTCAGAGGGATCCCTGGGTATCACTGAGCCAGCAGAGTTGTACGGCTTCTGTTCCACCCTGGGAAGGGGACACGCTCCATGAAAATTTTCCAGTGGGGATTTTGCTTGTCTTTGTTATGTTTCCTTGTGGATGTTTGCCTTTGTCACGAGCCTTAGCCTTTCACAACTTGGTATGACCAGGCATCTCCTTGGTGTTTCAGAGGCCTGGACTGCACAGGGAAGGTGGAGGTCAAGCCTTGTCCTTGCTGAAAGTTGGGCTGTATGCCTCCAGAAAGTCAGGGGGAGAAATATTTCCCAACTGGGAGATGCTGTTCCCTGCCTTGTTACAATATAAGTTGTGTTGTGGCTCTTCTGGTTGAGGCCAGGCTGTCTGCATGGCCGGACAGTAATGAAGAGGGGTGAATGATCCATCAGAATGCTGCCCTTGGGATGGTGACTTGGGATCTCAGGGACAGCTAACACTCTGGGGTACATTCAATGGGATAGGCCAGCACAGTCTTGCAGGGGAGCAGAGCTGTCCAGGAGATGAGAGGGAGAAGGTGGCCATGCTGGGGTGGATTTCTTGCTGGCCAAGCAGGGGTGTGTATGGGGAGGGTCAGCAGCTGAGGAGTGGGAGTTCCTTGTCTCAGAATGTGAATTCCATCCCTAGAGCTGCCGAAGATCCGCATGCCTCGGCACCTGCGGGAGACTTACATCAGGCGTGTGGGGGATGCTGTGAACATCATGATCCCCTTTCAGGTACGTGGGCAATTTAATCCACTGGGCATTTCACTCCAGACTGGCTCCTGCAGGTTAGCTTTTGGGTCCAACTGTGCTCTGACTTGGCCTGGTCACTGTGTCTTATGAGCCAAGGGTGGGTGATGGGCTGGGAATCTCTCTCCTCTTCGGGCACAGATCCCATTTTTCCCCTGCTACATCTTTTCTGATGATGCTGCAGTGGGACAACCCCAAACCCATCAGGACATGGACTGTTGTTGCTGTCTCATCCAATAGGTCCAGTTCAGCTCATGCTCCTGGCCAGGATCTGGCCACATGCCTTGGGACCCCACAGCACAACACTGGGGTCCCTAGAGGGGACCAGCTGCCTTTGGAGGAGGGATGCCCCAGGGCTGTAATGGTGGATCAATGCTGACACTGATGGGCTAGGCTGGAGGTTGTCTCCTCAGCTATCTCTTTCATCATGTCTGGGACATCACCAGAACATCTCCACCGTGGCAGCTGGCTCTGGAACATGTTGGGCAAGCACAGGGAGTGAGAGGCCCCTGAGCTGAGGGGCTTGTCCATGCCATGTCTCACAGACAGTTTGGACTTTGTGCTGGCCATGCTCCAGACATGAATTTTCCCTGTATGCCGAGTTCAAGCCCTGGTGCTAAGCTGGAGCCTGGGCTCAGCACCTGGGCCCTGTGAGAGCACAGCTGTGCCCTGGCAAGTACACTCGGGCTTGTTCCATGAAGACCTAGCATGTTCCCACCTCATCCCTGGAGCCCGATGGCTTCCCATTAGTGAGTCTGACAGGAATCAGCTGTACCTTCTTTCCCGGGGACTGCTGGATGGGAGAGGTGGCACTCGTGCTGCTGCTGCCTGGACACAGCGGGGCGGCTCTGCCACCCGTCCTTCCCAGCAGGACCTGCTGCGACCATGTGCCCGAGTGGCTCCTGACCTGCCTCTTGCTCCAGGGAAAGCCACAGCCCGAGGTGAGCTGGACCAAGGCAGGGCAGCCCCTGGACACCAACCGCATCAACATCCGCAACACGGCTCGGGACACCATCTTCTACATCCGCCAGGCCCAGCGCGGCGACTCGGGCAAGTACGAGCTCACCGTGCAGATCAACGGAGCCGAGGACAAGGCTACCCTGGACATTCAGGTCGTTGGTAAGCTGAGGGCAGGACCCTGCAGGATAACTCTGGAGCTCATTTCTCCTCCTTGGTTGGGTAGGTCTTGTTCTGGGTGGGATGTGATGTGACAGCAACAAGGCAAAGGACTCTGGAGTCCCTGTTCCAGTGAGATCCTCAACAGGATCATGCATGTGAACTTCTCTCTTTGGGGATGCAGAGTTTCTGCCAGCCTTGCTCCTCACAGCTTCTCATCCCTTGTGTGCTGCACCAGGGTGAGAAGAGATTAAAAGCAAGATCGAGGGATGGTCAAGGTACAGAATGTGGGGAGAGCAAACTGGATGTCACTCTGAGGGTGTTTGTGTTTGCAGAGCCACCTGGCCCTCCCCAGAACCTGAAGCTGGTGGATGTGTGGGGCTTTAATGTGGCCCTGGAGTGGACCCCCCCTGCGGACAATGGGAACTCTGAGATCAAGGGCTACAGGGTGCAGAAGTCAGACAAGAAGAGTGGGGTGAGCCTGGGCACTCCTGCTGCTGGTGATGCCCTGATGGAAGAGGGAGTGCTCCACTCCCTGCCCCACCCTACACCTTCTCCATCCTTGTCACAGCCTGTCTTTCCTCACTGCTCTCTTTTTTCCTCCTTTTCTCCTTCCAGAAATGGTTCACGGTGCTGGAGCGCTGCACCCGCACCAGCTGCACCATCTCTGACCTCATCATTGGCAACACCTACTCCTTCCGAGTGTTCTCCGAGAACATCTGTGGGCTCAGCGACAGCGCTGCTGTGGCCTCTGGGGTGGCCTACATCGAGAAGACAAGTGGGGACATGTCCCTGGCTGAGGGGCTGGGGAGGGTGGTATCCAAGCGTGGTCCTGACCAATAGGCCAGTGGGGCTTCCTTGGAGTTGTGTTGATGCTGCTGGGCTGGTCCCCAGGAGAAGACCAGCAGGGGTGAGGCTGAGCACCCCCAAGGTCCAGAGGTCCCCTGCCCCCTTTCTGCAAATAATTTCTCCTCTGGGGAAAGCTTGTGCCATGCTCAGCCCCCTGAGAGGAACTAAGGTATGGACATCCCTGGGATGAGATGGAAGCAGGAGCTGGGAAGGGTCAGAACAGCCCTGGCTTTGTGCCCACAGCTCAAATCTCCAACCAGTCCTGCTCTCCTTCCATCTATTTCTGTCCTGCTCCCTGGTAGCACACAGTGACCTAGTGTCTCTGCCATCTGCAGAGCTTCCTTCCAACTCATTTCTGTGGATGAGATTTGGGGATGGAGTGGGAGATTCAGAGTGTGCCTGGCCTGGGTCTGACCTGCTGCACACAGGATGTGTCACAGTGGGGCTGGCATCCCCCCTGTTCCTTGCAGGGCCTGGGCACTACATGTCATGATTGAATGAGGAAACAGAGCTGTTCTGAGCTGAGGGCCAGGTCCTTGGGTCAGGCCAGGTGACATCTGGCTTCTTACAAGAGGGAACAGAAGTGGGTTTGGGTACCTTGTGCAGAATTCCTGTGTTGGTCAGCCTGGGAGCCTGAGGTCTGCCTCAGCTGGAATTAATTATTTCCTTAGAAACCACTTACCAGCCAGAGAAGATCCCCCAGCGGGACATGATGGAACCTCCAAAGTTCACGCAGCCCCTGACAGACCGAACGACTACACGGGGCTACAGCACTCACCTCTTCTGCTCCGTCCGGGGCTTCCCCCAGGTCGGTGGCTCCTCCATGGACAGTATAACCTTGGCCTGGGGACACCAGTGGGGTTTCTTGCAAGGTGGCTGGAGGTGGGAGACCATCTGGGAGGTGGTTGGTGCTGTTGGATTATGGTTGGCTGAGGTTAAGGGGCTGAAGCTGCCCTCTGAGTCAAACTGGGGCACATTTGGAGTGTTTCTGCATGGAGATGGGAGACTGGTCTTAAATCAAACCATGTCCTGTTTCCTCTGTGCTGGGGGAGGCAGGGTGGAGTAGTGGTTAGGGCCCACAAGTGGGAGATTTGGATCTTCAAAATACTTCTGACTGTGCATCCCACCATGGCCACAAGCTTCAGGCAGGGCCAATGCAAAGGCAGAGAGAGGTGGCTGCATTTTGGGGACAATTAGATTTCTCATTTCTCTCCCTGCTTTAAACTTTCAGCCCAAAATCATCTGGTTGAAAAATCAGATGGAGATCCGGGAAGATCCCAAATACATAGCACTGATTGATCAGGGGGTGTGCTCCCTGGAAATCCGCAAGCCTGGCCCTTTTGATGGGGGTGTCTACACCTGCAAGGCTGTGAACCCCCTGGGGGAAGCCTCAGTAGACTGCAGACTGGATGTGAAAGGTGAGAGTGGCTCACGGGAAGGAGGAGCAGGAACCCTTGCCTGCCTTTTCCTGGTCTCACTTTCCCACTGCTGTGGTTTGTCCCCATTTTGTGTTGATCCTGGTTGTGGGGGAGTCTAAGAACACTGGGCAGCTCTGTGGAGCTGCACCTTTGGGCTGCTTGGGTTTATGGTCTTGAAGCATCTTGAAATCACCTTTCCTTATTCACGGGAAAAAAACGGGGAGGAAACCAGGAGTGGCAGAGCCAGAGGAGCTGCTGGAGGCCTGGCCCAGCACTGGCTGCCCCTACTCCTGTCCCGAGCACGGGGGGTGTGTGTGAACCTCCTCCCCTGCATCTGGGCTGCTCTGATTTATGTCTTGGCGTCCTGCCCACATTTCCCACTCACATCTCCCTGCCTCAGCAGAGCATCCAGAGCAGACCTGCCCTGTGTTGCTCTGCACAGCCCCTCCTCGGCCCATGGGGGAATCACTGCCCGCACACCCTCTGTGTGTTCCTGTGCTGGCCAGGTGTCCTTAAACACTTAGATTTCCTCTCTCGTGGCTTCCAAGCACACTCTTGCCCCCAGACACACTCTGCCCCCCTTCCCACACAGGCAGGGTTCCAATCTGGCGACCCCAGTACCCCAGTCCCTCTGGACGCTCCAGGGCTGTTGGTGTGGCACAGGGTGCATGGCACAGGGTCAGTGCTCAGCTCTGTGGGAGCTGCTGCTGGACCCTGCAGCAGTGCTGACCCAGCTGGCCCCAGTCCCGTGGCCCACAGGCACATCCCCAGTGCAGCTGTGCAGGGGCTCTCAACAGAACAATGATCTGGGTGGGATGGGACCTTAAAGTTCACCCAGTCCCATGCCCTGCCATGGGCAGGAACAACTTCCACTATCCCAGATTGCTCCAAGCCCCGTCCAACCTGGCCTTGAACTTTTCCAGGGATCCAGGGGCAGCCACAGCTTCTCTGGGTAACCTGGGCCAGGGCCTCACCACCCTCACAGGGAGCAATTCTTTCCACATACCCCATCTAACCCTGCCCTCTGGTAGTGAGAAGCCATTCCCCTTGTCCTGTCATGCCATGCCTTGTCCAAAGTCCCTCTCCAGCTCTCCTGGAGCCCTTTTAGGCACTGGAAGGGGCTCTGAGGTCTCCCCCAGAGCCTTCCCTTCTCCACATGAACAGCCCCAGCTCTCCCAGCCTGGCTCCAGAGCAGAGGGGCTCCAGCCCTCAGAGCAGCTTTGTGGCTCCTCTGAGCTCACTCAGCAGCTCCAGGTCCTTCTGCTCCTGTTGGGTCCCAGGGCTGGAGGCAGCTCTGCAGGTGGGGTCTCACCTGTGTGGAGCACAGGGGCAGAATCCCCCTTCCCCTGCTGCCCACACTGGGGGATCTGCCCAATTGGCCAAGGAGGATGAGCTGGACATTGTGCTGGGGACACAGAGCACCTGGGAGTCACCCAGGCTGGGACCTCGGGGGACACTGGCCAGGAGCAGGCAGTGATGGTGGAGTGTGGGATTGCTTGGGGTAGGTGTGTGCAGGGATGGGGTGTGCAGGGTTGAGATGTGCAGGTGCACATTGGGGTGAGCACACAGCACTTTTGGGAGACAAAAGGGGAGTAAGACAAGGGGAGTTCAAGGTAGTTTTGTCTCCTGTGCTCTCCTACAGTGCCCAAATGAGGACAGATTGGAGGACAAGACAAAAGAGCAAGGTAGGTCTGGGTTGGGGCACCAGGATGGAGGGAAGGTGGATCATGTCAGGGGGCTGGAGTGGGCTGAGTGTCCTGGATTAGCCCTTGTTTCCTGCTGATGGAGTTCCAGCTCAGGTCTTCCTTGTCCTGTGGCTGGAGATGCATGAGTGGGGTGGGATGATGAACCCGAGGGAAACCTATCCCTTGGTGAGGTGGAGGGAGGGCTGTAAATGTGGCTGGGTTTGTCTTGCATTAGAGCTGTGGCAGGGACATGTTTCCCACCCATCCCTGACCAGGGCTCTCTTGGTGCCCTTGCAGGACTCGGAACTTGTTCCTTTTCCCAGGTGGATCCTGCAGGTGCCAGGCGGTGGCGGGGCAGGTGCTGATGCCCCTGGCCATGGTCTCTGCTGCCTGCTGCACTGCCCCTCCCTGGCGGCGCTTTGGGGGCTGCACCTCGGCCTGCCATGGCATGGCCCTCTCTGAACCTGTCATTAGCTGTGACAATAAAACAAACCCAGCTGAGGGGCTTTGGTCCTAATAAAAGACACCAAACGCCTCTGTCCTGCTTATTGTGGGGTTGGCTTGGGTGGGGAGATGTGGAGGGGTGCCAAGGGCTGCTGTTGGAGTCATGCAGGACCCCACCCAACCAAGGGTAGAGGAGATGGGTTTTGAGCTTGGAAAGGAAGGACCAGCTTTATGAAACACACTGGGAGGTTACTGAACCAGAAGGAGCCCAACAAGGAGAAAGAGAATGCGGAAAGATCTCCTCCTGGAGCAGGGGAATGATTCTGCCTGGGGAAAAATAAATGCTACATAAATGTTGCAGCACCTTAATGCTTCTTTATTGAAGCACAGTTTTTTTTATCCACACCAATGAGGCAATGATCCAGCCAGGAGCTGTCACCTCCCCACGGTGGGTACAGGACATGTTGATGTTTTACCCAGAGGAGAGGGCTCATCCCTGTGAGCTACTGGCTCATGTGCAGGGTGAGTTATCACTTGAGCTCTGGGCCAGCTCGGGGCAGACACTGGGTGTTACCAGAGCCCAGAGGGCTGGGGACACGAGGGTAGGAGCTCTCCCAGCTGCGTGGCAGCTCTGTCATGGGGCCAGAGCCACATCCTGCCTGTGTCCTGGCTGGCCCTGGAATTGTCAGTGTAGATGCAAATCCAGCCTGGCATCCATACATCGGAGCCCATCCCACCCTTGGTGCCACAGAGAGCAAAGCTGGGCAGTGCCTGTGATTATTCAAGCCCCTCTCTGCACCATCTCTCCTGCAGCCCCTCTGCTTTGTCCCCATCTGTCCCCAGACACCTACATCCCAAGATGAAGTCCAGGGAGTGTTACTGGTCCCATGAGGAGCAGTAATGGTGCAGCACCAGCCACACCAGGGTTGTTTCCACCATCAGAGGGCATTGTCGGATTAATTTTATCCCATTGCTGGTCAGGATGGATTTTTGAGGCGGTTGGAACTGGTGGTAATGCCACAGAGCAGAGGTTGCAGTCCCAGCTGACAACTGCAGAGCTTGCTTTCCCTAGCATGCTCATACCCAGCCCTAGACACTGCTGGGGGTGTCCTGTCCCCCTCGGTGTCCATGGTACCGGGGCACGTGGCCTTGGCCAGTGGGATTCTTCAGGGACAGGGTCAGGAAGCAGGCTGTGAGCTGATCAGCAGGGCTCTCATGCTGCATGCTGTGCCCTTTCCAGGCCCTTATTTCAGTCGTACAGAGCACAGACTGTGTTTGTAACCCCACAGGGGACGGAGGTGGGTGACAACATCCAATTTTAGTGAGGGCTCCCACTGAGGGGCAGGTCTGGAGAGCACAGAGTGGAAAAATCCACTTTATGCTATTTTTAATGAAGAAACCATCCACATGCCCTTTAATTTATGAGCAACCCAGTTGCCAGGTTCCTGGTTACCTTAGCAAGGATCAGGCCAAAGGGTCAGTTCCAGAAAAGCAGCAGGAATAAGATGCAAGTGGAAGGCAGAGCTGGGCAAACAGCAGAACTAATCTGAAGGCAAGGTGCTGTGGAGGCAGGGGACAACAGCCTCGGCCTGGGGTCCTCTCTCATCCTCACTAACCTGGGGATGCAGCATCCTCAGGTACCACTGATACTGGTGCTCCATGAGACCTGAGGCTCTTCCCTCTGCTCTTTCCAGGAGATGCTGGCTCTGGCCAGAGCTGGCACAGGACATGGCAGAGTGGGAGCACGGGAGTCACTGCACTGGGCAGAGGAGCCATTGGGCTGATATGGGGTGAGCCAAAGCCTCATGTGAGAGGTTCAGCGCTGGCCCCAGGCACCTGGTGATGCCTGGGAGGGGGGTGTGGGCTGAAGTCTGTGGGGAATTGCTGTTCCCAAGGGCTCAGCACCAGCACAGCACCATCTACACCATGGGAAGGTGGGAGGGTGTTCAGGACCCCTCTACTGTGATGAGGACTGAGGGAAGGATTTTCTCCTGTCCTTGCCATTGTTTTTCTGCTCTGCTCCCATTGTTCCCAGTGCTGTCTAAGCTAGGAGCCTGGAAATACATCAAGGCACCTGCAAAATATGGGTGGCTGAGCCTTTCATCTCCTCTCTTCCTTGCTGCCCTCCTCATCCCTCCGAGCTAAATAGAACTGGCTGCAGCAGTGGGAGAAGGGACTCCTGGCTGCCTGTGCTGCACACTCCCAACATTGCTAAAAATCACCCATAAATCTCAGCCATCCAAGGTCCTTCTCCTCTCTGCACCCCCAGTCTCTGTGAGAACTTGCTGCAGTCACTTTGCTCATTGCTGACGTCCCCTCTGAGGAGCACGACCCTGCTGGGGCAGGGCAGGACCACAGGAGCCTGGAGAACAAGGGAGACTGATAAGAAAAGAATCCAAATCAACTCAAATTTTTCCACCACTGCTTCAGCCCTGGAGGAGGGACTGGCACTTCCAGCACCCAGATGGACCAGAGCTGGATGAGGGATAGTCCATCTCCAGCCAACCCCTCCTCAAATCTATCCACAGCTGAACTTTAGTGGTGGCAAAGTGCCCTTTGGCAGCATCAGCACTCACGTGGTGGCCTGTAGCTGTCCCCCACTTGCTCCCAGAGGGGTCCATGTTCCTCTCTGCCTCCTGGGCTGTGGAGGTGGCTGCATTAACCCACAATGTTTGGGTCAAAAGAATTTGGCTGCACAGAGAGGGTGGGAGGGAACAACATGGGAGGTGTGAGATGAGCAGCCTGAGAGAGATTTGCTACTGCTTTTCACAGAAAACAGTCAGGAGGAAGGAGGGAAAATGACTCAAAACCAGAGTAAAGGGAGAGAGAAGACAAGTGGAGAGGACACACTCCCTTGGGTACAGCTCGCAGGGGTAGTGGATGCTGCTGGGACCCATGGGGAGCCATCAGGGGAGCAAAAGCCGTTTCTGCAGAGTTCTCTGGGATTATACTTAAGGTTTCACCAATACCCACCTCTGCCTACCTCTCTGGTAGTACTGAGAGCTGGAGACTGACCCTTTGCTCTGCAGGGTAGTGGGTTTACTACCCTATGGGTGCTGGCAACGCCATGCGAAGACTTTTCCTATCTCTTCCCATGTCTCAGCCCAGTTCACCTCTCCCTGGTTGCAGAGGGGAAATAAAGGGGTTTCAAACTTAGTTTCTTCAGAAATCCCAGTGCCCTGGATTCTCCTGGTTCTTGGCATCTTCACTCCCACAGGGCACCCCTTTGTCCCAGTGCAGAGGTACCCCCATGGCTCCACGGACAAGGGGCCAGAGCGTGAGGTGCTCCCAGCACCACCAACACCATGGAGCTGAGGGTCTCCATCAATGGCAGGGCACCTCCTGTGTGGTTTGGATCACTGGACTTTATTTGCATGAAGATAAACTGCGCATTTGTCTGTACAATTTCTCCTTAAATACTTGGCAATGCTTAAAAAATGAAAAACAAAAACAATCAGGGAGAAAAAATCCTAAACCAGAAAGGAACAGTGCAGGCTATAATATACAAACAGTACAATGCTTGTGAATAAATAACCCCCTGGGGTGACTGTGGGGACTGCAGGGGACTGCTGAACTCAGAACCCATCGGGTCCTTGCTGCCCCTTCCTGAGACAGCAGGAACAGTGTCTGGGTGGGGACTGGGTGGGCACACATGCCCCTCTGTCCCCTCTCCCAGTTCCTAGTTGCCTGTCTCAGCTGTGGTGGTGCTGGTGGCATTTTTGTTGGTTTTGCAGCAGAAGTACTGGTTCCAGATCTGCAGGAAGGCTGTCCGGAACTTCTTGATGCGGAAGGCATAGACGATGGGGTTCATGGCCGAGTTGCCGTGGGTGAGGAAGATGGCGATGTAGGTGAGGATGTGCGGGGTCTGGCAGGACGGGCAGAACAGGGTGATGCAGTTGAGGACATGCAGAGGCAGCCAGCTGAGTGCAAACAGGAAAAGAACCAGCGCCAAGGACTTGGCGATCTTCAGCTCCTTGCCATAGTACTTCTGGGGGTCATTGGAGCTGGAGGACACCTTCTTGTTGAGCTGTTTGCGGATGAGGTTGAAGACCTCCAGGTAGATGAGCAGCATCAGCAGCAGGGGAGGCAGGACCCAGACAAAGAAGTTGAAGTACACCATGTACTCCATGCTGATGACTGTCTCAAACTGGCACGTGATGACAAACTCCGTGTGGCTGCTGTTCAGCTCCTGAGTCCTTCGCATCTTGTTGAGGTTGTTCCACCCAAACATGGGGGTAAGTCCCACCACAAAAGAGACTATCCAACAGCAGGCGATGGCCACAGCTGCCCGCCGTGGTGTCACCATGCTCTTATACCTGTGGGAGAGACAACAGCCACAGGAAGGAGTTAGACATGGGTGGGATGCTCTGCTTGTGGGTTGTGTAGCTCCAGGTGGAGTGGCAGTGGTGGGGTGGCAGTGCCCGTGCTGAGATAGGAGGATGTTCCTCCTTCCCTCCCCTGGAAGTGGGTAACAGCCTGTTCTGAAAATTGTGTTCACAACTGGTTTTCCTGTCTGTGTCCTGGGATGGCACAGACCCCAGATACAATCCATGAGCTCCAGGGGATGATGCCAAGCCACGGAATGCACTAGCACCTGGAATGTGCCTGAGTGTCCAACCCTCATGACTTGGAGGGAGTTCATATGCTCTGGAGCCCAGCTCCATTAAAGCACCTGCACCCAGAGCAGCAGGTCGCCCTCTCCTCCTGCCATGCACCAACCCCACCAGCTCACTGTCCCAGACAACTGCCCTGTGCCTGGGGAGGAAATCACCAGCAAAAGCATCCCCTGGGATGTGCTGGGATGGAGGAAGGATCTGCGGGTGCTAATGGACCCCTGGGGAAGCTTTGGGCACAGCCTGTTCCTCTCCTAATGTGCTTGGGTTGACGAAACCCTCTTTCTTGATGGGCTGATGCCAGGGGCGGGAGGAGGAGGAGGAGGAGAGCTGTGCTATGGCTAGGCTCTGCTCCCTCTCTGATGCCCCTGGGGAGCCACCAGGGCTGGGCTCATCTCTCCAGAGCTCTGCAAGCGGGAAGTGCAGTCTGCTGGATTGATTTTTCCCTTGGCTCTCCAGAAAGCTTTTCTTTGGAGGCTGAGAAGATTCTCAGCCCAAGAGTTATTGCTTTCCACCAAAGGGGATTGAATAAAGAATGTTTTCCTGACTGTTTGCTGGGTCTCTCAGTGCTGCTGGTGTTAACCCAACCGTGGGGACCATGTGGAGGTGGCTGGCAAACCTGGTTTCCCAGTCCTGCTGCTCAGAGCTTCCTATTGCAGGGCTGCAGCCTTTACCTGTGAAGGAAATTGATCGTTTTGGGCCTTTTTTATACAGCCAAGGACCCAACCCACTCTCCCTTCTCAAGACCCCTCTCATGGGCAAGGCATCAAGGTGGGTGCTTGGAGTGTCACAGGCTGGAGGAGAGGGCATCAGTCCCTATGAGTCCAGAGGGTCTCCAGAGCCATTGGTCCCTGACAGCTTTCCTAAATGAACCTCCTGTGCTCTGGGAAAAGCTTCCCAACATCCTGGTGGCAGCCAGGTCCCGTGGGAAAGAGGTGACAGTGTGGGCAGCTGTTTCCGCTGAGAGCCAAGGCTGGCTTTGGAGGGTGATTTATTCCTTGTGGGGAGGACAGAGGGCAGGAGACCCTGAGAAAGGCTCAGGGCAGGGAGAATTGGGTCCCAGGGAGGGCAAGGGGTGGTGGGAAAGAACCAACACTGGGGGTCAAGTGAAGGGAATGGCAAGGAGGGTCCAAGGGAGCGGGGGGTGGCAGAGGGATGCCAGAGGCTCCCATGGGGCTGTGTGCTGACCCCTGCACCCCATGTCTGGTTGCAGGTCCTTGGTGGGGGGCTGATGTGCCCTCCAGCTCTGACACCCCACTGCCACCTCCCCAGGCTTGAACAGCTCAGGGAGTGACACCAGAAATAGCAGCACCATCCCCCTGCCCCAGCTCCTTCCCTCTTTGCAACCCCTGCAAGCTGTGCCCCATTGCTCACTCCTGGGGGTTTCTGCAGCCTTTTGCTGGACATGCTCCCACTCTGGGCACTCCCCGACCTGCAGAGCTGTGTGGGAGCCAATGCAAAGCTGCTGAAGAGCAGCGGTGTCACCACGGTCCCCAAACATGATCCCAGGGTTTGCAGCCACCACCCAGGCGCAGGGTCCACCTTTCTTCACTGCACACCCATCTCTCTCCATGGTCCATATCCATCTTTACCCTTGCTGCAGTGACTGGTCTGACACTGTTTGGGACAGGACCTGGCTCTCCCTGCTCCTACCTTCACTTTAGTTTGAGGCTGTACCTGCAGAAGCAGCCAGGGCAAACCATGACATCCTCCTCCAGCCTGTGTGTGACATGGTCACAGAAAAGTGGGTGAACCAAAAAACCCATAGAAAACAGACACATTTTCTTCTTCAAGCAACAAGCCAAGGGCAGAGGCAGCTGCAGGAAATGTGCTCCCAGGGACCTGTTTCCACTGTCTCCATCAGCCCCACATGAAGAATGGCAAAAGCTGTAAAATTGCTCCAAGTTCCCCCTCCCTCCAGCTCACCAGGCCCATCCATCCACTGGAGCTCTCATGGACCTGTCATGGGCCTCAGCTGGTCCAAAGGCCACAAGCCAAACTTCAATTCCTTTTACACTTTATTTTCCTTGGAGGTGTCCAAGGAATGCCTGGATATGGCCTTCAGTGCTCTGGGCTGGATAACAAGGTGGGGATAGGTTACAGGTTGGAACTGATGACCTCAGAGGCCTTTTCCAACCTAATTGATTCTGTGAGTCTGTAAAGGGTGGAAATGCAAGATCCTACCTAATTCTCAATCCCCTGCCACATGGTGGGAGGACATTTAGCAGAGGGACAGGGATAATGTTCCCAGCATTATTCTTGGTTATGCCATAAAGAAAATATTTTCTCATTGGTCTCATTTTGCATTAATATGATAGGGCTGGAATTTGGGATGGTATGGGAGGCAGAAGCACTAGAAAATGCTGATAATGGCTCATAGTTAATAAATAATCTTATGATTCTCATCAGCACCAGAGCAATTACCAGCATCATTGCAATTTTATTACTGCTGTTATTTTTATTAACAGCTGTGACTAAAACATCCATGGTAATCATCACCGCCATCCTTACCCACTTTGGGTTTGTTTCCTCTGCCCATGGGGGTTTGAGCCTGACTATAATTGGTAGATGTTCCCCTTGCTCTCCTGGAGTCGTGGTTTTTCCACCGTCCCTTCCCCACAGGGATGGTCATTGACCCAAGCCCTCCTGGATACAAAGTCTAGGAGAAAGACCCAATAACCATCCAGAGTCATAATAAGATGGGATGGGCAGGAACTGTGGTGTGGATCAAAATTGCTTTTGAGGGTTTGTAAGATAACTCCAAGAGGCAAAATGGCAATTATTGGCAGAGCTGTTTGCTCCCCAGAGGCAGGGAATAGGTGATGGGTGGAGGTGGAGGCTGACAAATTGTCCCCAGGGGCTGCACAGAGCTGAAAGGGAGAAAGGGAGCAGCTCTCCAGGGCAAGATGCTGTCTCCAGGAGAGGCTGAGGATGGAGCAGACACTGAGGCCCTTCTTCTCATGAAGATCATAGGATCTTAGAATACTTTGGTAGGGAAGGGATTTAAATCCCATCTCCTTCCACCCCTGCCATGGGCAGGGACACCTTCCACTAGCCCGGATTGCTCCAAGCCCTGTCCAGCCTGGCCTTGGACACTTCCAGCCATGGAGCAGCCACAGCTGCTCTGGGCAACTTGTGTCAGGGTCTCACCACCCTCAGAGGGAACAATTCCTTTCCAATATCCCATCTAACCCTGCCTTCCAGCAGTGGGAAGCCATTCCCCCTTGTCCTGTCCCTCCAGAACTTTGTAATGGCCCCCTGGCCATCATTCTGAAGACACCATCCACCCTCCTTTCCCTTTGGTCCTCATTCCCAGACTAAATGCAACTTCTGCCACATCTTGACGTGTCCAGACCTCTGCAACCCTCTCTGCTGCAGCCCAGGGAGCCCAGCTCAGCCCAGGCCCTGCTCTGGGGGTGCCCAGCCGTGGGTGGGCAAAGGCCCTGTGACCATTTCAGATATTAGGGCATGTCTGAAAGACATGGAGAACAGAGCATTCACCTGGAGAACAGAGCATTCACCTGGAGAACAGAGCATTCATTGCTTTCATTAATTTCACCTTTGCCTTGGGGTCTGTCCCCAAGAAAGAGATGAGGGCTCATTTCCAATATCCCAACCCAGAGGTCAATCCAAACACAACACTCACCAAACATCTCTTGTTTTGTTTGAAAAAGCTTCAAAGGCTCTAGGCCTGGTTTGAATAAAATGTGAAGGTTTTTAGCAGTTCTGTGATTAGTTTTTCTGTCCACAAAACACTTGCTGTTGTCCAGCCAGTGCCAAGATGTGGCTTTGCTGGTCTTTGCTCTGGAGAGTTTATTGCAGTGCAATTCCTGGGAAATTAATTCACTAATGAAGACAGACCATCACTAATGAAAAGAATCTGGAGCCTACGTGGCAGGGAGAAAGGAGGCCAAGCTGACATGAAGCTCATCTGCACGATGAACACAGCAAGAAAAAGCAGCCAGACCATGTCCTGATCTAATTGAAAGTCTCTAGACAAAAGTGCTTTGATCTCAGAGGATTTGGATTCCTGCTCCTTTCTCCTGGCTATATCTTCCCTTCAGATCTTTCAGTGTCTCGGAGGCTGCTGGGTGGGAAAACTCAGATTGTTGGTGTTCAAAGCTGCTCCGAAATGAGAGCCTGAGAAATGCAAAGTGGTGTCTGGGTTCTGCAAGGGTGAGGTCAGCCACAGCTCAGGGCTGGGACAAGGGGGTCCCTGGGTACTCACACAAAGTGGGAAGTGCTGCAGCAGGAACTCTGATCGTAGAGCCTTTGTCAGTATGGTCCTGGAAGTGAAAGGTTGGTCCTTCTTCACAGAATCACAGAATGGTAGCAAATGTGGGTTTGTGGCCACAAGTGGGTGTGTCACCATGAGAGTGGTGGCCTTGGGAGGGATAGAGATCAACCAATATCAGTCAAAGCTGGTATTTGGATGGACATTACAGCTTGTTCCTACAAATGCTTGGAATGGAGAGATGGTCCTATCAGCACCCCCTTAGGATACATGGGGGACTGTCCTGATCCCCAAATCCCAGACTGATTGCTTGTCAAAACCCAGCTGGCAAGTAAAGGCATTAAAAAATGGTCTGGTCTTTCAGGCAAGCAAGAAGAGCACATCCAGCAAGGACATTGGTGTTTGTTGGTGCTGGAGCCCCTGTCCTGCACCAAAGTAGCCCAGCAGTCTCCATTAGCACAGCATTTCCAGCCTGACACCTTTATCCCACCACAGAGCCTCTTCCCAGGCCTCCAAAGGGATCTGGAGGACCCTGTGTGTGTCCCTTCCTAGCATCTCTGGCTGGTTGGTTGTGGGAATTCACAAAATTAGAGAGTTTTGGGAAACCTGCAAAAGGCAGGCATCAGAGACAGCAGAACTGCAATTAGAGCTAAGCAGTAGCCATAAAATAAGATAGCAGAAAAATTATGTAAAAAGTAGAAAAGTAAGGACAAATAGAACAATGGTCTGTGTATTAACGCTTGTCTAGAATAACTCCCTAAGCTACAGAAAAGTCTATCTAGTGAGATGTTAGGAAGTTCTAAGCTTAATAATGCAGCTCTGTGCATTGTGTTTGAAGGCTTACAAACAGGTATGTATTGGAAATAAGCAAGCATTGTTTTAACCAAAGGTACATGTACTTATAGTGGTTGGATAGAACTACTGTCTACATGCTTTTGCTTTGTGTGATTGGTCAAAAAACTTATAAAGTAAGTTGTAACATTAAGTTCTTGGTCTGCTGCCTGGGATGTGAGCTGATGGCATCTTCCCACTGTCATAACCATGTAATGAGAGTGATGCTGGAAAATAAAACAGCTCAAGACATGTTCCTAGCAGTCCTGTCCCGTTTGTGATTTGTACACAGCCCCCGTCCGGCGATAAATGGTGCTCCTCAGTGAGGAAGATTGTTAGACTTGAAAAATAAAAAAGAAGATCGTGGACAATTCAGTTGCCGGAGGCCCAGGCTGTTAACAGGAGAAATGGATCATCCCCTTCGTTGTCTGTAGCCAATGTCTTTGTAAGTAATAAGTAGCAACTTTAGGGGCTCCTGGGCAGCGATATGGGAAATCATTTATCTAAAACAGAATGGGACGTTTTTCACCTGCTTGAGACAATTTTACAAGATAAAGGATGTTCAGACATCTCAAAACATGAACTGAAAAACCTATTAATCTGGGTAAAAGCAAATACTCAAAATATAGACTGCTTTTACCTTTGATTTTTAGGACCAGATAAGCTGGAAAATTTATAAACTAGTCTCTCTCAAAAAAGAAGAGACTTTGGTCAAACTAATGCCTGTCTCCAGAACTTTAATGGAGAGTTTTAAACAGAATGATTGTAATAGAGACTTTCTTGAACACCAAAACAGAACACCTGGTTCTGAGACTTTAATTTCCAGTGGTGCTGGGTCTTCGTCCTCTTCTGCGAAGATCTTGGGATTTTTTCGGGGCTCCTTCCCTTCTCCTGGCATATCTGAGGTTTCTCCAGGCAGTGTGGACAGCACCCAGATCCCCAGGAAGGGGCAATCAGATCAGCTTCCAGCTTCGGTCGCGTCCTCTGTTTCTTCTGGGATTCCCTGCATCGCTGATGCCACAACCGGGCATCCCCCCATTCCTCCCTGGAATCATCCACCCCCGGATTTCCCAGGAAAGCATTGAGGATTTTCGTTGTGTTCTGAGAATTTGGAGGGTCAAGTGTTGTGTTCTGAAGAAGTTGGGAGTCAAGTGGGTCCGGGAGATGAGAGTCTGGGGAGGCTTTGCAAAACGGGAGCTGCTGTTTCTGTGCCCTGATCCTTTTCCAAACAAGTTGCGGTCGCATTTTGTTCTGAAGTTGTGCCTGCGGCGGGGACTGCCGCGGGGGGCTCTGGATCCGCTCTGCCTGGCCGAGGGGCCGTGAAAGTCACCCCTGCCACAGTTTCCCCTTCCCGGGAAGTCACCCCCTTGGATCGGGCTCAGGCGCGCAGATTGCTTTGCAGTTCTGAGAATTCTTTTCATATAGATTCCTCCCCCAGGCCTCTTCCAGGGTTTTCGCTGCTTTTGGTTCCCCAGCCTCCGGTTACAGCTGGTGGGGGGCTTTGGATTTGTCTTTGCCTGCGGGCAGCGGGCAGGGGGCGGACACAGGCAGCAGCCAGGGGTCGAGCAGGGCCAGGATGGCTCTGCCCAGAAAGATGCATGGGGTGGAGGCGGGAGAGCTCAGGAAAGCTTCTGTAGAGATACAGACAGACCACTTAGAGGCCTTGAAGCCTGTCTCATTCGCTGCTGGGGGGAAAACAGCATGTCAAGATCACAGCTTAGAGCTGAGAGTTTTCCAGCTGTATCCCTGTGGGCAAGGATATGGTGTGAAACCTGTAACAGCTCATTGGGAAGTGTCACAAATACAAATTCGGGATCTGCAGCACGAAAGCAGCCCAATTTGTATGATTCTAATAAAAACCAATTTAGTGAATTGAGATTTATCAGGCTCTGGCTTTCTTCCTGTAACCAATACGACACATTCCTCGGCTGCTGCCTCCAGCAGTGGAGGAGTTGTTAGGGATGTGGAGCCACTTCCCAGGGCTCCAAAGGGACCTGGAGGAGCTGGTGTGTGTACCTTCCCAGCATCTCTGGCTGGTTGCTCTGCAAGAGATTTGAGCTGTGGGAGAAACCTGAGAAGTGCCAGCAGATCCCTGGGACAAGAGGGAGTGGGAAACACGGTGGGAGGGGACAGGCCAGGTGGTCGGGACCCAGAATCCTGGCCTCAGACTCCGCCTTGGGGACCTGATTTAAAAGGAGCTGAGGAGGAAAATCTCTTCCTGGTACCTCACCCATGTCTGTCTGCTCAGGGTGAGGGACAGCTGGATGAGGACAACGATTGCTTTCCTACAGGTGTCACTTTTGGAGAGTTCCCAGGGCAGGAGAGGCACCAACGGCAACAGGCACCTTTTGCCCACCACTCACAGGAATGGGGCTGCATCCCAATCCTCCACCTGGAACCTCTCTGGCAACCACTGAGCCCAGGTCAGGGCTGCCCTGCTCCCATTACCTCCAGCTGCCCCAGTCTGGAGCTGGCACTGGCACAGCCCAGGGGGCCATGGGCGTCTGGTGCTCCCTGGGCCACGTGCTGCAAGGAGAGGAGGGCGTAGGAGGTCCAAAGGCGAGAAGGAGTCCAGGAATGGATGTTCCCCATGACTGCTGTGTCCTCCCACCCACACCTCTGTCCCTGTGTGCTCTGAGCTGTGATTCCAGAGGTCGTGGCTGTCACTGGAGCACTCTTGGCTGTTACTCAGCCCTGCAGGGCACCCAGGCCCAGCTAGGACCACCCCACTGAGAGACAGGGAAGGACTTTCTCACTGTATGATGTCTTTCCTCCTTGGCCCGCTCTGGGAGCAGCTGGCACCTTCCTAAACTGGCAGCTCAGCCCACACGTGGTGAACTGGAGCTGCAGCCACTCCTGCCTCCCCAGAGAGGACCTGGGCATGAGAAGTGTCTCCTTTGAGAATCTCTGCTCCCAAAACACTTTGGGTGTCCTCCACTGCAGCACAAGGAGATGGTTCCACACCAGGAGGCTTCTTGATGCAAACCTCCCCCAAAGCCACCAGGAGAAACCCCAAAAGCATGGGAAAGGGTGGATGTGTGCATCCCACTGCTGACCATCCTGCTCTGTCCATGTTCAGGGTTTGATTTTACCATCCCAGAAAGGTGTAGGAATCATTCTGCAACAAGTGCCTGCAAAGCACAAACAACTCCGGCTGGGCGAAGCGTCTGGCAAGACCTCTGGATGTTTGCAATCACCTCTAATATCCAGTAATTCTCTAATGGATGTGGGCAAGGAGAACAAATTCATGCTGCCAAAATTGACTGGTCCCCACACACCAAACGTGGAGTCCCCAGGGCTTTGGTGAGGGCTTCATTCAGTGGTGGGAGAAGCTGGAGCTGGTCACAGTTCCAGCAAATGGCAAGAGAACAACACAAAAAGGGGATTTTGTGCTTTGAGCTTTGTCAGAGAAGGTTGTGGAGAGACCTGGAACATTTGTAGATGTCCTGGGCTCCAAACAGGGACTGGGGAAATGCTGCTGCCTTGGTGTGGGTTCAGCCTTGATGTGGGCCCAGCCTGCCCTGACACATTTCTCAGGACCTTGGAGGCATCCTGGAATCCTTGAGGACTGCAGAAGGATGTGGGCACATCCAAAAGCAGTCCCAGGGACACAAACATCCCCACAAGAAGCTGAGGAAATAAGGTAGAAAAGAGCTTTATGTGCTGAAATGGTTGGAAGTGGGAATGATGCCTCCATGGGGCAGCCTGGCCATGCCAGGTTATCTTCAGCCCAGACTGGCAGTACCAAAAGGAAGGTCCATCGGGGATGTCCATCCAGATGATGGTCAGGAGTGTGGGAAAAGGGGACCTCTCCAGCTCCAGCAGTGCCCGTATCGACACAGAGCCACATCCCCCCAACTCTGCCACTCCCCTGATGCCACCAGTCTCAGTAGGACCAAACCTCCAAGCACAGCACACCCCAGAGATCAGCCCACCCTGAGCTTGGCACCTCCTGTGTGGGCATCACCCAGAGCCTCAGGAGGTTTCCCTGCTCCCCCATATCCCCACACACCCCCACAGTGCCCAGTTGGTTCTGAGCTAAACCTGCCATATTTCAGGTTCCAGTGACAGGATTACATCTTTTCCTGCAGAGCCAAGGACACTTATCCTATCACACCCCTGGTCCCTGGGAGCTGGGGGCAGCCACAACATCCCACCAGGCTGGCTGAGCTCCCCACACCCCCTCCTGGGACAGCTCCCGGCCTCGCTGGGATCCACACCTCCCTCTGGGTGTTTGTGCCGCTGCACTGCCCCGGCTCTGGCAATGAGTCACAGCCTTTGAGAGCAAACCACAGGCTTCCAATAACTGCAGAGCTTCTTTCAGATTCCTTGCCCAGCTGTCCTCAGCTCAGAGGTGCGGGGTGAGTAACCACAGCGGTCCCAGCCCAGACCAGCTCCGACAGCTCCCCGGGGGTATCCCAGCGGCTCCCACCGTGACCACGTGCTGCAGGGGAAGGGGGAGCACGGGATGGCTGAAAATCTCTGCGAGGGAGGATGGAAAGCTCAGAGAGCGCACACTGAAGCATCCTTCCTTCAGGTCCTGCCCTGGTGTGGAGGAGATGCGTCTGCTGTCCAAGGAAGGTGAAGGAGTGCGAGTCACCCACTCTGCTCAGAGAGGATTTTCCTACATCCTCCAGCAGCACCCCTCACCCCAACAGCAAATACCAATCCTTTCTGCTCAGAAAACGAATCTTGTTTCCAAACTCAGCTTGGTTTTCAGCCTGAGGCCGCACCCTGATGTGGACTCTGTCACTGCACAAGCAGATTCTCAGCAAGGACCACTCACCCCATGCTCAGCCCCTCATCCCAAATGTGTTTGTGGAGGTTAAGCAGGGACCTGGGATGCCCAGGCCATCCAATGCCTGAGGGAAATGGCAATTTAGTTTGTGTCTATGAATGAGCACTACCCTCCAACCCCAGACAGACCCTTCATGCCCAAAAACAGAGCCGTGAGACCCCTGGTGCCAGGGGCAGCACCAAGTCCTTCCAAGGGTGCTGAGTGGGTGACCCTTCTCTGGACATATCACCCTCCTGCTGCCGTGTGACAGTGTGAGGGTGCACCCCATGGCCCTGGTCAGTGGGGCACAAGTCCCACTGAGCCATAGTTTTGCACCCAGGCAGCTCTGGGGCTCCCTCCCAGCTCTACCATGTGTGGTCAGGGCCCTCCAGGACCCCTGAATTTTCCTGAACTTCTGGCTTCTTCATCCAGGACCCGGAGGTAGGTAGGAGGGAACTGATTTAACACTATTGGCAATGGCTGCAAAATCATGAAACGACCTGCAGAATCTCAGAGATGGTGATGTTCTCTGAAAAAATGTGATGTTCTTGTCTTTTGGCTGCTGCTTTCAGGCAACAACATTTAGAGCAAAGCAAAGTGTGAGAAATGGTGCTTTAAAAAAAAAAAAAAAAAAAAAAGAAGAAGCAGAAGCTGAGATTCTTTTATAGACCCAGGAATTTGGGAATGAGGACACACAGAGAAGGACAGCTTGGTCCCCAAGAGATGGGGGTAAGGTTGTGAAAGCTGCAGGACAGTGTGATGAGCACCATGGACTTGTCTTTGGTGCTGCTCCTGTGCAATATATTTCCTGGACATTTGTAGTGTCTGAACAGTTTTTTTGTCAAAAATAGGGATTTGTTGTGTGAGCCTTGGAGGGTGGCTCCCACACAACTGCATCACAGGGATGAGCCCCCTCTGCTATGGGAGCAACCCCACCTCCAGCAGAAGACAATTTCAGGTGGAGCCACTCAACCTCATGTGCATCTCTCTCTGGCGAGGCTGGACGGGGCTTGGAGCAACCTGGTCTAGGGAAGGTGACCCTGCCCATGGCAGGGGATGGAACAGCATGAGCTTTTTGGCCCCTTCCCACCTAAACCATTCCATGACTCTATGACAGTGCTGGAGGTGTTTCTCACCCAGAGCTGTGGTAGGATATCAACCTGCTTGGCCAGGAGTCTCAGGTCATCTTCCCTTCCATGCTGGGCCATCACCCTGTGGATCTGGCCATTTCCAGGGGTACCACACAACAGCCCTGCCCCTGCCATAGCAATTAGCCAGGAGCTGATTGTCCAGACCCAATACAGCAGAGTACCTGTGTGATTGGACAAGTGAGGGTGAGGTATTCCCTGAGCACAAAGGAGAAGGGATGAAAGGCGGTTTTTGCAAATCTTCAGTGCAAATCCAGGGCTTGGCTGGATAAAAGGAGTGGGTTTTTAATTATTGCTTGTGTTGCATTTGATTTTTCTATGCACTGAATATTTTGGCTCTTTATGCAAAAGAACCTCTTTGAAACGAGGCCTCTGAAAGTCAGCCCTCAACATTTAGAAGGGAGGGGGAAGAGGGGAGGACAAAGAAAGAAAGTAGCTCTAAACCCCACTTTAAATGCCAAATGCGACAAATGTGGCTCTGAGAAAAGGAAATGGGACAGCAGATATAAAGTACCTGATATGACTGGGCTCCCAAAGCCTCTGTGGCTCTGAGTCCATCCCACAAAACACTGAGCTGCAGAGGGAAAACAGCTGTGCTGGGAGGGAGGTGCCAGCCGAGGAAGTGCCCGGTGCTACCACCCTTCCCTGCCTGTCACCACCACACTGCTACGCAAAGGCCAGCTGGGTCTCCAGGGGACAGCCCCAGCCAGGGGGGCCTGGAAAGCATCAAAAGCCATTAAAAGGTAGGAGCACATCAGGGACCCCAAGGAGAAGGAAATGAGGGGGGTCTTGGGAGCTGCTGTTGTCGTTGTATTTGCATTCAACAGGACATTGAGATCTGCTCCCCAGACACATGGGAGGCAGGAAACTGGAGATAGAATCTTGATTAAGAAGCACCAAGAAAGCCTCAGAGCAGGGCTGAGGTGGGTCTTTATCTCTCCAATGCAGAAGGACTCATCATAAAAAACGAGATATCCTAAATTACAGTTGGAACAAGAGATTGGTATTGGCTGCCTTTTAATTTCTTGAGTTTTACACTTCTCTTGCTAACCTGACTCCTGATTTTGCAGTCAACAACTAAACTCCTCATTTCCTTAGGCTGCAACTTGTTATTGGATCAGGATCCTCATAGCACAATTTGTCACTGCAAAGGGAACATTTCCTTTCTTGCACTTAACCCAGTTCGAAGATTAGGACATTCAAGACTGAAAAATTGGCTGGAGGTTCCCAAAACGAGGGAGGTTGTTTTCTCCACCCAATGCCTAGAGGAGAATTAGCAGTGCTGATGAGATCTACTGTTTCTAAAGCTCAGAGGACACAGTAACCCAAAACAACCAGTCCAGCACCTTCTGTCCAATGCATATTTCCCCTGATTAAAAGATCAATTTCAAATGCAAAAGCAGCTGGATTCATTTAAGGTTTTTTTAATGAGTTGGTTATTTGTAGTTTCAACTGGTGGAAATCATTTTGGAGGTACCAATTTGGGCTATAGTTGGCTTCCAGCTTCTGTCCAAACACAACTCCCCACAAAGTTTAAGCAAAACCTGTGTAATTACCCCCTCCACACACCATGAAGATGGAAGAAGTAATGATCAGAGGGCATGTGTGTAAAGCCATTGAGTTGTTTATCTTGGAATGAGACTGAACAGTGAATCCATATCTCAGTCAGTCAAATGAAATACCAATTTGGAACTGAAGGCTCCAGTTAACACCACAATTAAATGTTCCCTCACCTCTGAGAATCTGTCACCAGGAAAAGAAATAAAAAGTGCAAATGCAAAGCAAACCTGAAGTTTATTTGCACTCTGTTTTCTCATTTAGATTAAAAGATTATTTATTTCCTTGGAAGAGAACTGAGGGGCCTTGTTCCCTGGGAGGAAGCAGCTCAGCATTTCCATCAGGATGGTGGAGAGATCTGAGACCCAAGATCAGGTATTGCAGTGAAATGCCTCAGCTGCGTCTAAATTACAGCCTGTGCATGTTCCTAATTACTCTGGTCTTAATTCCAGCAAGGAACAATGGGCAGACACAGCCAGAGGCTGCCAAGGCAGCCTGGCTGGCTCAGGCCATGGAGATGAGGGACACATGGACCAGGCAGGATGGAGGTAATGGATGTGCTCCAAGGGCTGGAGCTCCTCTGCTCTGGGCCAGGCTGGGAGAGCTGGGTGTGTTCACCTGGAGAAGAGAAGGCTCTGGGGAGATCTCAGAGCCCCTTCCAGTGCCTGAAGGGGCCCTAAGAGAACTGAAGAGGGACTTGGGACAAGGGGTGGAAGGACAGGATATGGCGGGGTGAAGGGTGAATGGCTTTTTACTGCCAGAGGGCAGGTTTAGATTGGATATTGGGAAAGAATTTTTCCCTTTGAGGGTGGGGAGGCCCTGACACAGGTTGCCCAGAGAAGCTGTGGCTGCCCCATGCCTCTAAGTGTCCAGGACAGAGGCTGGATGGGACTTGGAGCAGCCTGGGATAGTGGAAGGTGTCATGGCAGGGGGTGGGACTGGGTGAGCTTTGAGGTCCCTTCCCACCCAAATGTGTCTCGGGTTCTGGCACTCTATGAAATGCATTTCCCTCTCCCTGAGCCTCAGCAGAGCCAGGGCTGCCTGTGGGTGGGGAGCAGAGCTGGAATGTGGAAGATCCCCACAAGACTCCCTCATGTATGGATCACACAGAGGGTGGAATGATCTTTAAGGACCCTTCCAATCCAAACCATTCTAGGATTCCATGATCTCCTGGAGAAAAGGGGTGTCAGTGACTGTTCCATCCTCAACCCAAGAAAATTTGACCACAGCATCTCCTGGATTCTGGGATTCCAGGTTTTCTGCTATTGGAGCACTTTCAGCTCCTCAGAACAGAAAAACCTCATTGAGCCCATAAAGAACCTGTGTCCCAGCAGTGCTGAATGTGGGAATGAGCTCCCTGAAATTACACCCATCTGAGCTGCACCCATGCTGGCTCTGCTCAGGCTTTGCCAGGTCCATCTGGAGGCAGGCTGAGCCCTTGGCTCTCCCAGTCGGGAGCACTCAGTGGAGAATGGAGCCTTCACACCGAGAGATATGAGTGTTTCATTTGTGTATTCCACGGGTGAAGTCACTGAGTGTTGTTACCAGAGCAGAAAAAAAAAGAGGAATAATTTAATCTGTAGGACTGTGGTAATTCTGGCATGTCTGAGACAGCATTTCTCAGCATCGGCCCCTTGCTGTTGTCAGAAAGAGCATCACTCCCTCTGTGAACAGATGGGGAGACTGAGTCGCAGAGGGGAGCTGTGATCTGCCAAGATGGACCAATCTGAATGAGAAAACATCCCTGGTGCCAGGAGCTGACACTTCCCTTCTTTGAAGGAAGCCAAAGAAAATCATCCCCATCTCTGGTTGCAGGCAGAGAAATGGCCTGGAGAGGGTAGATAAACTGTTGTGGCAGCAATGTCCTGACCTGTGCCTTCCTTAGAGGAATGATGGAGAGGTGATACTGCCACCCCAGGCAGGGGGTGGGACAGGGGGATGTCACTTCTGTGTCCCCACAGTCCTGCTGGGCTGGCACCTGGGATCTGTGTGCAAGAGGACCAGGGCCGGTGCCAGGGACAGCACAGAGGGAGGCTGGCAAGGGACACGCAGGAAAGAGGCTGGGGAAGAAATCTCTTGTCCTCCTCCAGCTCTTTTTTGTGATCAGAGGCTTTGGTACCTGAAAAAAACCCAACCAAACCACCCAAGACAGAGACAGCTGCTGGTCATAGTTGCCTGCTCAGTTCTGGGGGGGCACAGCCCAAGCAAGGAAGGGATGAAGGAACAATGGGAAATGCAGTGAGAGGGAGGGTGAGGGTGCAGAGGGGAGGCATTGGGTCCCAAACTGCAGAGAAGGGCAAACCCAGATGCCCCAAATCTTTCCAGTATCTGATCCTGCTCTGCTCCTCCCTACATCACCAAATGCGGGCCTTCCTCCCCTATTTGTCCCCATTGCCCACCAGCCCTTAGCCCACAGGACTCTGTGAGGAGGAGGATTTCATCTTTCAGGGTTATTTCATCCTATCTCTCTGGTAGCAACACCAGTGATGTCTCCCCTTCCGCCTGCCCTGCCCATCCAGCCACCCTTGGGAATGGCACCTCCATGCAGGGCCAGGGGTGCTGTGGGAGTGCTCAGCTCATTGCTATTCTGCAAGCCAGCCCGCTGGCTCTGTGGGCTTTTTGTGGCTGCCTTAGAGAGCATCAATTGTTCTTTCTTGCCACTGGGCACCCCAGGCAGGAGCCAGCCCCAGCAGCTGGGTGGCTGCACTTCCAGAGCAGGAACTCCCTGCTAGGAGCCCAGGCAGCCTCTGGGACAGCACCTTTCCCATTCCATGGCCTTGACAGTTCAGGTCACCCTGGGTGAGAGGTGTCCCAAAAGGAGGGACACTCCTCCCAACCCACTGGCAGCCCCAGAGGTGGGCTCTGCTGAAAAATAATCTAATGCTGTTCCTATCAGCTCAGCTCAGCTGTGCTGGCTGTCATTTCCCCAGGCTGAGACAGTACTGTTGTCCCCAAGGGCATGAGCCTCTCAAGCTGTCCCTATCCCTCCCAGGAGTCTCTTGCTCCTGTGGTCTCCTCCATGCTCCATGTCCTCCTGTCTTGCAGAGACCACAACTCTCCCTGAGCTGTGTCTGGGCTTTCCTCACACCCCCTGTGGGCAAGATCCTTCAGGGCTTTTCCCTGTCCTTCCAGACAGAGATTTTCTTCCAGCCCATCAGTTCCTGTCCAGTCTGAAATGACTCCAGTGTGTGTCACAATGAAACTCACCTCCCAGGTTCTTTCACTGTGGTACCTCCCACACATTTTCCTTTTTCCATCCTTCTTTGTGTTGCTGTGACCTTTTTCTCCACCCCAGGACACAGACCTGCCAATGCACTACTATGACCCCTTGGAAGAGCCATTCCCTGCTGTCAGGCTGATTTCAAGCACAGTCATTTGGATGCAGGAGCTCCACTGTCCCCATCCCTGATCCTTTGTCCAGCCCTGCCTGTTCTGCTTTGGAGACCCATGGATCTGCACGTCCCAGGCCACCCAGACAGGTCCCCTCAGAGCAGATCCCCATGGCTAACAGTCGCTGGTGTTGGGTACAACTGCTCTGAGCTGTGCCAGACAGGAGATTTCACTGGGTCTGGCCTCACAGGGGTCCCTCCAGATCCAAGTTTGGAAGTGGAGGCTGCTGAGCTTTGTCCCAGATGTCTCCCACCTGATCTCATGGCCAAAATCCCCTTCCTGGCCAATAGAGCCAATCTGGCCCTTTTACGACACAGTTAAACTTATTCTGACACCACAAATGGACTAAAAAACCCTGGTGTGATTGACCTGGGCATGTGAGAGGAGCTGAGGGTGCTTTGGCTGTTGGTGGCCACATGGGACATATCCAACAATAGCAAGACAAGGCCACATGCCTGTGCCAAGGGCTGGACAAGGGCACGGAGACCAGCCCAGACCCCAGAGCTGGTCAGGGGGAAAGGCTCCAGGCCAAGAGGAGCATCTGAGCCCCTCTGCACCCCCAGCCTGCATCCCAGAGTGGTGTCTGAGCTTCTCTGCACCCCCTGTGAGTCACTTATTCCTGCTCTGCCACCTGCTCTGGCTGACATGAAGGTAAGACCAGAGGTGGGACTGGCTTGGTAAAGGTCAGGTGATGATGGCACCTCCCCTGGATGGAGTCACATTCCTACATCTTGGGGGTGTGGTCAGACCTGGGACCCCATCAAAGGGCTCCTTCATGCCCTGAGCCAGCTCAGCACAGAGCATGGTGAGCTGGGCCTGACTCAGCCCAACACCCAGCCTGCAGGGCCAGGCGGGGCTGGCGCGGGCCAGGGCAGCTGAGTCAGCAGCTCTTGCTTTGGCAGAGCCTCCTTCCTGGGGTGTTTGCCTTGTCTCTGTGCCAGCAGCTGTACAGGGCCCTCAGACTCGCAGCCCAGAGGGACATCACTGTCACCTCCACCAACCCAGTGCCCTGCGGCACAGCCCAGTCACTCCAGGAAAGGAAAACTGTGTCCTGGAAGTGTGACAGCGTGTCTGGGTGTTCCTAGGCACTTCTGGGGCCCTGCAGCTCATCCACAGGTCTGTACCCTGGACACAGGAGCATCTCTCAGCTCCAGTGAGGGCCCTGCTGTCTGTCCCACCTTGCTTGGGTGATCTTGGCTGTGGGTGCTCCTCACCTTCCACTTGATGGGGACCTCATGGACCCTCTCTGCTGCCATGGGATGAGGGAACACAGTCCGGCTGTGTCCCCCCAGCTTGGCAGAGTAGATCCTCTTGAATTGATGGTACCACCCCTGAACCACGGCCATGGAGGTAGCAGAGCCTTGCTAGGTTCCATCCACACATCCCCACCTGGATTGGTGTCTGCTCCCTGTAGGAGGAGTTCATGGGGAGCCATAGAATCACAGAATCCCAGAGTGCTTTGAGTGGGAAGGGACCTTAAGGATCATCCCATCCCACTCTCTGCCATGGGCAGGGACACCTTCCACTATCCCTGATTGCTCCAAGCCCTGTCCAACCTGGCCATGGACACTTCCAGGCATGGGGCAGCCACAGCTGCTCTGGGCAGCCTATGCCAGGGCCTCATCACCCTGACAGGGAAGAATTCCTTCCCAGTATTGAACATAAATTTCTGTTTTTTCAGTTTGATCCCATTGCTCCTTGTCCTGTCCTACAGCTGAGCCAACCTGGCCCATTGAAGACACATTCAGTCTATTTTAATACCACAAATGGCTACAAACCCATGCTGTGGTGCTCCCTGGGCTGTGAAAGAGAACCAGTTTAATTTCATGGGATTACTCCTGCAGCAATCAGCAGGGCTGGGACTGGATCCTGGAGGAGCCTGGCTCCAGAGCCCTGGGCACCATCATGGCAGGACTCCAGTGCAGGAACAGAGAGGCCATGTTGTCCCAGCAAATCTCAACTTCCACACCTTCCCTGTTCCCAGCCTCCATCCCTCACCTGTGAGATCACCCTGAGCCAGCTATGGTGCAGCTTAGTTCCTCAGTTTCCCCATCGGCAGATGTGCCCTTGCTGGGAACATGCCCTCGAATTTACTGGTGAGACATTGCCAAGGATCAATTCCTTACCCTGAAAATCAATAGAAATAGGTAAAAAGCCCAATAAAAACATTCCCAGAGCAGGGGTTTGGGGCGCAGCAGCAGGAAGGAGTAGGTTTTCATTCATGGCCCTGCAGCACAGCCCTGGCAGACGTGAGCTCTGTTAAGGGACAGATGTGACACTCTATTGGGGTCAGAGCGATTACCCGGCACAGGGACCACACCTCGCCCTACTGGGACACGCAAGGACCGGGAGGGGACAGGGTCCTGCTGCTTGGGAAGCCCATACAGGGTCTTTTGAGGCCATTCACTTCCTCTTGTCCTTTCAATTCAGAGAATTTGTGAATAACTCTGAATATCAGGCTCCGAGCATCCCCACACAGGATTCAGGTCTCTCCTCCCATTCCCTCTCCTCTACTGGGGATGGAGCATCCCACACTCAGCCCCTCATTGCATCCCAAGTGCACACCCCCAAGCCCCGGGATTTTTCCTGCCATTCCAGGAGCTGGGAATGCTGCAGGCAGCCCCACTTGCCTTCCTGCAGCCGCACGGCAGTGTCTGGAGCTTTTGGGAGTGACCTGATTTTGCGTCTGCCAGCGAAGATCTCGTGGCACTGCTGCAGCAGCTGTGTGAGCTCTCAGTGAGCCTAATCCAGACATCCCCTCACTGAGGAAAGAGCCCTCGTGGCTTTGATCCCTGACTTAGCCTGTTCATGGCTGAAAATTATTCTGTGGGTCAGAGAGTAGGGCTGAAAACCAGCTCACCTGAGTATTTACAGGTCTTTAGCAGGATCTCAAACCAACAAAACCTGCTGGTAAATCCCTGCCTATCTCAAGGGCTTCGGGATTTTGGTGATACTGGAATTGATCTCCTGGTGCTGCACTGGCACAGCTCATCCGTGCAGCCGGATCTGGCTGGAGCAGAGCTCGGTAGGAAATGCTGGCTCTGATGTAGCACCCACATGCTGAGCTGGTGCAGTGTGCTGGAAACTGTGTCTTGGAAACAGCCTCAAGTCTGCAGAAACCTCCCTGGACTGTAATTCCTGCATTTTAATCTCCATCCTTGGTTCAGAACTGCCCGTTCCATAGAATTAAAGTCTCCACAGATCACTCTTACTTGCCAAAAATATACCTTGAGGATGGCAGCGAGGGAAGAAACAAAAGAGGTGGCTGCAAAGACCTACCAGTCCCTGAAATTCCTCCAGGTTAGGGAAAATGAATGTATTCTCCTTGGAAAGGAAATGTGCTTTCTCAGGGACTGGGCCTGTATGGATGGATGGCATCTTTTCACTGACTAGTGGAGGTCAAAAGAAAATAGATGAGCTCCAGGCTGAGAGCTCTGAGTCACCTGGATGCTTTTGCAATTCCTCCAAATGTAAAACAGGCCTTGGAAGAGCTGTGGTTTGGCTTGTTCTCTGGCCTGGCCGGACAGGAAGGTTTTCTGGCACTAAGTGTTGAGAGTGCTGGAAAGATGTCCCATGGGCCCTTAGATGTTTTGGGAGCTGGGAATTTGCACCTAATCATCCCAACGTTCTCCTCCTCGCCCATCCCATGGCAGCGGGTGCCCATCGCTCCCCTCCACGAACTCTTGGTGGAGGAGTCTTGGAATGGTTTGGTTGGAAGAGACCTTAAAAGTCCACCTCATTCCACTCATGGGCAGGGACACCTTTCACTATCCCAGGCTGCTCCAAGCCCCGTCCAACCTGGCCTTGGACACTTCCAGGGATGGTGCAGCCACAGCTTCTCTGGGACACCTGGAATGGGGAAAAGCCACCTCAGATGTGTCCTGCTCCAGCACCCAGCTGGCTGAGGGCAAAAAGACTTCCCAGGCCTACCATGACCCAGCCCTAGCTGGCCCCATGCCTGTGGCCCTTGGCAGGACTGGAGAGAAGGGGAAAGAGCACTACAATCCCAGGAAGAGCCTGAGCTCAGGCAGGAGCCTGGAAAACAGGGAGTCCAGGGGAGAAGCTTCCCCCTTCCCCCTCCTTGTCCATGTCCATCCAGGAGCTCACAGGTCCCCTGCACATCCCCCTCACTTCCTGCCTTGCAGGCACTGCAGTCCAGGGCTGAGGGATGTTCCTGCCATCCCTGAGCTGTTTATCTCATTCCAGACAGGGCACTCTTGAACCACCAGACAAGGCCAGCACTGTCTACAGAGCCACCCCCTGACACTGCTTCTTTTACCTGGGCTCTCCTCCTGCTGCGCTCCAGCCTCCTGACCCCCATTTCCTAGAGAGTTCCAACCATTCTGATCTAACTTCCATGGCTCTGCAGCCTCACAGGTGTGCAGTCCAAACCTTCAGGAACACCAAAGGCAGCTCTCCCTGACAGGATGCTCCTTGGGATGCTGCAGGGTGGGAAGGGCAGGGCTGGGAGGATACCCCAATGCTTAGGCCCAGGCACAGAGGGTGGAGGTCCTGCCTGTGGACAGAGAGACTCCAACACGAGGGCTCCTGCAAACATCAGATTCCTGCAGGTTTTCCCTTCCTGGCATGTTTCAAAGTGTTTGGGGTGAGGTCACAAAGTGAGGACCCCCAGGGACATTCCAAGATAGGCTTGGGCTGCATCCACAGGTTCAGCATCCCCAGCCAAGGAGTGGTTTGGCACATCCCAAGGACAGCAACTCCTTTTGCTATGGCCCTTTCCAAAAGGCCCAAAACACGTCTCAGAGCAGATACAGGGCCCCTGAGGCAGCAGAGGCTGGTGCTGAAGAAGCTGCATGTCACCAAACATCCCTCCAGGTCCGTCTCCTCCAGCATCCTGCCTCCACCGGGATGCTGAGGGGCCGGTTCCTGCCAGACACCCCCAGCTGGCTGCTTCCCCTCCCTTTGAACTCGTTTCATGTTCCCCAAGCACGGCTGTGAGAGGGAAGTTTGGGCTGGGCTGAGGGACCCCGCTGTGCCCGGATGGGGGGGATCACAGGCTGGGGGTCCTGCCTGGCTGCCGGGCAGGGAGGAAGGATGTGAGAGGGGAGGGGGAGTTTTCCACCAGCAAATCTATTTTAGGTGGTTTCCAGCTGTTCCTGTGGGGGCTGGGAAGTGGGGGACCCTCTGCTCTAGCCTGCTTAGCCCAAGTGATACTCCTTCATCCCTCCAAAATCAGGGCAAGGCCCCTTCTGGGGGAGGCAGCATCACTCAGGGCCCAGCAGCCAGGAGGGATCTCACCCAGAGGTTGGAGCAAATGGAGAGGGTTTGGTGGGATATCCCAGTCCCTTGACCATGCTGGGTGAAGAAGGAAGAACAGGAGGTGCCAACTCAAATCCAAGCAAGACCCCTCTTCATCTGAAAAAATCTGACTTCACCTTGCAGGGGTGGCCCACATCCCTCTGTGCTTCTGTGTCCATGGGAAGTTGCCACTGGAGCAATGCAGCACTGGATGCTGCTTTGGCATCTCCCACTGCCATGTAGAGACATCCTAAATGTCTCAGGGCACCATTTTTTCCGGGAGAAATCCACTCCTGGGGATACCAAGTTCCCAAACTCGCAGCCCAAGGGCAGGGTGTCCATGGGGAGCCTGGAGCTGGAACCAGGCTGCCATGCACCATGTACCCCATTCCCTGCCATTCTTCCCTGTGAGGAAGGCACAGGTTGTCCAGAGAAGCTGTGGCTGCCCCATCCCTGAAGGAGTCCAAGGCCAGGCTGGAAGGGGCTTGGAGCAACCTGGGACAGTGGAAGGTGTTCCAGCCTGTGGCAGGGTAAGGTCCCTTCACACACAAACCTTTCAGGGATTCTGTGATTCTGTGAAATGCATTTCCCTCTCCCTGAGCCTCAGCAGCACCAGGGCTGCCTGTGGGTGGGGGGCAGGGCTGGAATGTTGGGGATGCCCACAAGACCCCCCCCCCCCCCCCCCGGGTTGCCCCAAAGGCCCCCCCCCCCCAGCCTCATGTGGGTCACTGGCGAGGATCTACCCTGTGCCAGGCTCGTCTGAGGAATCCTGTTGGCACAGGAATGGGCTGCAGTGAGCACACTGTCCATGTCTGTGCTGCAGGGGCTGCCCTGCTCAGTGTCCTGGCTGCCCTAGGGATGAGCCTGAGGCAGATATTCCCCATGTGCCTCCCCACCTGCCTGCAAATCTCTGCTCAGGTCTGGCTGCCATCATTGCCTGTGGCCCTCCAGGGATGCTTGGAGCTCTCCCAGAGCTCTCCCAGCACAGTGGCCACACATGTTTCCCCAGGGCCCTGAGTCCTGCCAGGTGCTCCAGGCTCTCAGCACCCACTTTGCCATCACTGGGTTCAGTGTCACGCTCAGGAACGACACCACAAGAGCCATGAGCATTGCAAAAATGCTGTCACTCTCATCTTTAGCATCCTGCAACAGACTGGGAGAAACTGAGGCATTTCAGATTCAGGAAATATTCCTTAGTGGTGTTTCCTGTCCTTTGTGCTATATACAGGGCACTACATCTCCTAAAATCCCCACATGTACCAACTGCACTACATCTCCTAAAATCTCCACATGTACCAACTGCCAGGAATTCATGAAGTTGTAGTATCTCTAAGGTTGGGAAAGACCTCTCAGATACTTGAGTGCATCTATTACGTTGATGAGGTTACAAAGCTTTTCAATATTAATATAGGCTTTGAAAAGACAGAGGAAAATCTCCTGCTGCTGAGTGCTTGGGGACACAATGGGATCACAAAATTCAGGGTGGAAATTGCATAAGAAAAAACCACCCAAACTATGTACAGCATAATATTAATATTAATATTAATATTAATATTGCTCCCAGGAAAGCTCCTGGGATCAGGACAGGAATCTCCCCTGAAAGGCCCATCTGATGCTCAGAGGCAGACAAGGAGTTAAAAATGGACTGGTTTGTTAGGAAAATGCCTGACAGGCTGTGCTGCTCCTGTGGAGCCGCAGAACTCCCACACCAGAGCCTTCCCCACATGCAGGGGATGTGCGAAGCCCAAAAAAGCTCCAAGAGCAGTGACAGGGTGGGAATCACTCTGGTGACACCGGCGGGCTGGGAGACAGGGATTGGGAAAATCACACCTAGGGAGGAAGTCGGGAACAGTCTGTGAAGATCATGTGTGGCAAGGAGGAGGTGGGCAGGGATTGTGGGTTTATCCTGGGCCCCCTCCTCTGTCTTACACTCCTTCTCCTCTCCACCTGTGCTGGTGGTGGCTGCGGCAAAAGCCCAAAGGAACAATCTTGGGCCTGATCCCACGGATCTGGGAACACCAAGCACTCTAGAGCAGTCAGGTGATCCCCAACACTCCTGGGGCGCCTTCTGTCCCTGTCTCCCTGTATGGGAAGGCAATTCCTGCCCCAGGAAGGGTTCTACACCTGCTGGGATGTAGAACACAACCAACACAAGGGGGTTGATGCCTTTCTGGGGTGTTTGTGCTGATGAAGGGTCTGGGACCCCTCCAGCGAACTGCCTCTACTGCTAAGGGGTAATGGGGTGACACGAGTGCTCAGCTGGGTTGGGCTCCCACATCCAGAGCCTTGCAGAGCCTGGCAAAGGCATCCTCACAGAGCGAGGGGCACTCACAGCGAGGGGCTGAGCCTGGCTCTGCTTGGGGACACTGGGATCAGGTGTCGTGTCCCCTTCTAGTCCCACTCACAGCCCCCGGTACCACCGTGGCACCCCAGAAATGCTTCCCCAAACCAGCATGGCCCCGGTGGGAAGGGAGTGGGGCATAAAGGGTTAACTATCTCCTCCTGGAGCGGCAGAGTTCAAATAAAGTGCTCAAATAAAGTGTCCCTCTCCTTTACGCCACGAGGCACTTGCTCTGGGCTTGGAATGGCAACAGATACAGAAGGGGCAAAACGGGGAAAGGAGTTATTTGTGGGGCACCCCATAGCAGAGGTCTGTCCTGGGTGAAGCTGCCCCATGAAATGTGCCAGGCTGTCACCTCTGGTTCCTCAAACTGCCAAATCTGTGTCCCATAGCAAGCCAACCCTGTGCTCCCCATGGCAAGGAAAAAGCTGGGGTGAAAGGCAAACCTGTCATCTGCTTTCCTCCTGGAGCACCCAGCTGGGACTGTCCTATGTGTGGGGACACACTTTGTCCTGGCCATGGGCATCCCGTGGCTGTCCCTCACTGCCAGCTAGCTGCCACAATGTGATCTCTGCCTGCACACCCAGCACCCCCTGAGCCCCCAAAAGAAGCTGCTGGAGGCTCCAGGACACCCAACCCCACACCGCCCTGCCCAGCCTCACTCCCTTATAACATCCACAGCAGAGCTGGTTCTGACGCCTTTTCCTACCTGACAGGGATCTTCACCCGCAGGTACCGATCCACGGCGATGGCCAGAAGCGCCAGGATGGAGCTCTCTGTGAGGATAAGGACGGGACAGGCCACCATGAGGCAGGTGTAAAACTCCGTCTGGGGTCCGATGTTGATGATAATGGCCAGGGGGATGACCAGAGCCCCCACGGCTACGTCGGCCACGGCCAGCGAGACGATGAAGCAAAAGGTGGCATCCCGCAGTGCCTGGTTCATCTTCACAGCCCAGATGACCAGGATATTGCCCGGCACGGACACCAAAGCGATGAGCACTTCGATGGAGATGTAGGCAGCCTGGAAGGCTGAGATGGGGTGTGCCATGATGCTCCGGTCCGCCCTGCTCCCGTGGGGGTCCTCGGTCACCTGCAAACGCACAGGGAGGCGGTGAGAGAGTGGCATCGCTGACTGAGCTGCGAGCGGGATGGAGCCTGTGCGAGGGGGTGGGAAAAACCCCTCTCCCGTCTGTGCCATCCGCCTGGGCTCCGGGTCCCCCGCCCCCCGAGCTCATCCTGCACCCACCTCCGTCCCGCAGCGCGACCGCTCCCGGCGCTGAAGAGGGAGCTGGAGCCGCCGGTCAGTCCTGGGAGAGCGCAGAGCCCCCCGCCCCCCGGGCCGCCCCGGGGCCCTCTGTCGGAGCCTTTCGGGGCTCCCTCTGTCCCCTCGTTGGATCCCCTCCCTGCTCTGCGCTGTTTCCTGCAGTCACCCGAGTCCCGAGTCCCGGCAGCCGCCGCCCGGCCCCGACCCCTCTCACCTTGTCCTGCAAACACAGGGCTTGTTTTGGGGTGCTCTCACCCTCAGAGAGCCAGCGCTGTCTCCCCCCAGGGCAAGGCGGGGCTCATGCCGGGGGCGGCCGGGGGGACCCTGCGGCCGCCGGGGACCGGGCTGGCCGCGGCCGCCGGGGCTGCGCTCGGTCCCCGGTGCCCGACACCGCTCGGCTCCCGCAGGCGCTGCCCCCTCCCCGCCGGAGCCGAAGCATCACATGGTGCCGCCTTCCAGCCTTTAAAGAGCGACTGACCCGATTCGGGGCTCGCCGGCACCGGGAAGGACCGGGGGAGGGGGTGCGAGGGGGCCGGGCGGAGGCGGCCGGACCGGGTGGAGCGGGGAGAGGCGGCAGCGGGGGGAGCAGCGGAGCCAGACCCAGCCCCAACGCTGCCGCCACCAGTCGGGCTCCGGGTTTAACGCTAAAACCGGTTTTTGAGGTCGGGTGTGAGCAGAGGATCGGGACGGGAGGGGAAGGGCGGAGGCAGAGCCTGAGCTGGGGTGGGCGAGGACCCGGCCCGTCCCCGGCACGGGCAGCGCCGCTCGGGGCTGTGCCCCAGGACGGCGTCGGGACCGCAAGTCAGACCCGAACGGCCTCAAGAAGCTCTGGTGCTCGCCTGGGCTCTGGCTGGCACTGCCTCACTCAAAATCACTGCGGGGGTGGGCGGGGAGTGAGACCCCGAAAGCGCTCTGCATCCTCCGTACTGCACCCGCCGGGCTGGGGGGGGGGGCTGTGTCCCTGCGGCAGGGGAAGGGTCTGTCCACACAAGGCGGCCCCGAACTGCTGCTGAGACTGGACCAGACACTCTTTAAGGTTCTAGGAGAAGTTTGGGGGAATATGGTCACCCCCCAGTTCCCCTCTCCGGGCCAGGCAGTACAGAGAGAATGGGTCTGCAGGCTCGATCTCACTGATGGAGTTGAACCCCCCACTCCCTCCAGGGACCTCCGGATGTGCGCCAGGCACCTGCAAAGCTCATCTTACATAAATCACTTCCCAGGAGTGTGGCTGGTTTATCCAAATGCTGCAAGGAATACGACCTCAGACATGGGGCAAGGGGTCTCTCCCAACCCCCATCTGCACCTCTCCCAGTCCTTTCTCCCTCCTCTAGAGAGACTTGGGACTGGAGTTGTCCCCTGCTCTGCTCTGCTTTGTGAGAGATGTCCCAACCCTTGGATCTGCCCCTTGGGGCTGCCCCTCATCCCTGTCTTCATCAGAGACTGCACACCCCACAGCAGGGATGGAATCAGCTGTGGGACCATCCCAATCCAGGGCTGATTTTCCATCAGCTGCTGTTCCATGGGGTGCCTGCTCTCCCCCTTGGGCAAGTGGCCAGCAAAGAGCTGGGGGTCCCAGCATCCTAGGACTGTCTGGGAACTGTGGCATTGTGCCACCTCTGGGCACTGGGCTGTGCCAGCAGCAGGGCGAGGTGAGCTTAGATTGGTCTGAATGATCTGTTTGCTGTGCAGAGAGAAAAATAAACCGAGGCTCACAAGCTCCTGTAAACAGCACTATTTATGGAGCGTTGGCATCCTGCAGCATCTCCTCACACCTCCTCCACTGCAGGGAAAAGTGATGCCCCCTATGGCTGAGCATAAATCCAGAGGTAGGGGTGGGATGGGGGTGCTCAGGATGGGCTACTGAGAGTGAAAAGGGCATTCCCAGAGAGCCCAAAACCCCTCGCCCACCACCTTCCCAGGGGGAGTGTCCTTGCAATCAACCTCTGGCTGGGAGCAGGGCAGGAAAACCAGCAGGTTCCTCACGGGAGTGCAATGCGGAAGCAAACGCAGGCAGGGCCCGGCCTAATTGTATGCAAATGGCCCAAACAGAGATTAAAACCACTCCTTTTCCTTTGTGGATTTGCAGTTTGTTCTCCCTCCCTGGATTTTTTTCCTTGAATGCTCAATTTTAGCAGCAACCCTAAAGCCCCCCATGTTATGCCAAACATAACACCCCCTGTTGTGTTATCTGCTGGCTGTGAACCTACCAGAGGGTTTCTGAGCTCTCTCACCAGCCCAAGCAAAGTGTCCCAGGGCATGGGCAAAGACTGCAAGGGTTGGATGACCAAATTGATACAGAGCCCATTCCTGATAGAGAGGGATCATCAGCTCATTCTGCTGACACCAAGCTGGGGATGTGTCTGAAGAGTGTCAGGGATTCCTTAAAAACCCATGAAAAATAATTTTCTGGGAAAGTTATTCAAGTCTGCCAGGCTCTTTCTGGTGGTTTTAAGGAGAAAATGTCCTGACAGCTGCAATGGGTTGTGAAGACCACAAGGTGTTGGATGATGCTGCTACAGATAAATACCCTTGGCATCACACAGGGAGGGGTGGGATGAAGTGGGACAAACAAGGGGCATGGTGTGGCTTCCTGCACCAGCTCCTGTGAGCTGGGGACAGGAGCAGCCTGTGGCCATGGCAGGAGGGGATGGTTGATGTCTGGCTTGATGCCAGTGGGATGCACCCGAGGCTGTGGCATGTTGGGGCCGGTTGATGAGACCAAACCCTGACTGAACCCCCAGGGCCTGGCAAGAAATGCTTTCCCAGAGAGACAAGTCAGGGCATGGGGAGTTATTTCTGCCCATCTTTCTTCAGCTTTTCTCTGGGGTGTGAGCTTCCCCCTCCTGCCTTAGTTTACCTGCACAAACAGCAGCTCCATGGTGCCATTCTGGGCAATCAGGGCAGGAGAAGTTGAGGATTTCTCCTCCTCTTCATCATGGTGACCATCCCACAGCACTTCTGGTCATGGAAAGGGGCCTCTTAACTAGGAAAGTTAATTAGGAGTGTGAGTGGTGCCAGCAGCACAGGGATGTGCACTTGGAGGGCTGATGGCTCTGAGAGACATTAATTAGGATGAGTGATCCCCTGAGTGCCACGGTCTGGTGGGTCCACACAGGATGGCACAAGGCAAAGAGAAGCATCAAACAAAGGGAAACCCTGGAGCTTTTCCAAGAAGGCCTCCACTGTGTTGAGATGTTTTGGAGTGATGGTCACCCTATACTGTTGGGGCCACCATTCTGTGTGTGCCAGTGACACAGAGCCCTGGGGACCTCACTCAGGACACAGCTGGTCTGTGACTTGTGCTCAGTTTCTCTCCCATTTAATGGGACACACGGCCCTGGGAAGCCATCTGGGGAGCAAGGAGCCCCAGACTTCTGCAGGGTGGTGCATCCCTAACTGGACTTGGCAGGAGATGCTCAGCAGCAATGACACAGCACAGAAAATATCCCAGAAGGTAACTTAAATGGGCAAATCCCAGAGAGTGGATAAAGGAAAGGCTGTTTCCCTGTGGACTGCCCATTCCCACTGAGCACATCCCACCCCGGTCACTCCAAGCAGGTTGGGAAGGGGGCTGGCAGTGCTACCAGTGCACCGAGGGAGAAACTGAGTCCTGAGAAGTGCCTGTGATCCATCAGCCCCGTGCTGGCATAAGGATGTGCCCCAGTTCCCTCCAGCCTGGGGAGATGCCACATCCATGATACTGCAGATTCCCACAGCAGCCAAATGGGTCAGGCCCCACTCGGATCCCTGCCAGGTGCCAGCCAGATGCTGCCCACAGGCAGATGGGTCATTGTGCCGGATGCCTTGGCACAACAGGATATTGCCAGGCTTTTGTGCTGCCCTGTCAGGGAGGAACTGCTGAGACATCACTGCGTGGCAGAGAAAATGGATCGGAGCCCAGCGAGCTCTGGCAGCGCCGTCCCTGGCAGGGCAGTGGGGTAGGGCAGAGGTCTGTCCCGAGGCCCGCCCCCACACCCCAATCCGGGCCATTTGCCTTGGCACTGTTGCCTGTTCCTCACCACACTGGAATTATTTTATTCCCCAGGGAGCCCCGGGAGTGTTATCGAGCCAGGCTGAGGGCCAGGAGCTATTCCTGCCACCGCTTCCAGCTGTCTCTGTGGGGCAGGAAGGGGTTAAACCTTTCCAATCCTGTCAAGCAGTTTCGAGGATGGTTCAAACCCTTTGCCCCCTCTCCAGGGCCACCCCTGGAACAAACCCAGGGCTGTTTGGCCTCTGGTTTCAGTTGCAGTATCCTGTGGAAGGGCAGGACGCTGCCTGCTGTCTCCAGCCCCGTTGTGCCATGGGGAGGGAGGGGGCAGCTGGGTGCTGTGAGGGCTCTGGAACAGCCAGCAGTGATGACAGATCCTTCCGGGGCAAAGACTGGCATGAAACAGTGACTGCTCAAGAAAGGGAAAGAAAAGGCTGTGAGGGACAAAAATGTAAAAGGAAAAATGTTAGTTCTGGTTTGCTACAAGGGCTGAATGAGGGGAACCACTTCCCTTGATGGATCTCAGAGATGGTAAAATAATTTCCTGATTGATCTTTGGGGAAATATTGGGGAGGGGATGAAGAGCTGAGCGTGTGTTGTGGCTGGAAGAGCACAGGGCCACCCCCAGACCTGGGCCTGTGATGGCCTGGGGACACCACAGGGGTGGTTGGAAATGAGGATTTGGGGTGAAGGAGAAAACCGGGATGAAGCGGTGACAGCCACAGTGGGAAATGTCCAAGGAGGACTGGGCTGGGCTGGGTTGGTGGCTCTGAGTGAGGAGGGAGAGGTGGCAAAAAAGAAACCATGGTTGCTGCTCCCTAAGCCCATATCTCTCACTTTAGCATTTTGTCCCATATTTCTATTTTTAAATTCCCTGCTTTTAGCTTCCAGCTGTCACTTACAGCTCTCGGGTTTGGTAACGGAGCTCTTCCCCCCACTGAGGCTCTCACAGACTGTAACCATCTCACCACCCTCCAAGAGGAAAGCTCTTCTTCCACCCAGCCCCTGCAGCCTCTGAGCCCTGCACCCTGCTGCTGCCCAAATTATTGCCTTCCAACCAATTTAAGGCGAATTCTTTTGTATCCTGAAATTAATTCAGGACAGCGATTCACTGAGTAGGTTCTCCGTGTTGTAGGAAAAGCTGTTCAAACCCTTCCCACACGCCTAAACCTGCAGATTCCTATGGAAGACCTGGACAATTTCTTATCAGCACAGGGGATCCGCCTCCTGCCCTGTTCTACTTCTCCTCTTCCCTCTGCAATCGTTTCCCCCGCGGCCCCAGAGCCGCACAAACGCCGCCGGAGCAGTCCGAGCGCCGGCCAAAGCAGCGTCCCGGCCGATCCCCGGGGAACGGCTCGTGCGGCTCGGTGACGCTGCAGCGGGACCCGTGACATCCCGCAGTGTCCCAGCAAGCGAGACCTGTGACATCCCGCAGTGTCCCAGCAGCCGGGACGATCGGGGAGATGTTCCCACAGCCGGGCGCCTTCCCCGGGAGCGTGGGGCCAGAAGTCCCGGCCACGAGCTCGGGGTGCATCGGCTCCGCGGGGCGCGGAGGCTTCTGCTGCCTGTGCAGCCCCTCCTCGCCAGGCCTGGGGGAGCCGGGGCAGGGCCGGGGTCACCCAGCCTCGCACTGCGGAGCCCCGCAGGAATTTGTGCCCGGGAGGTCGCTCGGTGGTGCCCCGGAGCTGCTGCCACAGCGGTACCGCACGGCTCCGGGGCTGGAGGGGAGGGAAAAGGGGGGTCCATCAGTGCTGCCAGGCCAAGGGGTGTCAGCTGGGCGGCTGCAGTTTTGGGGGACTGACATCCCCCAGATTCTCTCCGAGCTCTGGGGGAGCAGAGGGTGGGGCGGGGGGGAATGCAGGCACCGCATCTCCCTTGCTGGGAAAGGCTGGGAAAAGCACCAGGTTGAAAGGCAGAGACCCCAGACAGGCGGTAACCCCAAATTTCCTCTCCTTACCTCAGAAGCAGCCCTTTCCACGAAAAGCCTTGGCTGGAGCAGTGTTTGCCATCCATGTCTGTCTCCTCCACGCAGGTCGGGCAGGTGGGGATGGAGCAGGGAAGGAGCCTCCCGATGTGTGCCCATGACACCCACACCAGCTCACCCTTCCCAAAACATTACGGGGAGGGGGGAGCTGGGATGTTGCACATCTGGGGATCCCCTGGGATTAAAAGGTACCCAGGCACTGGAAAAAACTGGGAAATTGGGAAAGAAGCCCAGGGTCCCCTCCTGGGGACAAGGGACTTTCCCATCCCCAGGGCAACTGGGGCTCCCAGTTTCACATTCCTAAATAAATGCTCTTGAAAGGGCAGGGACCAACGTGAACTCCGGTGGCTATGGGACTCCCCCCTACCCCAGCCATTGCACTTCCCAAAAGCAATTAAATCCGTGGAGCCCAAGGAACCAGATGGGACACAGATACTGGGAAAGAACATCCTGTGAGGGACAGAGGAGAAAGAGAATAAATAGAAAAAGATAATAGTAACAGTAACTATAACTATAACTATAACTATAACTATAACTATAACTATAATATTAGTTGTATATTATATTAAATTATTAATATTTGATTGTTAATTATTGACATGATTGATATTATTTTATATTTCTGCTGAAGAAGAAATAGAGAAGGGAACCCCTCAAATCACACTCCTGTCCCTCCCTATGGGAAGAAAGCCAGCTGCTCCCCAAAACAGATTTGGGGGCAAATGTGTCTGCTTCAGCTGAGGCCAAAAATTCCTTCTCCAGGACAATTTCATCCACAAATGAGCAGGAAAACACAAAGGAAAGTGTTTCCGGGAAGTCCCTCCACTTTCCTGAAGCCTCACCGTCCTGGATTAGGATGTTTTGGCCCAAAAGATGAATGAGGGAACTGGGACGGAGCAGGAACCGCAGGAAGCCAAACCTTGGGAGCTATTTTCGGCCGTCAGGCAGGAAAAGCACCTGTTGGGGTCATTACGCCGCGGGAAAAAACAAACCACGAGATTTTCTCCCATGGGGGGGTTGGAAATAAATAGCTGGGATCATCCCTGCTGGAGAACTGGATCTGGATACAAGGGAAAAACCCCACGGTTTCCAAATCCTGATCCTCCCTCTCAGCTGCCAGGAGCCCCACCCTGTATCCTGCGGCAGAAGGGCGGGTTCCCCCTATAAAAGGGGGATTCAAAGGGGTCTGAGATGCTTTCGGTCTCTGGCTTGAGGTGTGCATCCCTAAATCCGGGCTCGGCTGTGGATAACCGGTCTGTTGGTGCCCTCTCCCGTCCAGCGGCGGTGGCTGATGCCTCCTGCCATCCCTCCCTCATCCCTCCCTCATCCCTCCTTCATCTCTCCTCGATCCCTCCCGCATCCCTCCTCCCTCCTTCTGCCGTTCCTCCTGCACGGAGCCGTAGACCTTGAGCCTCTCAGGTCTCATGGGACCCTCGAGCGACCTGACCAAGGAACGGAGGGTTTATCCTCGGTCACAACCTCATGGTTCCATAATTTCGCCTTTCAAGGCATTTTTCCTAGCAGGCAGCTAGGAGCTGCATTTCCTCAGTGGCTGAGATGGGCTGGAAGGAGCTTGATCCCCTGAAATGGGACACGGGGAGCAGGCCAAAAACACCTACCCCTTTTCTGTTCCCTACACCAAAACCTACCGAGTCTTCTCATCCCTCCCAACCCCTTCTCATCCTCCCGGCTCTCCTCCCCCGCCTGTGCTCCAGCTCCATCGGCTCTTTGGGAGCAGGACATCCCCGGGTGGGGCTGGCCCAGGGACCCCCATGGGGCGCAGCTCTGCCCGGCCCCGGGCCGGGATTCTCCTCCAGCCCCCAGAGCGGTGCCCGGAGCGGCGACAGCTGGGAATGCGAGTGGGGGTCGGGGTTTGCTGAGGCTCGGCTCCCCGGACAGGGGGGAAATCGGGAAGGGGGGGCACAGAAAGCTCTGCCCCTGCCAGGGGAATTTTCAGGGTGGGGCCCCTCCGGAAGGGCTGGGGGCCCCTCCCTGGGGACCGGCGCGTCTGGCATCACTGCTGGCATGTCAAGGGGGGGAGTCTGCTGACCCTTGTCCTCCGGGGAATCCCACGCTGAAGCCACAAAATCGTCACAACCCTCCCTCCCTGTCTTTCTTCATGGTGGAGAGAGGAGGCTGAGTGTCACCCCTCCTTGTGCCAAAATTTGCTGTCACTTGGGGTGGGAGCAGAAAAATACAGGACTCACTGGTGTATGAAAGCTTGACATGAGCATCACAAGCTCCTTTTTCCTCTACTCACCAGATCTGGGTCCTGCAGCATCAGCCCCAGTCAGGCCATGGAGGGAAGGGAACATGCCCACCACGGGGACAAGCTGATGGTCACCCACCCAGGACACTTGGCTGGCAGTCACCCAGATCCCTCCCCACCCTCCCTGCTGGTTCCAGGCATCCCATGTCAGGGCTGTCCCTGCCGAGGGATGCTGCTGTCCCTAGGTCCTGTCCCCAGGCCTCCCGCCCTCCCCTGCCTGGACAGCTGTCCCCTCTTGGGGTCAAACAGCTGCCACATGTCACTGCCGAATCCCTCACATTCATGGGTCTTCCTCTGAACCCCCACCTGTCCTGCAGCTTGCTCCTGCCACAGTGTCCCACTCCAGGGAAAACAACCCCTTGTTGGCAACACAAGTCCCCCCTGCTCTTCCTTTGGTGACACATGTGGGGACAGCCCAGCCGGTGCCACCCTGCAGGGGATGGAGCAGCCAGGGATGCCCCTAACCTGCTGACAGGGGGGGTCCAGAAGGGAAACCCTACTGTGGGGTTTATTAGTGGGGGTACTGCTGGGTGAATCCCTCCTCCAGCTGTAATCTGGGGCTAGGGACTGTGAAGGGGAAGGGTCACGTCATGGGGAAGGCCATGGAGTTATGGAGCAAGGGAGGCCACGGAGGGGCAGAAACACCGGAGGTTTAGTGCTGCAGCGGGGCAGAGCATCCCCTGATCAGTGTGGGCAAGGAGGGAGGTCAGGGCACCCAGTGTGGTCCCTGAACTGGGAACCAGCAGACTCATGGGTCAGGGTACCTGGTTTTGTCCCCAAATGGGGATCCTGGTGGGTCAGGGCACACAGGGTGATTGCAGCAGGTCACCCACTGAAATTCATAGACAGGGCCCAGTGGCTTGGTGTGTGGGGGCAACCACTATTGTCCCCAAACTGGGATCCAGTGTACTGGGGGCTACTCAGCCACCAGCACCTCTCTGTAAGCTTGACCTGGGAGGGAGGTGAGGGATCAACAAAGACAGTTAATTACAAAAATAAAACTGTTCTCCAGACAGATTTTAGACCTCTGTCATGATCCCTGATTTCCTGATAGGGAAACTGGGGCACCTAGAGTGCTGAGGAGTGAGAGGGCAGTAAGGGTGCTGAGCCCCATGGGGACCCAAGAGCTGCAGAAGCAGCCCTATTCCCACCAGGGAACTGAAGCTGGACGAGTTGGCATTTAGGGGTGAGGGAGGGATTGTCTGCTGGTGCTGTCACCGCTGCTGCCATCCCTGCTGGGACAGACAGCAGGACATCATCCCCCATCGCTCCCCACGGGCTGGACCCCAAACTAACCCCAAATCCCCAGCAGCACGAGATGTGGATGTGCAAAGCCTCAGGCTGAGGCTGAACGGGGAGGCTCTGCCGAGCCCCATCCTGGCCGAGCAGCTGTCGCCGTCCCAAATCTCCGGCGAGCAGGCACGTCGGAAATCCCGGGTGTCGGAGGAGCGGTCTGCTCCACATTCCTCGGCCGAGCGTGGGGCCAGGGCCAAGCATCTCCCCGCCGCCTGCAGCTGCTCCCAAATATGTTACGACTTGTCACGGCGGCAGGAAGGGATGTGGATGAGCCTGGAAAGCGAGAGGGGATGTGGGACGGTGGGGTGCCTGGTGGGGTGCCCGGTGGGGGTGGGAGGGTGGGTCTGACTGGAAGTCACATTTTGGTGAGTCTCCTTTCCTGTGCTGAAATCCCAGAGGGATGATATCTGCTGAGCCCTGGCTTTCCCCCTTTTTCCTCATCAGTGGGATGGTCCCGGCATCCCGGGTTGATGAAGAGATTTGGGGCATCCAAATCTCTTCACCAGCCCACAAACCCAGGTTTTTCTGCCCTTTCCAGCAGGAGCCGGCCAGCACCATCTCCACCATCGCTTCTCCAGCGTGGGCACGGCGCAGGTCGATGCCCCAGGCAGGGATGTGCAACCCGAACTGTGTGTGCAGCTCCGAGCACAGAACAGGGACATGCACTGGTTAAGGCTCTGTGCGCTGGGAGGGACTCTCCAGGCTGCGACACGCTCACGTGTATCCCCAAAACTCAGCAAATCCAGACCATCAGACGTGGTGGGAAAGCAAAACAGCCGAGGCAGCCCCTGGGTGTCTCTCCGTGACCCCGCTCCGTGGACCTGGCCACTGGCTTGGGAAGCTGCCCCGGAGGAGCAAGGACAAACCCTCCTCTCTGGGATTTTCTCAATGGACGGGTATTTTTAGCTCTGGGCTCGTGGCTGCCCTCCCCGCCAGCTGTGTCGGGGTGAGCCGTCCCCGCGAGGCCCCCGCCGGCCGGGGAAAGGTCACCCCGTGACGGATCGCAGCACGTTCTGCCCGGGGCTCACACAGCGTCACTTTGTGTTGCCTCCCAGCCGCCACCATCCATCACAGGATAACCTGACAGCCGGCAGCAGAGTCCTAATCCCCGCTCAGAGGCTCCGAATTACCCGGGGCGCAGCCTCGGCCGCCGTGGGCACCCACGGGACCGAGAAAAGCCACGCCTGGCCGTCCCCCAGCAGGTGCCTTCGTGGGGTGGGGTGGCCATGATGGGAACCTCCCTGTAGCCCAGGCATGGTGTCCCTTGATGATGGCTACCTGCCCAATGGGGTTCATTATCCTTAATTTGATATTTACTGGGATGAGACCTCTGGACCTACAGACCCCAGACACCGCCGTGTCCCTCCTCCATTCAGGAGGGATCATCCATGGCATGGAGGGGCTGAAGGAACTGCAGAGCTGCAGTTGGGTGAGCACAGCATTATCCCTGCTCCCACAGCACTGGATGAGACCCTCAAATGGAGCTGGAGTGAGTGCAGCTGCTGCAGCAGCGCAGCTGCCAGTGGGGTCCCTCTTCCCAGTGTCCACCCCACGCTGGCACTGAGTGCCCTTTCCTCCCCATCTCCTTAAGCTGCCTTCTGTCTCCCCTGCCCGCTCAGCCATGGGTACACAGTGGCCTTGGTGGCCCTGTTGGGGCTGGCTCGTGCCACTTCTCCAGCTGGGGACACGTGGCTGGTGCTTCCCCACCAGTGCTGCCCCTGTTTATGAACTGACAAATGCTTGACCGCTCTCCTGTGCAGGTCAGCCATGTGTCCCTGGAGCCCATTACGTCACCACTGTGTCTCTCACCCTCCAAACATGCTCCTGCAATTCCAAAACGCCCATTTATTCCAGGGTGGCCCTGGCACCTCTCACCCAGGGATGCAGCTGCAGCTCAAGAGGCTCACTGGGGCCATGTCCACCAAGTGCCACTGATAAAGGTCCCCGTGAGTGACTCAGGCTGATTGATGTGATGGTGTGGGGCTGACGTGAAGACCTCAGGCTCAGGTTATCCACTCCTAAAGCCTTCACTCCTGCCATGGGCACCTGTGCACACCTGAGGGATGAATCCTGCCTCTTCCCAACCCTTTTAGTGCTTTTCCTTTAGGCAAAGGCCAAGCTGATGCTCTGATTTCTTTCCTTCTTGAGTATTTTGGAGTTTGAGTGACCGTGGGGAGCACAGGGGCTGTGCTGAGGGTGAATCTCAAGGCTGCAGGTCCTGCTTTCCTTAGTGCAGGCTTTCATAGATGTTAAAACCATGGGGACAGCAAACCCACAGGGCTGGGACCCCGGGAGAGCAGGAACTGGGGTGAGGAGGTGTTGGAAACCTCCTGTCCGCAAACAAATCACAACAAGGAGAGAAGAGCATCATGACAGGTTCCAACAAGGCCAGAAATCAACACCAAGTGAGCAAGGGTGCTGATAGTGGGCACAGGGAATGTGGCACAGCACAGCCTCTCCAAGGAGGGGGAATTTGGGGAAGGAGAATCCCAGCAGGGTTGGCCCTGCACTTTGCTGACATTCTTTCCACTGACCGATCCCTCAGCTGGAATCTGGCCTGGAGCAGGAATAGGAGGAGATGGGAGATGGTTTGTGATGTTCCCGATAGAAAAAAAAAAATCCCCTCTGAATTAAAGACAAAGGTGGAGAGATGTAGCCAAGCCATTGGAGTCAGCAGAGAAGGGATGGGGATGAGTTAAAATCCCACTCATGCTGCTCCTGGGTGAGCCTCAGTTTCCCTATCAGGAATGCGTGAGCAATGTGTCCTTCTTGGGAAAGGCATGCATCAGGGTGGCATTTGGGGCTTTGGTTACCCACAGGTACAGAGGCCAGCACAGGAGAGCAGGTGGGATGAGGCAGTGCCAGCTGGGACAGGGCTGAGCCCAGCCTGGCTCTGCTGGAACCTGGAGACACGTGGGAGAAGGTGTCCCTTGGGTATGGTGCATGAGACTAGCCACAAACATGGATTTTGTGACACAAATGTGATAAGAAACTTGACTGGGCACCCACAGCAGAGGAAAGGTTGGGCTTTGGCTCTGTCCTACCTGCTCCTGCCTGCTCTGTTCCTGAGGGACAGGCAGCAGGCACAGCAGCTGGGACCAGGACTGGTGAGAACAGAGAGGGGTGTCCACAGAGATGGGACTGGAGCCCGGGGTGCTCCCTGCATTGGGATATCCCTCCCAGGGCTGGATTCCAAGGCTTTCCCGAGGCTTCAGCTGAAGCGGGATCAGTGTAACAGGGACGGGCAGGATGGGACCATGGGGAATATGGGGCAGAGCAGGATCGGGAGGTGGGAAGGGCTGCAAAGGGGACGATGCTGTGCTGGTGTTGAGTCCCACCGCAGGGAAGGCACAGATTTGGGATACCGCGGGACCCATGGGGGCAGCGTGCAAGGATGGGGGTGTCCTGGTCAGGCAGACCGGCCACGAGGCCACCACGGCTCCCCCAGCCCAGCCGTAACTGAAGGGAGCAGATGCCGCGGGGATGCCGGGGGGAGCTGGCAGCCGCCCGCAGTCCCCAGCGGCACTCGGGGCTCACACAAAGCCCTTGTTCGGGTCCAGCCGTGCCAGCCCCCCCAGCCCCGCCGGGCCGGGCACCGTAATCCCCGTGGGGAGAGCACATAGAATCAGACGGACAAGTTTTGATGTGAGGCAGCAGCTTAGAGTGGGCTCAGGTTTCCTTTGGGTTTTCTATATTTATCTCCGTGATTTAATGCCAGCGCCGGGGTTTAAATGGCACCAAGCAGTTGGCGCGGGGAGAGGGAGCAGCCGTCCCCGAGCCGCGCACACGTCCCCGAGCCGCCCATGGAGCTCTTCGAGACCAACCCGTATTTCTTCCCGGAGCAGAGGTTTTACGATGGGGAAAACTTTCTGGGCTCCCGCTTGCAGGCCTACGAGCCCGCGGCGTTCCCCGAGCGCGCCGAGGCGGGCCTGTGTGCCGAGGGCAGGGTGGCTCTGGAGGACAAGGAGGCGCTGGCCGAGCACTGTCCCGGGCAGTGCCTGCCCTGGGCCTGCAAGGTGTGCAAGAGGAAATCGGTGTCCATGGACCGGCGGCGAGCGGCCACGCTGCGGGAGAAGCGGCGGCTCAAGAAGGTGAACGAGGCGTTCGAGGCTCTGAAGCGCAGCACCCTCCTGAACCCCAACCAGCGGCTGCCCAAGGTGGAGATCCTGCGCAGCGCCATCCAGTACATCGAGCGGCTGCAGAGCCTGCTCAGCTCCCTCAACCAGCAGGAGCGGGAGCAGCGGGACCTGCGCTTCCGACCCCCGCCCGCCGTGAGTGCCCCCGCTGTCCCCGCGTCCCCAGCCTGGGCTGGCAGCACCTGCGGGAGGTGGTGCCCGGGGGGTGATGAGTGTGGGGGTGACGCGCTATGGGCGTGATGCCATTTCGGGGTGACACTCCATGGGAGAAGGGCCATGTGGGGCTGATGCTCTGTGGGGACAATGCCCTATGAAGGTGACTTTCTGTGGGGTGATATTCTATGGGACGATGCTCTGTAGGGGGATGCTATTTAGGGGTGATGCTCTATGGGGGTGATGCCTGATGTGGGGTCATTTTGGAGTGCCATTCTATGGCAGAGATGCTCTAAGGGGACAATGGCCTATGGAGGTTATGCCCTATGGGGGTGACACTCTATGGGGTTGATGCCATATGGGAATGATGTTCTTTGGGGGGGTGATGTCATTTTGGGGTGTCCATTCTACACGGGTGATGCATTATGGGATGATGCTTTAAGGGGTTGATGCCATTTCAGGGTTAAGGCCTATGGGAGTGATGCCATAGGGGAGTGATTCTCTATGGGGACATTGCTCTGTGGGGTGATGCCCTGTGGGGGTAACCCCAAGCAGAGGCACTGCAGAAGCTCTGGGGCACTGGGTCCTGCTGGGGGGGAACAGGACCCCAGCTCTGGGGCGGGGCAGACACTGCCATCTTGGGACACTGGTGGATGTGTGAGTGTGTCCTGCACGGGGGCACGCAGACAATGATCCAGCCCTGCTGAGTGCTCACATCCCTGTGGGAAAGGGGCCACAGCCACTCTGTCCCTGTGAATGGCTGCACTGGGGCCGTGCACGTGAGTGACACGTGGGCCTGGGTTGGGGACGGGTGGGAATGGTGAAAATTAAGTACCTAAACTAAATGAAAATATAATATAACATAACAATTAATAATATTAAATACTAAATACAAAAATATAAATACAGATATGAAATATACAAAAAATATAAAGCATAAATTATAAAATAAAACAGGGAGTGTTAACTCCCTGTTCACACCCAGGCAGAGGAAGGGATGAGAGGGATGGCACAGGGACAGCTCTGGTTTCTAGGACCTAAGGGCCCATTTGGGCACTGGCTGAGGACACTCAGTAGTTGTGTCCTGCCACCATCCCCAGAGAGCCAGGACCTGTCACTCCACAAGAATTTAGTCATTTAACCAAGTTTTTGAGAGGTATTTTCACCTTCCCCCGGATTCCTGTGGATATCTGGGTACGTGCTTCCCTGCTGCTCTGAGGTTTGGATCTGCAAATGCACAGAGAGCTGAAACTACAGCTAAGGTCTAGGGAGAGATGGAATAGATAGATGTAGGGGTATGTATTGGTTTAGGCATTGATGATATGGGTTCTATAGATCCAGAGATCATACAGACAAATTAGAGATGAAGTTGATATGGATATGATAGAGATAGATACAAATTATAGAGATAGATTATATAAATATATATCAATAATATAGGCAGTGATAAAGATTATATAGATTAGATATAGAATATATAAATGGCATACAGGTACATGTATAGATACAGATTATGGAGATATAGATAATGTAGATATGGATGATATAGATACAGAAATAGGTAAAGTAGATTTGGATATAAATATGACATGTAGATATATGGAGATAGATAGATAGATAGATAGATAGATAGATATCCATATAGATATAGATGCAGATAGATACAGATACATATATATATATAGATATAGATAGATACAGATACAGATACAGATACAGATACAGATACAGATACAGATACAGATATGGAAGGACAGTGTCAGAGGCCCAGAAGAGGGAATCCCACATCTCCTTCCAGACTAAGGGATTTAAGGGCCCAACCAGTAGGTATCCAGGTGATAAAATTTAATGCTGAATAAAGGAAGGAAAAAGTATTTAGGCTCCATCCTACATATTAGTGGGACTTCCCAGTATCCACTTTAATGCCAGAATTCACTTGGATACCAGAATCCAATATCCACATCCCAGAATCCACTTGGATTTGCAAATGTGCCCAAAACTCTGCTGAGCTGTCCCTTTGTCACTTCTGTTGTGAGCTGCCCCTTCTCCCAGGTGCAGCCAGGGGCTCACATATTGATGCAAAAGCCAATATTTTGGGGGAAAAAAAAGATCATATCTGTAAGAATTTCCTGCTTTAATGGGAAATAAGTCCAAGTGCTAATTAATTACCCCATGCTGCCATGAGCTTGTAGAGCCAAAGTGCCATTCTCGTCTGCTACAAAGAGTTGGGACTGTGAGGTTGCTCATATAAATCACTTTTGGGGTTTTACCTGAGCTGACACCCATTCCCAGATAAAGACACACCCAAAAAAAGTGAATTCTGAGCTGTGCTGAATAATGCTCTCATTTTTCATGCTGTCAGCTCTTTTCTCCACAACCACTCAGCTCCAAATCCACAAATCAAACTGCCAAAAGCTTTTCCCAGTCTCCTCCCTCAGGACGGCCTGAGGGCATCTAGCCCATGTATCATTTTTTACAAGCCTGATTAGGTGATTCTCAGTAAAAAGGTGTTTTACCCAAGGACATTTGTTTGACTCCAGCCCTTTTTCATAATCAGTGGGGAAAGCAACACCTTTTTACCTGCAGTGAGCAGGGAGCCCCATTTCTCTGTGGCCAGTGTTCCAAAAAAAGGAGGTTTTTCCAGCCTTTATGGTTAAGGAAGCACCTGGCCCTGATGGGTCCTAGGGACCCCGCGTGCTGTTGGCTCCTGCAGGTGGGGAGGGACATGTCCCCCTCCACAGGGGTGTCATGCTGTGGGATGAGCGCCCTGGGTGTTTTTGGGGATGCTGGTGGGGTTCAGCTGTGCCAGAGGAGGTGACACACAGTTGCTCTGGGCTCCTGCAGGCATCCAGTGACTGCGGGTCCGGCAGCTCCTCCTGCAGCCCCGAGTGGAGCAGCCAGCTGGAGTTCGGCACCAACCCTGCAGGTAACGCCCTCCTCACCTCCCTGGGGCATCCCACGGCCTCGCTGGGCTCTGCAGGGAGTGGGAACAGCAGGGACACTGCAGGCCTGGAGCAGAGCATCACTGAGCCAACCCCCTCCCCAGGCAGGAGACTCTTGGAGCAAAGGGCAGAAGGAACCTTGACCTTCTCTCCCTGTCCCACTGCTGCAGAGTGATGAGCTCAGAAATCCTGCAGAACCTCCTTGGCTCAATTCTCAGCAATTCAGGGTTCTCCAAGCCCTGATTTCACCAAAACACCAACCCCTGGGAGCCGAGAAATTGGGCTGCAGCAGCCTGGGGCCCTGGTGCCTTCATCCCCAGCAGGGGTTTCATCTGTTGCCATCCCTGGCTTGGCATGCTTGGCAGGGCATCACTGGGCATGGCTGGGGCAGCGCTGGCATGGCTGGGCATAGCTGAGCATGGCTGGCCAGCGCTGCCCCAGCCCCCCTTCCCTCCCTACACCCCCTTGGCAGCTGCTGATCTTTTTTTCCATGCTTGCCATTATCCCTGACCCTGCCAAATCCACCTGTTATTTTCCCCAGAAGGCAAAAACTTAAATCTCATTTTCCAATGGAGATTAAAACCTATAAAGGATCCAAAAGTCCCACTCCCTTTTGCTCTCCCATCCTTCCCCAGGGTGGGGGCTGGCAGCAGGTCCCTAGGTCCCTCTGGAGGATCATGGGGTCATAGAATCGTAGAAAAGAATCAACGAATTGTTACAGATGCAAAAGATCATCAAGTCCAACCCTCAGCCATGTTCACCACTAACCTACATCCCCTTGAGCAGAACCTGGAGCCATCTCCAGCACATAGTCCCCCTTCCCAGCAGTGTCCTCATACCTTGCTCCCACAGATCCCATTCCCAGCAGCGTCCTCACCCCTCTGTCTCCCCAGATCCCATTCCCAGCAGTGTCCTCACCCCTCTGTCTCCCCAGATCACCTCCTGGCTGACGAGGCAGCCGAGGAGCGCAATCTGCACTCGCTGTCCTCCATCGTGGAGAGCATTGCTGTGGAGGACGTGGCTGTGACGTTCCCAGAGGAGCGGGGTCAAAACTGAGCTGGTGCAAACCCCGGCGGCTCCAAGAAATGGTAATGGGGTGGGAATGAGATGCCAGAAGGGTCCAGCCGCTGGAAATCACATCCACCCCTCCAGTGCTGTGGGCTGCACAGCTGACACCACTCGGCTCCCTTCCCACTCCTTGGAGCGCTCCTGCCGGGCTGCAAGAAGAACAGGCAGAGGTGGGATGGGGCAGCGGCCGCAGATCCTGGAGGGGCTGCCCAGGGCCAGGCCCTGCTCCACTGCCCAGCCAGGGCCGGGCGGGTTTAGGGCCAATGTGTGTGCTGGGTTAGCTTTGCTGAGTTTTCCAGATGCTCCTTGACCAAGGTCCGGTGGTGCTGACCCGGAGCCCACCTGTCTTTTCTACTGAACGCTGTGTGCAGTTGCCATTTAGGGTTTTTTTAATTATTATTTTTGCTAACTTATTTGGATTCTTTTTTAAATAAAGGCATTCTTGTTTGGACAGCTTGGGGTTTCCTTTACTGTTTTCCTGCCCTGTGCAGGTCTCCCCAGTTACACAATCCCCAAATCCAGGTTGGAGATTTTCATATCAGTAAATCCAGCTGGACCTCAGCCCATTCACTCAGCTGGGAACTGGATGTGCCACACTTCAATTAGCCCCACATGGACCAGTGATTTCACTGGTGTTTAACTGGGGTTCAGCCTTGCACCCCAAAGATCTTGAGGGAGCTAGAGATTAATGATATTTTTAATTTGGGCTCTATAAAGGAGGCTCAAAGCCAGCACTGTTTTAAAATCCTGTTTATTGGAACACACATACATCCTTTCCTGACCCAATCCAGGGTTTGGAGTCCATGCAGTACCAGTAATATGACGAAAGAAATAGGGCATCAATATAAAGGGCTCACTGACTCTTCAAATTAAAAAAATATTTAGTACTGTATTAGGCAAATGATACACCAAAAAGACGTTGTGACTGTAGAGTCTCTCAGATATTGCACTTCCAGACAGCACATGATAAGTATAAGGTCATTCCAGCCATCAATAAATATCACATCAGAAATAGGGGCCACACAAGGCAAACGTGGCATGAGGAGACAAAGAGATCCTACCCTATGGAAGAAATGGGAAGAGTTAAGAGCCTCCTGGATTGACCCCTGCCAGGAGGCAGGAGGGGAGAGCATCTCCTCTGCAACCAGAGGGGAAGGGTGGGCACATCCCAGGGGTGGAGGGGGCTCCCGTTGTCTCCCTGGGCACCCAAGGAGGGTCCCCTCTCCTGTGGATGCTGGACACCGTCCCCATGAGCCGTGTGGGGCGGTCCCAGGCACAGCCCCCCTGAACAGGGCACCTGACAGCACCAAAATCAGCACCTTGCCCACCCAGCCCTGGGCAGACACTGCCCTCCTGGCCTCACACTGGGCCCCCTTCATCCCACCCAGCACCAGCCCTGGCACTGCCCCAGCCCCCCTAAGGGCAGCTCCTTGCCCGGCCACCCTGGAGGGAGGATTTTCACAAGCCTGAATCTTCCTTGGCTTCAAGTCCTGTGGGCAGCAGCATCCCTGATGCCCAGGGCTCAGGCAAGTGAGTGCAGCCCCGTGGCAGATTGGCAACATGAACCAGGCAGGAGAGAGGTTTCCAAACATCGCAGACACTTTGGGGGTGTCTGTGCTGCTCCCCAAATTGCACCATGCCAGGACGGCATCTGAAGCACATCCATGGCCCAGCCAGCGCAGGAGAAGTGGGGGACAGGCCATGGTGGGAGCCACGGGAGCCAGGGGAAGCAGGGGGTGCATGAGCAGGAGGGACAGATCTTGTCGGTCCACAGCAGTGACAGTCTGTGGGTCAGGGCCGAGGAACAGGCACAGGCTGGGCTCTTGTCCTGGAAGGCAGCCAGCACATGGCATACAGACATGGAGGTTTGCTGAGGAGCAAAGTGGGAAAGGCTCCGTGAGGATGCTGGCTCAGCTCCACCCGTGCACCCACCGGCCAACAAACCCAGATGGAATCAGCACTGGATCCTCCTGGCATAGGGCAACCATGGCCCAGGGCACAGCAGGAGCCTCCCTGAAGTGCTTCACTATCCTTCCCTCACACAAGTGGGAATGGCATCCTGGGGTCCCCAGTGGAGCCACCTGTCCAAGAGTGGACAAACCGCATGTGGTGGGACACTGAGCATCCCTCCTGCATCATCTCTGTGAGCCTGGGGCAGCAGCAGCTCCCCCACCACTGGGGTCTCCCTGGTCCTCCATGGCCAAAGCTTGGTGAGGGCAGCCCCCTGCCTGGGTGCTGCTGGGCTCCTGCTCTGCCCTTGGTCCCCGGCCAGCTCCAGGGCCTCGCACTCACCCAGGGCTTGGCTCCCATCTCACTGACCCTCAGCACGAGTACGTCCGGACCGTGGAGGTCTCCAGCCTTGGGGACCCGGAGGCACTGACTGGAAGGGAACCAAAGAGCAAATTAGTGACTGCCCCAGCAATTAGTGACTGCCCCAGCGTCCCCAAATCCTGTGTTTATTGAGCAGCAACTGTGCACTGCAGCCATGTGAAGATCAGGGTCAGAGGAAGAGCCACGTTTGGCCAGCTCAGACGCGCCTGAGGCTCCAGGGAATTTGGGAAATTGCCACTTGCCATCCCTGCTCCTGGGCAGGGTGAGCTTCCTGTCTGGGTGGGATTCTGTCCCAGGTTTCACTGTCTTCAGCCAGGTGGGAATTGCAGCTTCCAGGGATGGGGTGAAAAAGGTAAAACAGAAGCCTGACTCAAACTGCTGGATGGAAAACTGGGACATCTGAGCAAAACTGGAGGCAGGAGAAGAGCTGAATCTGGGGTTTGGAGTTTGAAGGTAAGTACACAGCTCTTTAATTCTCATTCCCATCCTTATTTCTGAGTCTGCTGAAGCCAGCTTTGCTCCAGTGGGGAGCAGCTGCTGCCTTGGGATAGTGGGACCAGGGTGCCTGGTACAGGGGACAAATCGGGGTGACCTGGCTGGAGCTTCTGCCCCCTACAGCTTTGGAAGGGACCAAGACACCTTGAAGAAAGGAGTTGTGTGGCGGAGGCAGATCCTAGAACATAAAACAGGACAGCCAGCACCACAGGCAGGCAGGGTGTCCCAGCAGGTCCTGCCAGCCCTGGGAGAGCTCAGGCAAATGGAGCCAGTTAATACATCCCTTTGGGGGTGGTTCCCAAAACCAGAATGGAGGAAACTGGCCCAGACTGGGCTCCTGCATCCTGGCAGCCCCTGGGTGACATATCCCACTTCATGCCACAATCCTGGCCCCTAACTGGTTCTTGTAGTTCATAACCAAGAACTCACACACAGGTCTGAAGTAACCCTTTCAGAAAAATATTTCCAGCAGGCCACCACTCCAGGATCATGTGGATTGAGCATCTTGGGTGACCAGCAAGCCCATCCTTCCCTACATTCCCTAAGACTCTGAGCAGGGGTGGGAGAGGACCCCCTTTCCCTGGAGAAGGCCTGACCCACCTTCCGGGGGCATTTTCTTGGCTGGAGCAGCTGGAGGGGGCAGTGGCACGAGGCTGGTGACACGGAAGCCGGCGGGGAGGGTCTCAGCAGAGCCGCTGAGCAGGTTGATGCTGTGCACGTCCCGTGGGCGGAAGCGCTTGCGCCAGGACGGCGTCCGACGGAAGGTTTTGTCATCGCCCTGCAGGGAACAGCGTGTGACAGGCCCGGGGTCAGTGCCAGCAGCACCTCCTGGCCCTGTGAGACACCAGCTAACAAGGGTATGCCTGTCCTTGGTGACCAGCTCTAGAAAAGTGTGGGATCAAACTGGGCTGAGGACATCAGACATCTTGCTGGGACCCCATGGCATTGGCTTTATCGTTTCCAGCTCATCTGTCTCTTTACAGCAGCCTGTAGAGAAGAGACAGATCATCTTTGCAGTGTGCCTGCAAAGATGCCTTGGAGACATCAGCACAAATGTCCCAGTAAAGACTCCAAGGGATGCTGGACTCATGGCAGAGGAGCTCCAGCCCTCAGAGCTCTTCCTCTGGACTCACTCCAGCAGCTCCATGTCCTTCTGATATAGGAGTCTGGGGCTGGAGGCAGCTCTGCAGGTGGGGTCTCAGCTGAGCAGGGCACAGGGGCAGAATCCCCCCCTGCCCTGCTGCCCACACTGGGGGATCAGCCCAGCACAGGGGGGTTCTGGGCTGCAAGAGCACAGGGCCGGGGCACGCTGAGCTTCTCATCCACCAACACCCCCAAGTCCTTCCCCAGTCACACAGGACATGGAGAGGTTTGGCACTCACATCATCCAGCCTCCGGTCCGTGCCCAAGGCGAGCAGGTTGTTGAACTCCCTCTCCAGCACTTGTCGAGCCTGAAATTAACCAAAAAATTATGATCCCCCATCAATGGGGAATGTGCTTCCAGCCCAAACTTCAGTTCTAGGAAAGCCTGAGCATGACAGAAAGAGCCCCCATGCCATAGGAGACCTCTGCTTTGAAAGGCAGAGCCGAGTTGGTGACACGGGTGTGGTCACACCACAGCCATGTCCCACACTGGCCACTCTCCTCCAAAATCCCCCAAGGTTGCTGCTCCTACCTGGGTGTTCTGGGTGGGGATCTGCAGCACAAGGGCCAGGCTGTTGTGGTCAAAGTTTTCATCGAGGGCCAGCAGGGCCCCGTGCACACCACTCTCCACCAGGTTGTTCCCGTACTCGCGCAGCCCAATGGACTGGATCCAGTGAATGACCTGGTCATTGGTCCACACCAACACATCTGCACAACAGCAAGGACATGGCTCAGGGCTACCTCACACCATACTCATGGCTCTGAGGAGGTCTGGGGATGTCCTGAGGCCCTTTCCCTTTGCTCTAGGATGATCCTGGGACTCTCCTTCCCAAGCCAGCAGCAAAACCAGGAGCTCAAGTGCCAAAACCAGCTCGGTTCAATTCACCAAGCTCAAAGCTGAAATAACAGGCAGAAAACAACGGTGCAAATTAATCCTAAGAACCCACGGCTGCTGATGTAATTACGGGCATTATCAATAATGAGATGTAATCCAAGCAGCAGCCAGATGCACAGGGAATCTCACGACAGTGACGAGGAAGGGGAGGCTGATCAAGCTGGGGATGTCCTGAGTAGTGAAATGGGCAGAGAAGATCATGGGATGCTCAGGCTCATCTTTGCTTTCCCCTCCTCCCTCCTCATGCCTGCCTGGGGTCAGCCAATAAAGGCACTTGGAGCAGCAGGAAGGTGCCTCAGGAGAACAGCACTGGGGGCTTGGAAATAATGGGTAAAAAAAAAGAGATAGAAGAGAGACCAGCTCTGGATATCTCCTGTGAGGTTTCTCTCCTGTTCTGGAGCTGGACAGGGGGTGCTGACCTTTGATTTCATGCTGGGTCTCCTCTCTCCTCCTCTCGAGCTCTTTGCGGTCGTAGTTGAGCCTCTTGAGGCACATGATGCCGTACTGGAGGCTGGTGCTGCAACAACACGAGGGGACACGAGGGGACACAAGGGGTCACTCAGCCCTCCAGGACACGTGGATGGGAGGGACTCGGGAAGGAACCCCTCTCTCTGTCCCCACATGCCTAAGGATGTATCAGGCCAGGGATGGGTCGGGACAGACAGAACCCAAAGCTGGACAATGGGGAATGTCCCTCCCTTCCATGGCAATTCCCCACTCCATCAGTTTGAGCCTGTTCCAGCTGCCTGAGAGCGTACAGATCCAAACAATGCTCACACTTGGTGACTGGAGAGGGAAGGGGGAACCAGCCCATGGGGGCTGTACCAGGCTGAAGGGCTCACCCATGGAGGTGACCCTGGCAGGCCCATGGGTCAGGGTGGGCAGTGGGAACCCCATGGCAGGGTTGGAACCTGGTGTTGGAGCCATGGCTTGGATGGCACAAGCCTTCTCCCACTGGGCTGCTGGCAGACAGCAGGGGAGCACCAGGTGGGATGAGCCTGAAGTTTTGCCCATGGTTTGCTTCACAGCCGGGGGAAGGCCTGGTCCTCTGCAATTCTGCAGCAGGGAGTGAGGTGAAGGAGAACTTCTGCCCTTAACTGCCCCACCTCAGGGCGGTGAGTCCAGCCTGGAAGAGCCATCCAGGGCTGGCCAAGGCAGGGGAGAATCCCTCAAATCCCCCCCTCCTCTGCTCCACATGCACGCTGGGGACCTCCGGGGGCCAGGACTCACCGGTGGAAGCTGTCCACCATCTTCAGGTGCACCCTCAGGTCCTTCTTGGTGAGGTGGTCCAGCATGCGCGCGTCCACCAGGCATTCCATGAAGTAGCTGCGGTACTGGGGCAGGCCCAGGCTGGGCAGCCACTCGTTCCCAATCCACTCGTGGTTCATGTCCCCATAGGCCAGTGTCTGCAGAGAAGCACATGGAGAAGCTGGGGAGAACCCAGGGCTTGGTGGAGCTGCAGAATTCCAGATCAGTGACAGCCCAGGAGGGTCACTGTCCTGAAGCTAAAGCCAGGCCAGAGAGTCAGCCCTGGGTGATATTGAAGGAGTTGGAGAGAAGAGTCCTGTTGGCCGTGGTCTGTGTCCTACTCATGTCCCTCCAGGAGGCAAAGCATAGCCAAAAGCAATGGCAAGGGATAACTGGACTTTATGAGCAGCTGCCTCTGGAAGAAGCACACTCATTGAAAGACAAAATAATGGAGAAATAGCTTCCAGTGCATTCCCAGCTCATTTTTAAGAATCTCTACTTTAAGAATCTCTATTTTATGACTTCAAAACAAAAAACAATGTCAGTTTTGAGAAAAAAAAAAAAAACAAACCTACCCATTCATTCCCACTTCAAACTGATTTTGGTCCAAAAATTAATTAAAATCCACCAGAAGGAAAGTAAAACATTTGAGAGGGATAAAACCAGAAGAGATGGATCCAAGCAGGACTCTTTCCTCCAACCTTTTCATAAAAATCATCTGTATGGACTTGGGGCTACAAAATAGGTGAAAAGCAAATGTGCAGCTCAAATCCTGCCTGCATGCAGGGTGATCACACAGGTGGGGGTTCTTAACACAGGCTCTGGATCTCACAGAGGTCCCAGGAAAAGCCACTGCCTGGAGCAGAGAAGGGCCCAGGAGGACATCCTGTACCTGGGAGATGGCCCAGAGGAGCAGCCACGGGGTGTAGGTAAAGCCTCCAAGGCCTTGGTGAACATCAATGCCCCAAACATCCCCTGGGATGTCCAGCTCCCCCCCGACCACTCCATGCACCACCCACGGACAAGAGTGACCCGGAGACCTCACCTGTGCCCAGCTGCCTTCCTCTGTGTCCTAAGTGTGACACATGCAGCATGTCAACAGAAAGGACAGTGGAGTCAGTACCTGGTGGCCCTGCACAGGGACAGGGCCTGCCACGCACACTGAGCATGGCACCCCTCAGCACAGAGGGACACAGAGGGGACAGGGCTCGCTCTTATGGCTTGGGGACCTCAGCCTTGTCCCCAGGGTGCTGGGGACACTCCGACCCTGCTGGGCCTGGTTCCCACCCCATCTCTAACCAAGAATACAGGGAGGAGAAGGAGAAGGAGGAGAAAGAAGAGAAGATAGGATGAGGTTGGGCTGGAGATGGCACTGACCCTGGGGCTTGTTCATCTTCCCTGGGAAACATAGAGAGTTCTTAGGTCCCCCCAGGTCAGATGGATGAAAGAGAATTAAGCTTCAGTACATCTGTCATGACCCACAGGGGACTGCCCAAGCCAATTTGCTGCTTTTGTAGCTATTTCCTCCTTTGCCAACTTATGCGGGTTTTCCTCAGTCTCACAGAACCTACCAAGGGACAGTGGCACATCACTGCTATTCAGCAAAAGCTTCAATAAAATGCCTATTTCAGAGAACCCCAAACTTGTTTGGATTGGAAGGGCTCATCCTATTCCACCCCTGCCATGGGCAGGGACACCTTCCACTATCCCAGAGTGCACCAACCTGGCCTTGGACACACAATTCCCACCCAAATTTGAAATGCTGCCCTGCTCTGAGACACAGATGGGGGTGATCAGGTTGCAGAGAAGGGAGTGTGGCTCCATCTCTCCAAAGGAGCCAGAGCTTTTGGGAGCATGGACACATCCCTGCAAGGGACCCCAAGCTGTCAGCCAGTGGCAGGGACACATGGTGGGGACAATATTTGGGTATGCTGAGGTCAGTGGGGGATTAGACCATGACTTAGGTGCAGAATGACTCAGGGATCTCATATGTCTTGAGATCACTCCTGGGTTTTGTCTTTAACTCCCAAACAGCCAGGCTGCTCTGGAAACCCAGTGATATCCACAAGGGAAAAAAATCTGATGGGGTTTTAGAAATTGCTAGGACATTAAAGGTTGAAAGAGAGTTTCTAAAGAGCTGCAGGGTGCTGTCCAAGAGCTGACATGTGAGGGATCCCCTTCCCTCTGGGTTAACACACCTGGAGCTGCTTGGACCCCGACACCCGGGGGCTTCCCCCAACACCCTGGGGGCTGCCCAGCCTCACCGTCTTGGTGGAAGTTGCCATGTTCTCCATCTCCTCATGGGTCACCCAGACATTTCCAGAGGACTGCAGGGAAAGAGCAGAGGGGTCAGAGCAAACCACCACAGAAACATGGCCTCAGTTCACAACCACCATGATGGAGTCATGGAATTACAGAATCACTAAGGCTGAAATATCAAGTCCAACCCCCAAGCCAGCACCACCACCATCTTCAGCACTAAACCACATCCTCAAGTGCAACATCCACTCATTTTTTGAACACTTCCAGGGATGGTGACCCCACCACTGCCCTGGGCAGTTGTGCCACGGCCCGACCACCCTTTCACTGAAGAACTTTTCCCCAGTATCCAACCTGAACCACCCCTGGCACAGTTTAATGCCGTTTCCTCCTGTCCTGTCCCTGTTCCCTGGGAGCAAAGCCCGACTCCCCCCAGCTTCCCCCTCCTGTCAGGAGTTGTGCAGAGCCAGAAGGTCCCCCCTGAGCCTCCTTTTCTCCAGGTTGAGCCCCCCAGCTCCCTCAGCCACTCCTGGTGCTCCAGCCCCTTCCCTTCCCTGGACACGTTCCAGCCCCTCCAGGTCTCTGTTGTCATGAAGTGCCCAGAACACCCCCAGGATTCCAGGTGTGACCCCAGCAGTGCCAGCACAGGGGATGGTGACTGTCCTGCACCTGCTGCCACCACAGTGCTGGGACAGCCCAGGTGCCCTTGGCCTTTCTGCCCACCTGAGCACACCAACTATGCTGGAACCAAGCCCGGCTCAGGTTCCCTGGACACGTTCCAGCCCCTCCAGGTCTCTGTTGTCATGAAGTGCCCAGAACACCCCCAGGATTCCAGGTGTGACCCCAGCAGTGCCAGCACAGGGGATGGTGACTGTCCTGCACCTGCTGCCACCACAGTGCTGGGACAGCCCAGGTGCCCTTGGCCTTTCTGCCCACCTGAGCACACCAACTATGCTGGAACCAAGCCCGGCTCAGGCTGGTGGAGGATCAGACCACTGTATGCTGGAGCTGTCCTGGGGACACCCCCCATCCTTGCAGCTCAGCCCGGTGACACCTCACTGCTCAAGGGGACCCTGGGCTGTCCATGCAGACACAGAGAGCAGACCAAGGACCTTCATTCATCTCCCTTTCCACTTCAGTGTGATTCTCAAGGAGCCTGCAGGCCCGTCCCCAGCAACTGTAACCCAGACACAGCCATCTGAGGGGGACATAGCAGCCTTCCTTCTGCCAGCTGCAAGTCTACAGATGTGTCTTGGCATTACTTGGCCACCATTAACCCCTCGAGGCCTTTGGGGACCAGCAAAAGACACAATCCCTCCATCCCACCAAGGGCAGGGATCTGCAGTAGCTCTGAGTTGCCCCAAGAATTTCAGATGGAAAAGGCTTGTGTTGAAATGATTGGGAAAGAGGCTGTGTGCAACCAAGCTGGCCCTGTTCATCAGGAATGTTCGGATTTCTGCTCTTTGGATGGAGTTTTATCCTCTCCAAGGCAGCCAGGCCTTGAGTCCTACTCTTTGCAGGGTTGGCCTCCTGCTGACAACCCCGTGTGAGTGGCAGGAGCCTTGGAACTGGAAAGAGCTTCATGCTTCCAGCTGGGAATGCCCCATTTGTGCTGGGGGATGAGCGTCCAGTGGTTTGACCAGTCCATGAGGGGACATCACCCCCTCCATGGCCACGCTTGCCACAGTGGTCCCCAGGGCAAGGAGGGCAAGGAGCTGTCTGGCCCCTGCAGGGCCTGGGTGTGCAGGGAGCACTCACCGTGCGGGACGTGGGCGGCGCCGAGGGGCTGGTGAGGGACACCATCTCCTGGATGGCCAGGCGCAGCTTGAGGCGGTGCAGGGCGTTGCTGATGCCGATCTCCCGCTGGATCTCGGTGTCCGACAGGGCTGACATGATGGCCCCGCTCTTGACGTTGGCCCGGCATGCAGCCACGTACCAGGCTGGCATCCCCACCCAGAGCTGGGGACAGGGACAGCAGTGACTGCCTGGCACTGCCACCCTGGCTCCTGTGCCAGGGGCAGAGCCACCCTCTCTAGAGCCCAGTATCGGAGCTGAACGTCCATGTGGGATTCTTGGCTTGGTTGTACCTTGCAGAGGTGGCCTGTGGGCAGTCCCCCATCCCTGTGCCTCATGGGTACAGCACAGGGAGGGAGCAACCACGGAGCTTTTCATAGAATCATTAAGGTCAGAAAAGCCCTCTAAGATCAGAGTCCAACCATTTCCCCAGCACTGCCACGTTCACCACTAACCATGTCCCAAATGCCACATCCACACATCTTTTGAACACTCCCAGGGATGGTGACCCCACCACTGCCCTGGGCAGTTGTGCCAGGGCCTGACCACCCTTTCACTGAAGACCTTTTTCCCAATACCCAACCTGAACCTCCCCTGGCACAGTTTAATGCCATTTCCTCTTGTCCTGTCCCTGTCCCCTGAGAGCAGAGCCTGACCCCCCTCCCCAGCTTCCCCCTCCTGTCAGGAATTGGGCAGAGCCAGAAGGTCCCTCCTGAGCCTCCTTTTCTGCAGGAAGAGCCCCTTTCCCAGCTCCCTCAGCCACTCCTCAACAGACTTATGCTCAAACCCAAAGCTCTACTCAAACCATAATTCCACAGTCCCTGTGAGGGATGCAGGGATCTCCTCTGCTCTCCCAGGATTTGCAGGCCCCAGCCATGTGCATGGATCGAGCGTGGTGGGACATGGTGGCACACACAGACCTGTGGGCACAGCATGGGGACAATCCATGGGCACGCACCTCCAGCCAGGACACAACAGTGGGGCCATCCCAGTGGGCAAAGGGCAATCCTTTCCTCCGAGCCTCTTCCAGGAGTTCATGCCTGGCAGGAACAGAAGCAGAAGAGTAATTTATGGGGGACTTGTGTGGAAGGGAGAGTTCTTTGAAGGGAACACACCCCGAGCAGCAGGAAGCAGCTGGATACTAAGCTGTGAAGGAAGTAACAAAGCCCAAGGGAGGGTGAAGATGAGAAGATTTCCCAGCAATTCCTAGTCCTGTGCCATGGCTTCCCAGCAGATCAGTTTCTTGCTGGGGTAGGGAAGGAAGTTCACTCACTTCTTCCGTAGGCGCCGATCCTTCTCAGCCTGAGCCCCCAGCTTGCCCAGTCCCAGGGGGTCCTGGATGCCCCCCTCCACATCAGTCAGCAGCACTGTTGGGCAAGCAAGACACCCTCAGGTCAGTGTGATGTCTCTGAGTCAGTGTGACCTCCCACAGGGCCACTGTGGACATTGTCACCATCCTCATGCCAGGGGGACACACAGTGACAGCACAGGAGGTGACAGTGTCCCTTTGCAAACCACCCCCATGGCTGCCCTGCATCCCTGGGAAGCCCAAGCAGACCCCCTCCTGCCATCCTCTTATTTCCAAGTCCCAGAATCCCAAAATCACAGAACAGTCCCTTCTGGAAGGGGCCCAGAAAGATCATTGAGTCCATCAATGCTCAACATGGAAGTAGTAAAGGATTTGGGAGTAGAAAAGCAGCTCTTACCAAAGGGCTCTGCAAAATCCATGGAAAGGGAAGTAGATTTGGGGGCATTAAAGATGAGATACAGGGACAGGAGGTCACTGTCCACACCCCAGCTCTGACAGAGCATTAAGGTGACACCATGCTTAGGCCAGAAATGCCAAGGGGAGAAAGCTCCAACTTCCCTGAAGCTGCCACAGCCCCAGCATCCCCACACCAGCAGGGGCGTCCCTGCCCCTCCCTGTCACCCCAACAGCACCCCAATGGCAGACAGAGCCAGAGGGTGTGGAAGGCCTGGCACAGACAGGGACAGGGCTGCTCACGGACCCTGCCCCGTGGCCCCTTCTCTGCTCAGCTGGTTAAAACGACCCTTCTCTTTCTTCCCAAACAGGCGCCCGATGGAGGATTTGATCCCCTTCCTCTTGGAGCCCTTGTGCAAGGAGTCCTGGCTGCTGCTGGGATTGCTAGCCTGGTCCTCCAGTGAGCTGGGTAAGGAACAGGGAGACGAAGAGCAAAGCCTTTAGGTTATTCCTGAGCAGGGCACATAGCAAACCCCAGCCCACCCATGCCACGTGTGCCCCAGGTATGTCCTCAAACCAACAGAGATGCCAAGGGTCTCCACATACCTCCTGCCATCCTCCTGACTCAGAGCAGGGTGGCCCAGCTTCTCCAGCCGCAGTGTCCTGGGTGAAGAGGGCGGGGATGTCTCACACTTGATGGTGGTTTTGTCCTCTCGGCTCTCGTCCCGAGCTGCGGGTGACTGAACAAGCGGAGAGGCTGTGAGGGTGGGAGGCCAGACCCCAGCTCCATCCTTGCCCTGCTGCCTGCCTCTCTCTTGCTCCATGGAGGCATGGCCAAAAGAGCCACCAGAGCCCTGGGGCTTTGCCACGCTCCAGGAATGGCCTGAATGAGAGCTCTGGCAATGGTTCCAGATGCCCAAGCGGATGGGGAGGATGTGGCAGTATGGCTGAGATCCTGGGAATGGGGGGTGAGAGGATGCAGCCCCACGGCCTAGGTCAGGGTGTGGGGACAGAAGCTGCTGGCCCTCATCAGAGGACTCTGAGGAGCACAGATGGGAATGTCCCAAGGACACCCTATTGCCAGAGGGGACACAATGTTTGAGGACCCAGTGGCTTTCTGAACCTCCCCATGTCCTGTCAGACCCCCCAGGCTGCCGGCGGGAACATGTCCAAGCACCTTTCGGGATCCCCATGATCCTCCTGCTGAATCCCTGGGGTCCCCAGCTCCATCCCGCGCCTGCTGCACCCTGACCTGGTGTGGACAAAGCCAGGAGCAGGCTGGAAAAAGGGCTTGGACAAAAACCAACGGGATGGGAGCCACTCACTAGCAGTTTCCTCCGGTGCTTCCTCAAGTCGCTGGGCTGATTGCAAGGGGGAAAGCGAGAGAGACACAGAAAGGGGGGCAGTTAATGGAGCACCACCCCAGAGCAGTCCCGGGGCCAGGCTGCCAGCCTGGAGGCAGCAAACACGGGCACCCCGTTGTCCCACACCCCCCACAGGCCCATGTGGACACCGGGCATCGCTCCCACCTCACAGCCGGACCCCGGCAGCCCCTCCCAGCTCCTCACCAACGTCATGATCCCCATGCGGTCCAGGTCCTGCGCGGCGCTGCGGGAGCTGAGCTTGGGCGTGGAGCGGCCGCTGAGAGGTGGGGACGAGCTGGCCAGGGACAGGGCTGTCAGCGAGGTGGGGATGGAGGCCCTCTTGCACAGCTGGGTGAGGTTCAGGCCCTCCATGCTGCCGCTCGTGACCCGCGTCTCCAGCTCCTCTGCACGGAGCTCCGTGGACTCCTTCTCCTCCTGGATCATCCTGGGGAAGCAGCAGGGCTCAGGGCTCCTGGCTCCCCATCTTCCCAGGGACACAGGACCTCTGTCCTGGGGAAATGCACCTTGGTCCTGTGCCTCAACCCACAGTCTCCAGGAATGGCAGCAATATCCATCAGGATCCATAAAAACCAGAGCTGAGACACACCCTGATCCCTTTTAATATCCATGGAGGATATGAAATATGATGGTTTGAAATAATGACCCTCTGAGCCAGCACTGGTGCAGCTGAGGGACAGGGAGACATGGCAGGAAGGACCAAGCCCTGTGGCTGTCCTGGAGCCACTTCCCTGGCTGAAGACACACCAAGGCCCCAATTTTAGGTCAGCAGAGCCTTCTGGCTATTTGTTGTCCCCCTGGAGCCATTTCTGCACAAGGCAGTGCTGGGTTTTGGCCATGATCATACCTGATCTCTTCGTTGATGGCATCCAGCTGCTCCTGAAGCATCATGGCCAATGTCTGGGCATCTGAGTGCCCACCAGGAGAGAGCACATCCATGGAACTGAACAGCGTCTCACGGTCATCCTCGTCCACGTCGGAGATGTCGGGGTCGCTGTCGAAGGCGTGAGGCCCCGTGGCCAGGACCCCACCTGCCTGGGCCTGCTCCCAGTCCTGGGGGAACAAAGGCCACAGTCCTACACAGCATTCCCATGTCTCCAAAAGCCAGACTGGTGATCTCCATGCAGGAATTCTATCTCAACCTGACCCCAGTGAGAAACCCTTCCAATGTTCCCCCACCAATGCACCAGGAGAAGGAAGCTGCCCCAAGTCTCCAGATCTGACCCTAACCCCAGGATGCAGGGCAGGAGCAGACCCTAACACAAGGGTGCACAGGGTTTACCTTGGCTGGCTCCTCTCTCCGGGCACTGAATCGTCCTTTCTGTGCCCGGGGCAGCCCCGGAGCTGCTCCGAAGGGCTCGGCCGGGGCGTGGACCACAGCTCCCAGCGGGAAGCGCAGGTCAGTGGCACTGCCCATGTGGGACCTGGGAAGAAAGAGCCCTGTGGGGGACATTGCTCTGTGCAGGACACCCTCACCCTGCTCCCCTTGCAGCCCAGGCTTCTTGGGATAGAGGAGGAGGAGGAGCAGGAGGAGGAGACCACTGCAGGATGCCCATCCCAGCGATGGCACAAAAGGATGTAAAACCAGGCTCTGGAAAAAGGTGCCCCATTCCCCCACAGGAGACCTGGAAATGCACTCACAGAATCTCTCACAGAATCGTTGAATCACAGAATATCCTGAGCTGGAAGGGACCCACAACAATCAAGTCCAGCTCCTGGCCCTGCACAGACACCCCAACAATCCCACCCGGGGCATCCCTGGCAGTGCTGTCCAAACACTCCTGGAGCTCTGGCAGCCTCGGGGCCGTGCCCATTCCCTGGGGAGCCTGGGCAGTGCCCAGCACCCTGTGGGGGAAGAACCTTTCCTGATATCCAGCCTAAATCTCCCCTGACACAGCTCCAGCTGCTCCCTGGGTCCTCTCCCTGCTCACAGAGATCAGAGACTGGAGCTGCCCCTTCTGAGGAATCTGCAGCCTCCGATGATCTCTGACCTCTAGAGACTCCCAACTTTCCCAGACTGTCAGAAGTTCAGCCCTGGGCCTTCCCCTGCTGCTCCCTCCCCTCTCTCTGTGCACCCATCGGGGCATCCAGCCAGTTCTGCCCCGAAGCCCCTGCACTGGGGGGCTGCTGTGGAGCCCGGGCTGAGCAGGCCCCTCCTGCCCCTCCCTCTCCAGAACAGCTGGAATGTCCCAACACAGCTTGTGTCTTCTCCATCCCCACGTACCCAGCAGGAGCCAGCCAGGGAGCTCTTGTCCTTTTTATGTTTATTCCAGCATTTGCATGAGAAAATACCCTGATGAGTGTCAGTCTCTTCTACCAGGCAGTGAGTGACAGATGAGGGGAAATGGCCTCAAGGGAAGGTTCAGGTTGGATATCGGGAAAAATTCCTTAATGGAAAGGGTGTTCAGGCCCTGGCACAGGCTGCCCAGGGCAGTGGTGGAGCCCCTACCCCTGGAAGTGTTCAAAAAATGGCAGATGAGGCACTTTGTGATGTGATTTAGTGGAAATGCTGGTATTTGGGTGAAGGTTGGACCTGATAACCTTGGAGGACTCTTCCAACTTTAATGATTCTGCGATTTCAATGAATAAAATTCCACCTGAAACATCCTCCAGGTGTGAGGACATGAGGATTGTTGGGACCTCCCAGCAGGAACCAGCTGGGACTTCTTCACCCTCCTCCTCCTCCTTGCCAGGGCTGGTGCTTGGGACCAGGCCCTGGTGAGTCCCACACCAGGCAGAGCAAGGCAGCAGCCTGACAGGAGGACACTTTGAGCCACCCATGGTGCTCACTCCATGTCTCCACTTTGCCCAGTTGTTCCTCTTGGCCCTGAAGACCCAACCCTGGAGCTGAGCAAGGCACATTCCTGGGCACAGGGTGATTACTCCTCACATACAGTGCCACTGGAGACTCAAGGTTTGTTTAATTTAAGGTGAATTTAAGATGATAAAAGCAGCAGCCCCAGGCAGATCGTGGTTTTCCACCATGGTGGGCCAGGTTTGCAGGCCTGGATACAGAAGCAGGTCAGGCCTGGAGGTCAGGCAGAACAGGCCTGGAGACAAAATCAGCACCACGAGCAGCATGGCTGAGCCAGCCTGGTGTGTCAGACAAAGGCACAAGCCAAGTTCCAGGGATTTCAGAGCTGCTGACAAGCTGCTGCCTGCCTAAAACCAGATAAAAACACCTTAGACAAAAGCTGACATTTCAGCTGGGGGATCATTCTGCAATGCAAGATTTCTGCTGATTTTTCACCTGAGAAATATAAAAAAATCACCAAATTGTCCATCCTGCTCTTACAGACCCACTCAAAGAGGTCCCACACAGGCTCCAGACTCTGCTCCAGCACTCAGCACTTCATCCTCAAAGGATCTTCCTCACTCTCCCCATTTTTTCTCTCCATGACAGACAGAGGGTCTCCAGGCCTTCTTTCTGCTGACAGGTCCAAGGCTGGTTACACCAGCTCCTCCCCATCTTTTCCAGTCTTGCTAAAAAGGGAATTTTCTTCACTGGTTGCTCCCACTGACCCCTTACTGCCTTGAACCCACACTGGAAGAGCTCAGGGCAGGGTGTGGCATCCCAGGTGGGGTTGTTGTGCTGTCACCCTCCTTTTCCACATCCATTTTCCTGGAGCAGCTCTGGGTATCCTGGTCAGTGCTGGAGGCTGAACTGATGGACTCACCTCTGCTCCTGGTGCCCTGGGCTGGGATGTCCCCACATCCCAGCTGACTTTAAATGGAAGGGTGTGGGAGGACCATTGCATTGGAGAAAGAGGGGCTTCACTCTCCTTTGCCTGCAACAGCTCCAAAGCAATTCCTCCTCCTGCCCCAGCCCATCCCCTGTAGCCCACCGGGGAAAAGTCCTCTGGTGAATATCCAGCTTTCAGAGCAAAATAAGTCCTAAGCCACTTGTGCAGAAAAACAAGAGCAAATTTGGGGCCATTCAGTTGGGCTGGACTATTCTCAAGAGTCCATGTCCCACCCCAGGACAGATCCATGGTGGGACAGCACGGCTGGAGCTGACCCTGCTGTGAGGACCCTGCAGCCCAGCGCTGAAGCTTGGGGACACCAGAAACACCCAATGCCAGCACCACCTTGGGGCCCCCAAAGCAAACTGCCCCCAAAGCCAGGGGTGCAGGGGTTTGCCCTGGCACTTACCTGGTGTGCACACTCTCCACAAATGTCCCACTCCTGGTCTTGAGCTGATCCACCTCCAGCCTCAGCTTGTCGATCTCGTCAGACAAACGCCGCTGTTTGGGGGGATGAGACAGGCAGGGCTTGGGTTTGCTCTGGAGAGCTGCCAGGTTTGGGGCAATCCACATCCTTGGCTACTGCCATGCTTACATTCCCTTTACAGATCCCTACCCCAGGTTTAAAGCATCTTGGACATATCAGTAGAGAAACAGCTCATGCAGGCACAGGGAATGAGGGTGCTGGGGAGGGAGGACCAGGACAGACAGGCACAGCTGCTCAAGGAATGCTGCTCTGGGAGATGAAGGAAAACAGATCCCACTTGGATGCTCTGGTTCTTCTCCAGACTGCACGTGTGTTCCCTTGGCGAGGGATTGGCAGTGTGGGACCCCCCCAGACAAACTTGCTGCTGGCCCTGTCCCTCCTGCTCCCAGCCCCATTCCCATGGGGAAGCTGTGCCCACACCCCGTGCTCAGAGATGCCAGGAGGAGGCTGCAGATGGACAGGGAGGGAGGGGAGAAGGGATCTCCCAGGCACAGCAGGATCCAGTCTGGGGGACAAACAGGCTGAGCCAGGGTGGGCAAAGTGCCAGCAGTGTCATGCAAGTCCCCAAGCTCTGCCCTACCCAGACCTGAGCAGCCATGGCTGGGAAGCACAAGGAATACGCACACATGCTCCCTGCAGGCAAGGGGGAAAGTAGCCCCCCTGATCCCCCAAAACCATGCATGAGACATGCAGCACATCCCAAAAGTTCCCATTGCTCCAAAAAGCCACGTCCCTCCAGCTTTCTAGCAAGGCCACTAGGGGTTCATGCAGATGCCAATGAGGTGCTTCATGTGAGAGCAGGGTGTGAAGAGCTGCGGGGCCTCTGCAAGCTAGGCACGGGCAGATCACCCCCACTCTGAGAAAGCCTCAGGGGCCAAGGGGATGTGGCTCCCTGAGCCCTCCTCCAGGCCTGGGTGAAGCCAGCCTGGTCTCACCACTGCACCCAGTGGGCTCAGGGATGGATGAGTGTGACAGGAACATGGATGGTAGGGAACTGACCCGGGGCTCTCCAGGGCGGGGGTGGCAGCTTCCACCCAGCTACTGTGTGGGTGAGTGTGTGGCCTCCTGCTGCTGGGAGCTCTGCTCCCCCCAAACTGGGGCATTTTTGGAGAAGCAAGTGCCCCTAGCCAGGGGTTGGGAGTGAGGCAATGCCATCACTGGGTCAGGTCCCTGCAGCCGCATTTACCTTGTCATGCTGGTGTTCCTCTATCTGCTTTTGGGTATTTTCCAGCTCTTGTAACAATGTATTCTTAAAGAAAAACCAAAAATAAAATAAAAGGGAACAAAAACAGGAAAGAAAAAGAGAGACCATTTAGGAAACGGCCGCATGGCCTCCCAGGAATGGCCAGTGTGGAATTCCTGTGTAGTGAACAGCTGGAAAAGCTCCCTGGGCTATTCCTCACCTGCCTCAGGTGCACAGGTTTCCTCTGCAAAGCTCCTGCCTCTCAAGCAGGGTGGCCACAACTCAACTCCTGCCCCGCTCTGGGGCTGAGCATGACCATGGAGGGCGATGAGGGATTTGGTGGACAGGGCTTGAAGATTAGGAAATATGTCTGAGAGAAGAACAACTCCTCGAGCAGCTAGATCAAAGGGGAAAATGCCCCTTACATCTAAGCTAGGGAGTAGGCAGGGGGGAAAGGAGAGGTGCTTATAGCATCACAGAATCATGGGATTCTTAAGGTTGGAAAAGCCTTCTAAGACTGAGCCCAACCATTCCCCCCCATAGCTGTGTTCATAGCTAAACCATGACCCCAAGTGTCACATCCATGTTTTTGCAACGGGATGGTGACTCCACCTCTGTCCCGGGCAGTCTACTACAATGCTATAATTATTTCCTTGAAAATTTGTTTTCTAATATCTGTCTAAACCTCCCCTGGAGAGTTTGTAACTGCCTGAACCAGTGCTCATTTTTGGTAAGTGCTGGCAGCCAAACAGGATCATTTTTGTGCATGAAAGACCTGGATAAACTCTCAGGGTGGGCAAGTGCTGGCACCAGACTGGGGAGCAGGCAATGCCCTTCAAAACGTGTCACCACTCTGGTCCCTGTTGCTTGTTGGGGTGGGATTTGGACTCATCCCTGCAGTTTGAGTCCTGCTCTTTATCCAGACAAATCTGCTGAGTAACTGGACAGGCTGGCATAGCCACATTTGGTTGAGGACAGGAGGAGCAGAGCAACATAAGGGGGACAGAGCCAGCCCTGGAGGCATCAGCTGGGGGATGCATCTGTGTGCTCTGACTTGCTGAGGGCAGGAACCCTGAGAGAGCTGAATCACCAAGGCCTGACCTCCCACTGGCACTCTGGGTGGATCCTTGCTTGGAGCCAGCTGCTCCCAGTTAATTCCATTCACACTGAGGCAGCCACAGCTCCTCCAAGGAAACCCAGTTCCCCGGGAGTCAGGTGGGAGAAGGGAAATCAGTCTGCACCTTGGGGCAGGAAAGTTTTAAGGCAGCACGTGGAGGGATGGGCACGTGACAGGATGAACACTGCAATTTTTCCTGTAAAATGAAAAATGGGATTTGCTCTGACAGCTGGGCAAAGGTGGCATCAGGGCTGCACCAGCAGAGACACAGGGAGGTGAGGGAAAGGAGCAGGACAAATCCTGCTACTGTGGGAGGTGGGAGGTGGAGGGGAGGGGGTCTCCTTGAGTGAGGTGACCAGAGCAGTTCCCTGTGCTCCACCAGCCCCAGCACAGCCATGTCTTGCATGTTACCATTTCTCCAGCCCTGCACAGGCACTTCCAGCCCTGGGCCATGGCCGAGGCACAGAGGGGCTGCAGACCCCTCAACCCCCAGAGGACCCCTGCCCCAGGCAGTACCTTCTCCTCCAAGGCTGCCATCCTCTCCTTGAGGTGCAGCTGCAGCCGCTCGTTGGACTCGCTCAGCAGCCGATCCACGGTGTCCGAGAGCCGCTTGTTGTGCTCCTCGTTCATCTTCTCCCGCTGCCGCGCCTGGACAGACACAGGGACACCCGTGTCACAGCCAGAGGGGCTCAGAGCCCTCCTGCCTTCCTGTGCCTGCTGCGCTGTCAGAGCTGGCCCTAGGCCCAGCGTTTGGGGACAAATCCACCTCTTACAGCACCGGTTGGACCCTCTGTGGTGGCTCTGCTGCTCTCTGCCACCTCCCAGGCAGGGATGAACAGGAGAGAAAAGGATTTAAGGAGACCATGCCTGCCTGTCCCTCAAGAAAGCTTCTCCTGTGTGTCTTCCAGGAATACTGGGGGCACCTTCCAGACCTCACTGGATACTGAACTCTGGATTTTCAAACATCTGTCTTAAGGCAAAACATCTGGGGGCTTCCCCAGGGCCACATCTGTAATGTCACCTGGGTGACCCGAGAAATGGGCATCACAGCCTCCTGCATGGACAGCCCAGCCCCGGCAGAGCTGAAGAATGGACTGTGCAGCTCAGGGCACAGCAGCTCAGCTTCCCTGCCCTTTTCATTCTGCTGATCCAGGCTTGGGGGAAGAGCTGCTGAAGCCTCCCCTTCCACCTTTTGGGGTTCCAGCTTTCCCCAGGGAGTGATGCTGAGAGAGAAGTGGGTGTGGAATATTACCAGCAAGTCTTGGATGCCTGGGAGAGAGGAAATCACAGCAGAGAGTGCCATGAGCTCCTGTGTGGCTCAGATTTAAGTGATCCTGGATGGGAAAGGATTAACCAGGCTGTTCTCCCAACCTGCTCTCGAACTGCAATCCAAGTGTGCCCAGGTACCCAGGCACCAAGGCAAGGATCAGGACTTACCCTGGCCAGCTCCTGGTTCTTCTCCTCCAGCTGAGTCTCCAGCTGCCGGAGGTGCTCCTCGATGCTCCCGTGCCTCTCTTCTGCCTGGGAAAAGCAGAGCAGCTTTCTCGGATGATGCTCCCCAAAGCCATGGGGGCCCTGCTCCATCCTGGTGTCCATCTCTGCATCTGAGTCCTTCCTGGGATGCAGGGCTCTCTCCCACTGCCTGCATCCCTGCCAGGGCTCCCTGTGAGCCCAAACCAGCCCTGCTGGCATGGTGACAGGAGCTGGAGGTGCCCTGTGAGGCCTAAACACCATTCCAGAACCCAGGAAGGGCAGGGATGGCCGCATGCATTCCTCCCTCCAGGCCTGCACCCTCCAAAATCCAGCCTGGTGCTTCCTCTTTCTCCTCATCTTAGAGTGGTCTCACCCAAACCAAAGGGCATCCACACCAACAAGGCCATCCCCACCTTGGAGAAAGGGGCTGAGGGAAAAGCAAACCCCTCATGTGCAGGACACATTGAGGCCACAGCTGGGAAGGAGAGTGGGATGCCTGAGCTGCCAGGAGCTCCACTGCTGCAAGGGGCAGCCAGACCCAGCTCCTCCCCTGGTCCCACCACTGCTCTCCATCTTCAATCCCTTCCCTCCCTCTCCAATCCCTTCCCTCCCATTCCCTCCGGTCTCTGACGCCCCCTCCAGCCCCAGCCCCACCCGTGCCACTTGCCTTGGTGAGCGCAGCAATGCGCTGGGCCAGCTCCGCTTCCACCTCGGGCAGCGTCTCCGCCTTTCTCATCGTCTGCTGCAGCTTCTGCTCCGCCAGCTCCAGCAGCTCCTGCAGGTGCCGCGCCTTCTCCTCGCACTGCGGGACAGCAGGGTGACTGCCCGGCATGTCCCACCCCAGCACCCCCTCCTGTCCCCCAGGTCCCCGGGGCAAGGGGACACTCATGGCCCAGTTTCAGTACCTGGCGGTGCAGGGACTCCTTGTTGGCCAACTCATTCTCCAGTTTGTCATTGAGGTCATGGATGGAGGTGGCCTCTCGTTGGGCTGCCAGGTACCGTTTCTCCAGTGTGGTAATCCTCTCCTCCATGTCCTCCTTCTGTGCCAGGGCCTGGGGAAGCGATGGGGCTGTCACAGCCTGCTCTGTGACAGCATTTTGGGAATAGCAGGGCCATCCAGCTCCTTCAAGCCTGGGACACCCCGAGTCCAAGGGGTGTGAAAACCCCCCTTGAAACGGGGATGAGGGACAGCAGAACGGGACAGTGAGGAGGGAGAGTCAAACAACCACAGGAAAACCTTCTAGAGAGGACACAGGTCACTGCCCCAGGTGTGCAGCACACCTGAGAGCCTGTCTGTAACCTCAGAGAAGTCCTACTGATGGACTTGGGGGCAATTTCCCAAAGGCAGTGGCCTCTTTTGGAAACATCCTGCACACAACAGGAGTTCCAATCCCCTCCCAGCCCAGTGGAAGCAACTGTGAGGTCTCTGCCCTAGGCTGGACAGTGCAGAGGGACAGGGACTCACCTCTCGGAGGTCTCTCTGGTACTTGCTGCTCATCTCCTCAGATTTGATCAGATCCTTCCTGGCAGTGCCCAGATCCTCCTCCAGCTCAGCCACGCTGGCAGCCAAGGCAGAGATTCGCTCCTTGGCCTGGACCACTTCAAAATTCTGCTTCTCCAGGAGCTCCTGCAGCTCCACCACCCGCCCAGCCTCGTCGTCCGGGTGGACGGAGCCGTTGGAGAGGCGCTGCAAGGCACCACAGAGGGAGGTGGATATCGGGATGCTCCAAAGCTCCCAGGCTGTGGCATTGCCTGCAGCTACTCAAAGTGGAAATGTGGCCCTGCAGGGACTCAGTGAAGGGGTGGAAGTGGAGACAGGGGGCTCTGGGACCTCCATCAACAGCCTCCACAAGCCAGGCATGGGGCTTCTTAAAGGAATAATAGAACAGGGATGGCTGAGGGCTTACCAGAGCATCTGGTGGAAGATGTCCCTGCCCATGGTGGGGGCTGGAAAAAGATGGCCTTTAAGGTCTCTTCCCACACAAACCATTCTGTGATCTCTGGGAATTAGAACCCCTTGGAGCACCCAAGCACAAATTCAGTGCACCCTGCTCAGAAATAGCCTGTATCCACCAGGGGCTGGACCCAAAGAAGAGGGAAAACGGTTTTCAGCAGCCTGGAGCCAGCAGCAGGGAGGTGGGAGAAATGACAGCCCCACTGAGCATGGTCAGAGCAGGGGTTTCCTGGGCTCTCACCTTCCATGGAAGCTTTGGGGCTGGTTCCTTGGGCTCCCTCTCATCGCGCTCGCCCGCCGCAGGCTCCCGGGCGGAGCCTTGCTGCAGAGCTGCCACCTGCATGGGAACAGGGACTCAGCAGTGGGGGACAGCAGGAGGTGAGGCCAGTCCTGCTGCACCCAGGAAGCACCAGCTTCCTGCCAGAGTGCTGCTTATGGCTGCAGGGGACCAGATGGAGCAGGTGAGAAACGGCCCTGAGCTGGCACTGCTAGGGTCGCACCTGGAATCCTGGAGGCAGCTCTGGGCCTCTCAGTTCAGGAAGGACATCGAGGGGTTGGAGCGTGTTTAGGGAAGGGAACAGAGCTCAGGAAGGGGCTGGAGCACCAGGAGTGGCTGAGGGAGCTGGGAGGGCTCAGCCTGGAGAAACGGAGGCTCAGGGGAGCCCTTCTGGCTCTGCACAACTCCCTGACAGGAGGGGGCAGCCGGGGTGGAGGGTGGTCAGGCTCTGCTCCCAGGGAACAAAGGGACAGGACAAGAAGAAGTGGCCTCAAGCTATGCCAGGAGACGGTCAGGAGGGACATTAGGAAAAAATTTTTCCCTGAAAGGGTGGTCAGGCCCTGGCACGACTACCCAGGGCAGTGGTGGAGTCATCATCACTGGAAGTGTTCAAAAAACAAGTGGATGTGGAACTTCACAATATCGTTCAGTGGGCATGGGGGTGTTTGGTCAAAGGTTGGAGGTTTTTCCAGCCTTAATGATTCCATGATTCTAAGACAGAGGAAGTCAGAGGTGCTGGGAAGGCTCACCACTGAGGGAGGTTTTCCTGGTGAGCCCAGGATCCCAGGGCTCCCTCCCAGCTCATTTCACTGGTTTACAGCCAGACAGATTCTGAGCCCAGGGCAGCAGGAGAAGGGGATAAACACTGGCACTGTGTCCTGCTCTGATAGGAGAGGATGGGGAATGGTTCCTGAAAGGAGAGGGGTCTGGGAGCCTGGGAAATACCATAAGACTTATCCTGGGAAATGGAAGGAGGAGCAAAATTTGGCCAGCAGAGGCTGTAGGAATAGCTCCTTCCTTTTGGGACTAGTGGCTGGGCACAAACTCCAGGAAGGAAAACAGAATTCATGCCTCTTCAAGAACTCTTTATCTCTGGAAATGTCCTAGGCCAGGTTGGACAGAGCTTGGGGTAACCTGGGATAGTGGAAGGTGTACCTGCCCATAGCAGGGGGTGGAACGAGATGAGCTTTGAGGTTTCTTCCCACCCAAATGAGTCTGGGATTCTGAGATGACCATAGCTGGAGGTTGGGGACAGCAAAGTCCCAACCCCAGGACTCCAGCAGGGAAGAAGGTGGGGGATGCAAGATGAGGTGCTTGAAGCAGTGTGATTTGGGTCTCTGCCAAATCAGAGTAAATCCCACGTCACCCTCAGCCCCCTGGGATGATTCAGATTCAGACTGTTTTTGTCAGTGACATGAATTCCAAACAGCAAACAACAGGGAAATGTCACCTGTGAGACAAACAGTTTCCAGAATCTTTACAAGGTTTCCTCAAACACAGACAAACCTTCAAGAAAACAGCAATTTTAGAACAAAAGCCTTACATCAAACCTGACCAAATGCAAATACCACATGAACTCCCAAAGGTAACGGGGAGCATTCCCAGCCCAGCAGGTGCCCAGGTACCTCTTACCTGCCGGTGGGCATCCACGAGCTGCTCCTCCAAGGTGGCCACTCGCTCCAAGGCTGCTCGCAGGCGTTCCCTCACCTGCAGGTGAGTGAAACAATGGGAAAGGCTGTTATTTATCCAGGATGAGGGTGTCCAGGATTTAGGCACACTCCCAGGCCTGTTTGCTGGGCTGACAGCCAGGCTCTGGTGGATTCACATGTTCAGGATCATCCAGCCCATCACAGGGGGTTAAATTGTGTTGGAGAAAACAGGCTGGGCCAATTCTTGGAGATCTATGGCCAGAATAGCCTGGAGAGGTCTCCTAGCAGAGGAAGGAGATGCTTGAGGTGAATGAATGAGGAGGGACAATGAAGACTGACCCAGGGTGTCAAATGCCACCACCCCGAGAGTGACCTGGGAGAGTTCCCTGTCCCCAACAGCCTTGTACCCAGAAGATAACTGGGCAGCCCTAGCAGCTCCTCCATGCAGCTTTGGGATATCCAAGACTTTCCTGCTGAGGGCCCCCATGTCACCTTAACAACACAAAGTAGAAGGGATGGAGTGGAGGGTTGGGAGAAGGAGCTCTGAGCAGGATAGGTAATAACAGCTTTCCCACCTTTTCATCCAGCGCCTTGTGATGTTCAAAGAGTGACTTGAGTGCCTTGAGCACCTCGACCTCACTGGACACCCCAGATGGCGACTGGGCCTGCCGCTTGACCACGGTCATCCTGAGGGAGCGCTCATGCCGTGACACCAGGCACTCCAGGTGCTCCAGCAGGAGCTGCACGGGGACAAAAGAGGGGCTGTCACTGCCAGGATGGGCCCAGCAGCCCCTGGGGTCCCCCAGTCCCAGGACTGAGGGCCTGCCAGCAGGGTCTCCAGGCTTACCCGGGTGTTGTTGCGCTCGGCTTTCAGCTCTGAGATCTCCTCCTCCCTCTCCAGGAGCTGCTCCCGGCAGGCGCTGAGCTCCCGCGTCAGCGTCGCAAACTCCTGCAGAGAGCAGGGACAGGATGGGATGGAGTCAGCATTCCAGCCCCACTGCTGGACCTCCAGCACAGCATTTCCCATCCAAACCCAGCCAGGGTATCACTGCGGGGAACGTGGAGAAACCAGTGGAGAGGCACAGCCAGGCCAGGAGGGGATTTATTCCTGGCTTCCCTCATGCTCTGGACAAGGAGAACACAGCAGCTCAAGATTTATCCCACTTGGTTTGATGTCCAATGACACAAGAAACTGTTCTACAGCTGCGGAGGTGGTCAATGGCATTTAAAGCATCCCAGTCAAGACCACCAGCAGGCTCCCATTCCCACTGTCCCCTGGATGCAGCTCCCACCTTGGAGGCTAAAACTCACCACAAAGCCACAGCTGGTCAGGATGAGTCCCCTGGCCCTCAGCCAGCCTCTGCCATGGCCTCAGGACCTGGAATCATCCAAAACTGCCTTCCAAAAGAAAGAGGTTGCTGCCTCAGTCCAGCATGTGGAGCCCCAGCGAGCTGCATATGGGGCACCCCCAGGTCCCGAGTCCCAGCTGAGAGGGATGGGGCACAGCAGAAGATACGCCAGGTGCCACCAACTCTTGCTGCTGCCACCGCTTCCTCCAGGAATGTGACAGCCAGCAAGGAAGAGCCATGCCCAGAGAATGCTGCACACCCAGCACATCCCCCAAGACAGGATGAAAGCCACAATCACACTTGTGGCTGTGTCAGAGGGGAAGGAAAACTCACTCTGAAGTCCCTTGGATGCAGGAGGGCTCCCTTTTCTATAAAAAATAAAACCCAGGCACCTGGGTGAGCGCAGGAGCACCTCCCATTGCTCCCAGTGTCTCTTCAGTGGTGCCAGGCCTAAGTGAGGTTTCGCAGCTGGGATTTCTTAGGGTGAGAAATGCAAATGCAGGAACGTGCCATGAATTCACACCATGTTGAGTGTTGTTGGAAAGAATTTTAAAAGGCAAAGGATTTCAGAAGAAGCCAAGAAGGATTTGATGGAGCATTAACAAACCAAATTTCAAGAGGGGGCTGAGAGCTGCTTTACAGCATGAAATTCTTTTTCACTTTAATTTTCAGGTTTACCAAATAAAACAGCTTCAAACCGAAGCAAAGCATTGAGGCTTAGGCTGAACCAAGTGCTCTGCTCAGCTCCAAGTGAAACCTCCTGTGACAGCTGAAGCTCCGAGAAATCCAGAGCTTTTACATCTGTTTGCCCCACCCAGGTTTTCCCTCTCCCTCCCCTCCCCAAACCTGTCCCACTGGTGGGGTTTGTAGCCTGGGATTGGTGCGGATGGTGGTGCCACTGGTGCAGTTGAGACCCCCACAGTGGGACAGGATCCAAGCAGGTTGCAGTGAGGGGAAAGGAGAAAGAATCACTGTCCCTACAAACAGCTGCTTTCCTGCCTGTCACCTGCCTCAGGCAGCTGCCACCCCACACCCCTGCTCCACATCCCTGCTCCAGCAGCCCTGCTCTGACATCCCTGCTCCACATCCCTGCTCTGGCATTGCCCCAGGGCCTGAGGTCCCCGGTTCCTTCCCAGACCCCTTCCTGCCCCATCCATTCCCCAGGAACCACTCCAGCCCTGCAGTGTTCCCTTCTCCCCATCCCTTCTTAGGGACCACTCCAATCTGGGATCACCCCTGGCCCCACCCCTTCTCCAGGGATCCCTCAAGCCCTGGGATCACCCTTCTCCCCACCAGTTCTCCCCAAATCTGTCACAACACCCCAAACCTCGTCACTAACCTCTGCCATGCCCCATCCCATACTTGCTCTGGGACCATCCCACAGTCCCCAGAGCACAGGGAACCCTCGGCAGATCCAGCTCCACTGGGATCCCGCTGTTCCAGCCCAGCCCTTCCCGGAGCCGTGCTCTGCCTGGCGCTGGGATCCCGGTGCGATCCCGGTGCGATCCCGGCGGGCTCAGCCCGGCCGCAGGCACACGTGTGCATTCCTGGGTTATGCAAGAGCTGCCAGCAGCTCCCGAGCATCCCTGCGGATTAGAGCCGGGCTGGGAATGCCGGCGAGCAGAAAGCAGCAGGGAGATGTGCTAGAGAGGTGCCTGTGCATCGCCACAGATTCAGGGATCTGTCACTCCCCCAGTGCCTCAACATGCCAAGAGACAGGCGGCAGGGCTCCAGGAGCTTGGGAAAAGCATCCTGGCAGCCAGGATGGCCCCGGGAATGTCTTCCAGCAGCCCGAGCTGTAAACGGGGACGCATCAGCTCTGTGCTTTTCCAGCACCAGGGCAGGACCTTGCGGATCCAAAGCCTCTCTTCTGCCCTGTGGCCGGAAGGGGACACCGGCTGTGGACATGGATGCTCTTCCCACAGGGGTGAACAGGGCAGGGCAGCGCGGGATGGGTGGGACAAGGCATTGGAGGCAGCAAGAGGACAGGGATGGCCAGTGCTGGGGACAGAGATCACCAGCACCCAGCCTCCTCTCCCGCATTCCCTCGCCGTGGTGGCCAGGCTGTACAGATGCTCCTGCAATCAGGATTTCATCCTGAAAGAGGGGATTAAAAGGGAGCAAATCCTCTGGAGAGACAAGCAGCCCCTGCTGCAGCCAGCCCGGCACACACGGTCAGCGGGTCACAGCCAGGGCTGGGCACAGCACAGAGCTCCCGCCAGCCCTTCCCCAGGGATGCTCCTCTCCAAGCCCTTCATCCCGATAGGAATGCTGGCTGCATCCTGTGCTCCGCATCCCACATCCTGTGCCAGGCCTGGAGCACCCCACGGCAAATCAAAGAGCCCTCGGTCACTGCTCCCCCTCAGGGAAGGCTGCAAAAATGAACATTTACATCAAAAATAGCAACAGCCCTGCGGCGAGCCAGGCCAGCAGTGAGGTCAGCCAAGTACACAGGGCCTGAGTATGATGCCTTGGGAATAAAAAATAGGAACAAACCACTCCAGCTCCTGGTTGCAGCCACCTCCCTCAGCCCCGGCTGTGCCAGATGCCAATGTTGCCACCTTGCTCTGGGTCACTGGTGGGCACCAGGCAGGTTTGGGACCATGACAAGCTGTCCCAGCTCACGGCTGCAGTGTCGCACTGTGAAGTGCAGCCTCCACCCCCATCCACAGGTGTGCCATAGCCTTCCATCCCAGCAAAGTGGAGATAAAGAGGATCCAGATGATTTTCCTCTGCCCTGGCCATGGCCAGGAGTCTCCCAGGCGAGGCAGAGGCGCCTGCCCAGCTCTGATAAGCTCTGGGACTAAACAGGGACACCTATAAACAGATTAGAAAGTGAAGGAGAGGTGCCTGATCTCCAGTCCAAGGGTGGCAATGAGAGTCCAGCCTGAGAGTCCCTGGGAGCCTTGCAAGCCCAGCAGTTCAGGGAGGTGCCAGTTTGGATTAAAACCAAGCCTCTCCCAAGTGACTGACTGGGCTTGGCCCCAAGTCTTGGGGTGAGAGGGAGCAGGATGGAGGGAAGGAGCAGGATGGAGGGAAGAAGCAGGATGGAGGGATGGAGCAGGATGGAGGGATGGAACAGGATGGAGGGGTGGAGCAGGATGAAGGGATGGAGCAGGATGGAGGGATGGAGCAGGATGGAGGGATGCTGTTTTCAGAGCAGGGAGGGAGACCAGGAGCACCAAACAAGGTGTTGAAGTGGGATGCTGTGGACTGTGACTCGGATCTTTAGTCAGCACCAGGCATGTTGGGGGTTTGGGGTTTCCCTCCTTGGCTGCATTCAGGGAGGAAGGCACAGGGAAGAGCTGAGGGGGGCCAGGAACCAGCACATGGAAATGGCTGGAAAAGCACGGAAAGGTTTAGGAAGCTCAGGGGAGAAGGCTCCAAGGCCTGTAGCATGGAAAAGCTGAAATGCCAGAGTCCTCAGCCCAGGGCCCCACTGTGTCTCTCCCAGTGCTGCCTGCAGCACAGACAGGGATGCAGCAGGATCACACCACAGGCAGCAAAACTCCCTGTTTGTGGCAGGGGCACGGCTGATGCTCCAAGGCACCCAAGCCTGGGGACAAACTGGCTCCAGCTGTAGGATTAACAGCATTTTAAAGCCCCTAATTGGAGAGATTGCTCCTGACGGGAGCGGCAGGGGATGGCTGGGAAGGATGCCTATGCTGGGAAATCAGTGCTGCTGACTCGGCACGAGAGGAAGAGTCCCATCCATCGTGTGCCCGTGTGGCAGCCCCATCACCTTCTTCTGTCCCAAGAGTGGAGCAGAATTAAGAGAAAGCCCCAAATCAGAGACGAGGGGATAAACACAACCCCAGCAGTTGCAGCATGGGATTACACAGATTAAGTCCTGCTGGGTAAACCCAGGGCTTCGACCATCACCCACCCCCAGCGCTGGACACCAGCACCTCCCAGACCTCCTGGATACAACACCGGGGCTCTGCAAGAGCATCCTTGGGGAATCTGTGTCCTCCCTTCATCAGGATGTGTATTTCCACCTGTGATTGCTCAGGGAGGAGCACTGTGCAGCCAGGCAAGCAGGAATCCAACATCTCAGCATCCTAGTCTTGTAGGAGCACAGCCAGCTCCAACACAGCTGCCAGATCCCTCCATCCTTCCCAAAATCTGGAGATGCTTTAAGGGTCTTACCCGGTGGGTGTTTTCCCCACCTGGGCTCCTGAGGTTCCCATTTACCTGCTGGTCTTTGCAAGTTAACCTGAGATATACTTTGAAGTTATATGTGATTGTTTTATGTCAGGACCTGCCCTAGCTCCTGGGGGACCTCCAGGGAGTTTAGGCAGTCTTAGGGGGTGTGCTCACCCCAAAAAGGCCATATCTCAGCTCTCCAGGCAGCCCAAGAGGCAGCAAAGGTGCAGCAGAGCTCCACAGAAGGACCAACTGCAGGAGGTCTGCATGGCCATTGGCAGCCCACAGCACTCAGCCCTGTTGAAATCTGGGAGTGTGCTCTCCCTGACACAGCTGGGGACAGGGACTCCTGCCAAACCTCCAAGACATGGCAGGACAGGGAGGAGCTCCATCCCACACAGGACCCTGAACTGGGAACACATCTGGATGCACCAGGAGCCCTGAGTATCACATCCCCTTGTGGCGCCTGCCCCCAGGGGAAACTGAGCTGGGGGGCTGGGCAGGAGGGAGCTGGGAGCAAAGCCAGGGCCTTGGGCGACTGCTGAGAGCACCCAGAACCTGCCCAGGGCTTGGTCCCCGGCCATAAATTCCCTGCAGAACAGGGGGGCTGGAGCTGGAGCTTTCAGCCCGATTAAGTCACATTCAGCACTCCCACATGAATAAATAAATCATGTAAGAAGCATTAAGGCAGCTTAGTCTCCCCAGGAAATCGCCCTGGAGTTCTGCCTTTTGGGGGCTGAGGGATGCCCCCATGGACTGGGGGTAGGGATGGTTCAGCCATGCAGCACAGGCAAGGGGGAATAGGAGCTACAGGCAGGAGCATCCCTGCAAACGGGTTTGCCCTGGACAGGCACATCCCCTGCCTGCCCCACGCCTGGATCTGCACCAGATGCACATTCCCAGCCTGTCCCTTTGGATCCCATGCTGACACAGCAGCATCCAGCTGCCACTGTGCCCTGAGAGGGTGCAGAGTGCCACGTCCCCAGCTGCCACCCATTCCAGCCTCACCAGGCAGAGCATCCCCAGCCTGGCTGCACCCAGGGAACACTACTGATGAGCCTGGGTGCCCAATCCTGCCCTCAGAGAAGGGGTTCTCTCAGAAATCCAGCTTGCATCCCATTCCCAATGGAGTCTGAGACACTGCAGGAAGCTCCTGGGTAAAAGAGCTCACAGAGAAGGAGGAAGAGGATGGGACAGACCCATGGGATGCTCCCCAGTGCCCTGGGGAGAGACCCGCGCCTCCCGGTCCCACTTACCTGGTACATGCACATGCTGGGGTTAATCCCATTGGGCAGGTGAGCGCCTCTGGATGTGCTTCCCTTGTTCATGCCGAGCCCTCATGTCCGGGGGAGAGCACGGGGGGCACCGGAGGCCACCGTGCCCGGGCGCGGAGCCCCCTGCCCGCGCAGGGACGGCGGGAGGCAGCAGAAACTCCGGGGAATTCCCCATGGGACCAGCCCCAGTCACATCCCGGGGCCGGAGGGGCCAGAGGCGGCCCCGGGCAGGCACGCAGCGGCTCGCGGGCACAGCGCTGCCAGCGCGTCCCGGAGTGCTGACCCAGATTGCTCCGAGCACACCCCGAGGCTCCCAGGGCCCGTCCCCGGAGCGGGAGCAGAGGCTAAATCCGCGCATCCCTTAATCCGGGATGCTGTGGTGGGGCGGGCAGAGCGTCAGGGTGACCCGGCTTGCTCTCTCCAGAGCGGGGAGCAGAGGGACTGAGCCCTCAGCACAGGGAGGTTGTGGTGAGACTGGATGCACCCAGCACCTGGGTACGTCTCAGCAACTCTCTCAGGAAGGTAGACTCATCCAGAGGGACCCCAGGAGCTCCTGGGAAGCACTGTTGGGTGTTTTGCTCTCAGCATCTTGGGCAGACCCAGGACCAGCCTAGCTCCGCGTATGGAGCAGCTGTTTCCAAGCTGCTTTCCTCCATCCAGACAAGGCAAGAATGCAGAAAGCTGGCCAGCCAACAGACCAAGCTCTGTCCTCGCTCATGCCACAGGTTTTGACCCATTTCCCATCTCTCCAAGGTGCTCCAAACCCCAACACCCAGGCAAGGAGGATCTCAGGTTTCAGCACTGCAGAGTTAGAACAGATGCAAACATTTGAAGCCGCCTGCTTCCATTGGCTGGTGGGCTCCTCCCACACCATACCAAAAATGGAGCAGAGCAACAGCCCCCCAAAATCCCTGTTACCCCACGTCTGAGACCTGGGACTGTGCTATTCCAAAGGACCCCACAGGGATGGTGGGCAGCTCATCCTGCACAGCCCTATGACACTGGACTCATCCACCTCACCTCTTCTAGCCTGAATATCTTTGCGGAAATCAAGACCAGGACCCTGGAGTACCTGAAGACAGTCTTGCAGGTGGATGAACCAGGAGCAGAGCACCAGCAGAAGCCCCAAGGCAAGCCCTGATTCCCCAAGCCCTGATTCCCCAAGCCCTGGGCTGCTCACTGAGCATGGACCTCTGGCAGCCTCGCTGTCCTCTGCTCCCTGAGATGTCCCAGTTCCCACCAGCTCTGTCTCCTCTCAGGACCAAGATTGAGATATAGAAGTCCCATTTCCACTGGGAATGGGACTGATGGAAAGGAGCCTTCCCGGTGAGGGAAGGGGCAGCAGTGGGGCTGCTCTGCACAGTGGGGAAGGAGAGTGATGCATGGTTAATATCCCAATCTAAAGTACCAATGTGTGCTCAGCACTTCCTGACATCCCAAAAAGTTGATTGGAGGCAGAAAGCCAGATCTGCTGCTCAAAATGAGCTATCTGCTCCCCCAGGTTCATCCCCACAAGATGACTGACATCCCCACAAGATGTGGACTGACTGACCCCACAAGGAAGTAAAGGCTCTGCATCTGCCTTGCTCTCACCCTGGGGTGTCCTTGGGGAGGTTTTGCCCCTTCTCCAAATCCATTCCCCTGTGGACAGCGGGATTGCACTCCTACCCATCCTCAAAGACCAGCAAGGGTATAGAGGAGAAAGGGACATGTCCCAGCTGGTTGTGGCTTGGCCTGAGAGAACCTGCAGGATTTACTGTTGACACGAGGTGCAACACTCACGGCAGCATCACCACTGTCACACCAAGCCAACCCTCCCAGGGCCATGAGCTAAACCCCACATACAATGCCCCTCGTGTGCCTCGGGGCAGGCTCTGCTCATGCCAGGGCAGGTCCTCACCTGCGGGAGTGCCGAGTTCAGCTGCCTCTGGAGCTGGTCCCGCTCCCGGAGCGTCTCCTGCAGGCGGCTCTGGGTGACAGCGAGCGTCTCGCGTGTCTCCCGCAGGGTGTCCAGCAGCTTGTCCCTCTCGTCCAGCATGTTCACCATCAGCTGCTCGAAGTCAGCGTCCGCCTCCGAGCCCTGTGGGGGGCCCAGCGGGTCCCCCTCGCTGATGGTGGGCATCACCTCGCACATCATGGCTAGGCTGGCTGGGGGAGGGTCCCGATGGGGCTGGGGGTGTGCTGAGCACAGGTCACATCACTGCGGGCTCCCGGGGCCAGGGGAGCCAGCACGGGAGGGGACAGTGGGGTGTTCAAGGAGGGGGACTCCCCATCCTGTCCTCCTGTGTGCTAAGCAGCAGCTGGCATCACTCCAGCAGGATGCAGGGATGTCCTGGGCACCCACAGGGTCCTCGCAGTCACCAGTGCTCACTGCTCGTCACTGCCGGCTCCCGCTGCCACCTCTCCTGGGTCCCGTGTGTCACCTCTCTGGAGTCCTGTGTGTCACCTCTCCTGGGTCCTGTGTGTCACCTCCCTGATGCCTTTCCAAGGGGCTGCAGCATCCGTGATTCACTGGCTGTTCAGAGGGGGACAAAACGATCCTTGAGGATTTGTCCCAATGGAGAGCCCAAGCCAGCACAGGGAGGGTCCAGGGAATGTTTGGGCTGCCTGGGCATGCTGAGGAGGGCTCTGGTGAGGATGGGCTGTTTTCCCTACGGCTGGATGACGTGTCACTGCTGACGTGGAAGCGTGTCTCCGTTGAGCATCACAGTTCTTCAAACACCCAGCAGTGACCTACGGCAGAGGGGACAGAGATCAGATCCCTCCTGCTGCTCCCAAAATGCCCAGAGACCTGCCCAGCCCCCTCTGCCCCCCAATCAAACCCTTGAGAGCTGCACCAGGCGGGCTCAGCACCCACACGAATGGGCTGTGCCGGGTTGCAGCTCCTGCGCCCACTACACCAAACTCAGGATGGTACCAAGCTGCAAGAAACAGCAACCCTGGCACCCAAAATCCTGCAACTGCCTTTGGCATTCACATCTCCTGGGCCAGGATACCATGCCCTCTGGGGAACTCCTGGCTGCCCAGGGCCCCTGTGGCCCCACTGTTCTTCCCCAGCCGCAGGGAATTTGCAGAAAATGAGGCTCCAGCCTGAGTTTAGCCCAAACCTGGCAGGAGGTCACAGCAACAAATGAGTTGTATGATTGGATTAATGTTCCCCCCTCTTCTAGACAGATGTGCTGGGCCCAGCTGTTCAGTGACAACTGCACTCCAGCACATCCTCCCTTGGTCAAACCTCTCTCAGGGGATGAAGGCAGCAGCATCCCCAAATTCCTGCCCAAACACAAGCACCACGGATGAGAGGCTGAGGGGAGAGGCAGAGCTGACATTTGGGCAATATATAGGCTGGATTAAAGCATGGCTGGACCTGAGAACCCAACCCAGGGCTGATGCTGGAACCCATAGCCCCACCTTCCCTAAACCATCCCAGACAAGGTGCCAGGTAGGGATTCACAGTCCTGTGGGGGAACTTCAGCCCTCTGCAGCCAGGTGAGGGTCCCCAGCAGCAGGGGTGAGTGTGACACTGCCACCCCAGCCACCATGGGGATCTGCCCACCCTGGTCACCATCTGTGCCAGGGGACGAACCATGAGCAGGGCTCAAGTTGAGCAGCAAAACACAACACGGCAGGCCCAGGGTGAGGAGTGCTGGTCCAGAGCTGCTTCTGGGGCAGGCCCCGCTCCAGTTTTCAATTTTCCAGACAAGATGTTCAAGGATAGGTCTGAATATTCTGAGTCTGTGGATGCATCTGAGGCTGTGGCTGCCCCACTCCTGGAAGCGTCCAAGGCCAGGTTGGACCTGGGATAGTGGGAGGTGTCCCTGCTCATGGCAGGGGGTGGGCTGGATGAGCTTTAAGGTCCCTTCCAGCCCAAACCAGCTGTCATTCTGTGTCACTTTCCCTTCAAACTCTCCCCTCCACACATGGATAAAAAGGACCTGCACACAGGCCTGGGCCAGAGCAGCCTGTTCTGGCCCTTTGGGCTGGGATGAAAGCTCTCGTGTCCAACAGCTCAATGCACAGCAGGGACCTGCCCTGATAAAAGGTGACACTTGTGAGGAGGTGCCTTTGTCACACCAGATACTGCCAGGGCAGGGGAATCAGAACTCTGCTCTTTGGATGACATTGGCTCATCAGCTGAGGGGAAGTTTGACACAAAAAGCTCTCTAAAAATAGAGAGGCTCTGGCAAAAGCAGCAGCCCCTCACTGTGCATCCTGTGTGATGCTGAGAGCCAGCTCTCAGGGGACATAGGACAGGGCTGTCCCACAGGTGGTGTCCTCCCCTCCCCTCACAGGTTGAATCCTCAAGTGGGATAAAACCTGTTGTGGACATGTAACACTTTCCTGAAGCTTTGAGGGTTGTTCACACTGTCCTGGCTGTTGGGATGTGGATGACCAGGGTAACTGTGGATTCATGGGATAACTGCAGAGGACATCCCATCCCAGTGGGATCCCACAAAAACAAGGCTGGTGGAGCAAAAGGCACAGAGGGAGGGACCATTCCAGCCCCTGCTCTCCTTGGGTTGAGTTGGACATGAGCCTCATCCCTGTAATTAAGCAGGGAAAATGCTTTCCAGTTCTACGGCCCCTAATGAACAGCCCCAGTGGTACCCACAGGCATGTGGCTCCCTGACAGCTTTCCAGGGGTTAAGAGGTCCAGACTCCAGGGAGATCAAGGGCCAAGAAGAGCAGAAACCAGTCCTACCCCAGGGCTAAGCTCTGCTAATTTGGGTGCAAAGCCTAAATGAGGTGACTTGCATGCCCTCTCCTCTGCCTGAGGGATGAGCATGGAGAAGGAACACGCAGGCTGGGCAAAGTCTGGCAGCTCCTGAGCATGACTTGAATGGCAAAATGAGCCCCGTGGGCATGGCCCCAGCCAGCTGCTGGTGGGGAACTGAGAGAAATTAGCAGATTAATTAAGATATATTAATCACGGCATGGAGGGAAGAGCCCTGAAAGCCCTCAGGGAAGGGAAATGCTGCAGGGAATGACCAAGACATAAATCTGACCAGAGATGATGGAATGGAAATTTATCCCAGCTGCAAAGGAGAGACACCCTTACCATGAGGAGACTCTGTAGATGCCAATTCCAGCAGGGCCACGGCAGCTTCCCACACCCCCATGGGGCTGGACCCACACAGTGCAGGAAGAGGCACAGATTTACATCCAAGAGCTGATTTTCTTTCTGCTTCCCCCGTGGTTGAGCTCCTGCACGGGTTGTTCTGGGGGGGTTTTGTTTCACTGCAAACCTGCTCCTGCCCACAGTCACATCCTGTTATTCCTGTGTGCTTGAGCAGGGAGATGGGGAGATGAGCACAGCCAGTCCCTCAGCCTGGGGAGGGTGATCACAGAATACAGGGATCTTACACAGCTGGTCCAGGATGGACTCATCCCGTTCCACTGGTCCCCAAAAGCCTCTGTGCCCTGTCCCTGAGGATGCTCAGTGAAGCATCAAACTCTCCTGGACAAGGCAATGTTGGTGACCCAGAGCTCCCCCGTGCCCAGGGTCTGGGGGTGTCTCCACTGAGGGAGGTCACATTCCCCCCTCCTCCTGGACCACCAAGGACACAAAGAGAGGTGTAAGGCAGGAGCTGCTACAAACCCCTGCAGCTGGGGCAGCCCTATGAGCAGGGTGAGACGTCCCACTACCCCAAGAGCAGCCAAAGCCCCCCTGGCCTGGCCTGAAACCCCCAGGCGGTGGGGACAGCCAGCCCAGGGCCCCTGGGGCTCTCTGTGCCTCCCAGGATACTGTGGCACTCTGAGAATCCCTCTGCCAGAGGGTCCCTGGCAGGGAAATCCAGGGGGATACTCTGCCACCTCCAAGTGTGGCTCTGGACACAATCCAGCCCTGTGTGCCCATCCTGGCTGGAACCATGGCAAAATCCAAGAGTGGAAAATTCCCCACACTGCAGTGGGACCGTCCACATCCGTGGACAGACACTAAGCTGCCTCCAGCATCTCCATCATGGATCCATTCCTCCAACAACCACAGGGACTCTCCTACCCCACGGATTTGTGAGTGATCATTTCTGGATTCAACCACTGCAGCTTTCACAGCAACACCAGAGTCCCAGGAGTAGCCCAGGCTCTACAAGACCCAGAGTCAGGGCAGATGCAAAGGGTTTATTTGGGATGGCATGTGAAGGAGCCAGGACCAGACTGGGTTTGATCCCTGCTGTCTTCAAGGCCTATGGAGCAGGAAGTGAGTTCAGTAAGCAACAGGCACAGGTGAGTGTGCAGGAATGTGCACACAGGGACAGGGATACAGCAACACCCATGGAGCCAGGGATGTGCACATGAGCAGGAATGTGCAGAAAGATCCTTTCCAGGGTCAACTCTCCTCATTTCTGTCCCACCTCAAACCTCGGGCTTTTCTCCATGCTCCAAAAGCAAGAGAACCTCACACATTCCCAGGCATCTCTCCCAGGAAGCCCAGCTGGAGGGGGCACACCCAGGCTCTGTCCCTACCCAGCAAAGCTCAGCAGTTCCAAGGCAAACCCACAGATGCCAGCGGTCACTTTGAAGGACCTTGGGGACATTAGTGTGGGTGACAGCCCAGACACCCTGCCACACTGCTGTGACTGCAGCAGCAGTGAGGGCACACCCAGAGCAGCTCTCTGCTGCTGGAGGTCAGAGGGGCCTGAGCTCGCTCCCAATTAGTGCCTGTAAATCTCAACCTCTCACAGGTCTCTGGGAGAACTCCCTAAATGCTCCTGCCTGGCTTTAGAGGGCCTTAAGTGCTGGGATAATCATCGGGTAGAGCCTGCAAGGAGACAGCTGGGAGCTGAGCAAACACACACTGCACAGCTCCAGCCCTTGCTGGGTATTTTTAGTCCCGTGGGGCTGCCAGGCACAGGCTTGCTGGGAGCAGGTTTCTTGCCAGGGAAAACGTGTTCGCTTTACTATCCCTTCCCCCTCCACCCTGAAATGATGATTTCCCCCGTTTTTGGGATGGAAAACAGCACCATCACATGTTGCCTGCTCAGAGAGGCCACTTCCTCATGAAGGTGCCCAGATGTGGAGCAGCTGATGGGGAGCAGAAGGGGTTTTTGCCCTGGAGCTGATGATTTGCTCAGCACAGCTCAGCAGTGAGTCAGGCTGCCTGTGGGATGCTGGGTCCCAGGGAGCACCTTGGCGTTCCCTTCCCAATGAGGGTGAGAAGCACCCACAGCTTTACCCACACACAGAGGATGGAGACAGCCTTGTGTTTCCTCTCTGAACAGCTCCACTCCCATCCCAGCCCTGACAAGAGAAGAGAAAAGCTTCAGTGGCTCTGTCAGCAGGACCATCACCCAGCAGGCAGCTGGCAAAGAGGCTTTAACACGCTCCTTGGAGGCAACAAGCTCTCAGAGACTGATCATCCCATAAAAATGTCACTCTGATCTTTTCTGCTCCTGGAAAATCTTCCTCAGCTGCCCAACTTGGCCTTGGAAGCACAGAGCTGGGGTGGCAGAGCCCACAGCAGCACCCCTCAGTCCCAGCTCCTTGGCACAGGAACAGCCTCCCCTCTGCCCAACCGGCCAAACTCGGGGTCCAGCACCCACACTGACCTCCCACACTGACCCCTCTCTGCCAGATCCAGGAGGGACCAGAGTCTGATGCCCTTTTGCTGTTAGTTTTACCTTTCAGGAACTTGTGACCCCAGGACAGGCTGCAAGTGTTGAATCCTGGCATTCCCAGCAAGCTCATCCCAAACACTGCTCCTGCAGACAGAGCCACATCCCAGCACAAGTCCAGCCACCCTCACTGAAGTCAGACACCACTTGGAAGCAGCCAGGACATGTTGAGCCACCAACCTTGCCTACCCCAGGGAAGGTCAGTAGTGACCCTCTGAGCAGTGGGATGGCAGAGTAGGAACATCCTCACCATCTCTACCAAGACACAGAGCCCATTTCTCCTACCCCCAGTGAGAGATGTGGTAATTAGAGGCTGGGAAAAGATATGGCCTCATTCCAGCTTTTCTCCCAGGTCCCCTCATTTAGTCCCAGGATACATTGTGGCCTCTTGGGACCTCCAGTCCCCTGAGAAGGACAAGGAAGATCCAGTTTTCCATGGGGCCCATATGGTAACAATGCTCCCAAATTCCTTAACGCAGCCCCGCCGCCGGCAGGGAGCTGCACAGATGGTCCCTGGCTGGTGCCAGGGGCTGCCCGTGGCCAGGACACCCAGGGATAACAAGGGAAATGAGGCATTCTGGCTGGAAATAAGGTGCCATTTTTCAGCAGCAGAGGATTGGATTCCCGTTCCAAAAGGTGAGATGGATTTGCTGAGATCGGGCTGGGAATGTGGTGGAGACCTGAGGAAAGACCCGGCAGTGCCTCCTCTCTCATCCAGGTCTGGGAGGTCTCCTGGGGTCCCCACACCTGCAGCAGTGTGTCCTTTGGCCCCAGTGTGACAATGTCCAACTTGTCCCTTGTTGGAGACGCAGCAGTGGCAGAACAGGACATTCAGGCAGTGTCTCCAGGGTTTGGAGCTGTCTCAGGTGTTGGGAAGCCCTGGGTGCCCCTAAAGGGTGGGGACAGGGGACATTGCAAGCAATAAAAGGCAGCTACTCCCAATATCTTACCTTAAAGGACACACTTCTGCCCCAAAGACTTGCTCCAAACCCATGAAGCAGTTCCCACCTGAACCACTGTTCACTCAAGTTGCTAAACCAGAAGAGAATCTGCAAGGAAAAATGTCCAGATCTGAGAGTTTCTTTGCAGGGAGCAGTAAATGCTAGCATTGCACTGGTATTTATACTTCCCAGTGGGAGGGGAGGCATTACACACCACTTCCAGAGGGTATTTTCAGACAGCCACCTGCTCCTCTTTGTGCAGACACAATTGTTCCTCAGCAAAACCTCGTCAGACAAGGAGCCAAAATCTGCGCTGGGCCCTGGGGGGAGGAGGGAGCTGAACCCCCAGGGCTGGCACCCAAACACGGTCACATAGACACCTACAGGAATCTACAGGACTTTGTCACCTTGGGACGTGCTGTGGGGGTCATGTCGGGGGTCCTGACTCAGTTTCCCTGTCTCCAAAGTGGGCCACGTGTCCTGCCCTGACCCCAGAGAAAGGCAGGATCTCAGGGTATTCCAAGCAGGACCACAGGTCTGAGGCTGCTGAAGCCCTGAGGATCCCAGGGGAACATGTGGAAGCACAGGGAGTGTTCTGGAGGAACACGAGACTGGGGTGCTGGAACACAAGCTGGATTTCACTCTTTGGCACAGCTGCCCCAGTTGGCATGAGGGGTTCACCTGAACCAGCAAAACCAAAAACCAAACCCCCAAATCCTGTAATCACACCCCACTGCAGTCACCTGCACCCAGCAGCATCACTGAAAGACAGGGCTGTGGAAATACTGGAGAAATTCCAATTCCTTTAGTGCACAAGAGGTTGGAAAACCACCATGTGCCCTGCAAGGAAGGAGATGGATGCACCTGATCCAGGAGACCAAGCTCACATCCCTCTTTCAGGATGTGGTCTGCACTCAGATCCATCCACAGGGACAAGGAGGGGTTTCAGCAGCCACCAAACCAACACAAAAAAAAACCACAATTCCGGTTACAACCATTTCCTTTCCCAGTTGCTGTTCTGCTGTGTCACATGGCTCATCCATCCTTCTGTTCCATAACTTTGCAACCAAACCCCCTGTCCTTTGCTCTGTTAGGCTGAAGACACAGAATCCCAGAAGCCCAGAATAGCTGGGGTTGGAAGGGACCTCTGAAGACCATCTAGTCCAAGCCCTCTCAAGGCAGGGTCAAACCCCAAGCAGGTGCCACAGGGACACATGCAGGAGAGTTTGGAATGCCTCCAGGGAGGGAGACTCCATGCCGACCCCAGGCAGCTGTTCTGGTGCTCTGCCCTCCTCCATGGAAAGAAGTCCTTCCTCATCTTGAGGTGTTGAGAGTCTTTGATTTCTCTCTCAAGGAAGGTTACTTTAAAAAGCAGCAGAAGGAAATGCATTCCCTACAGAAGCAGCACACTGAGGTGAACCAGCCCCTGGGTGACTCTGCCAGGGAACACAGCACTGGGATCCCTCCCAGCAATCGGGCTGGTTTCCAGCCCAAGGTGGATGCAGACTCCTCTGACAGAGAACAAGGCACAGGGAGGTGATCCACAACCACTGAGGGAAAACCCTGCACTCGTCACAGAGGGAGCATCACTGCGAAGTCCCCTTACCTTTGGGAAAGTGAGGCTTTGTGCTCAGCCTCCCCACGAGCAGGGCACAGCCTCAATCCTTGCTGAGACACAGAGGCATGGCTGGTGATTTTCCATGATTTCACTATAGGTTTTGCCACGGGTACATCCCTCCCGCCCCCATGACACTTCTGCTGAGGAGTTATCTCATCTGGGAGCCGGCCGGGCTGGAGCCGGGGGCCTCCCCCTCGCCGCCGAACCAGCGCCTGCCCTGCTTTAGTCACACCCCGCGAGCTCTGCCGTGCTAATTTATTCAGCGACGAGGGAAGAGTCACATCTCCAAGGAAATCTGTGCCAGGGGTGCACAGAGCCCTGCCAAGTGCTGGAGAGGTGCCTCTCCACTCACCCAGGCCTGGCACCACAGCCAGCCCGTGCCCAGCCCAGGGCACAGGGGAGGTGCTGCTTGTAGAGACAGCCCGGGGCAAACCCCACATGCACCTGAGGAGCTTCCATGCCTGGTATGCCCAAGATCCAGGGTTTCCCCCGCACCACCCATCCCACTGGAATCTCTTCCACACCCTCGGCAGGCCCTCCCTGCCACGAGCCTCAGCACTGATAACCAGTCCTGCACACCAGCTGCGTATCTGCCCAATTCCCAGTGTAAAATTCAGCCACCAACTCCGTGACTGGTGCAAAGGGGAAGGGGCTCAGTGAGCTCCCTGAGGCCCACAGTGAAATCCCACTCCTTGCCCCGCTCCAGCAGGTCTCCAGCATTCTGCCACCACAGAATCATGGAATGGTTTGCCTTGGAAAGGACCCTGAAAGCTCAACCAGTTCCACCCCTGCCATGGGCAGGGTCACCATCCACGAGGCCAGCGTGCTCCAAGCCCTGGCCAACCATCCCTCACCAGACTCTAAATTATGGGTGGGGTTGAGGAAGAGCCCAGGGAGGGAGTTTGGAGTCAGGGAAGAGGCAGATGGGGCTTTCAGTGAAATCTGGGAAGTGTTAGAGGGTGTTCAGAGCCACAGTGGACAGAGCAGGGATGTGTCCAGTGCTGCTGGTCTCAGGTTGGACTGCAGCAGGCTCAGGAACATATCCCTGCATCACACTTTGGGGTTTTGCAGGCACCACCACATGCAAAGGAAGAAGCAGTGGTCCTGGAGCACAACCCTGGCCCCAGGGAAGCCTCCAGAGCTCAGCAATTCACCACCACCCACCCCAGCACACAAACAGAGACAACAGCAACAAGACTGTGCCCCAAGTTCCCCTTGTGCTCCCCATGCCACCTGCAGACAATCCAGGCAGGGCTCCCCTTTCCTCCATCCTCCCAAAGCACAGAAGGTTTTAGTCCATGCTGTTCCAAAGAGTGGTGGCATCATGGCTTGGGCACTGGATGACCCAGAGGTGACTGGGATGGTTTCAATAACTCCCACATTAGGGGGTAAGGAAGATCCCCCTTGTTTTCATATCTTCTGTTGTTCCTTGCCTGTGCTAAGGGACTTTAGCAATTATTTAATTCCTTTGCTGATAGCACAGCTAGTTCCTAAAGAACTTTTGCCCAGATGCAGTGGTGGGCAGTGGGACATCGGTGGGATTCTTAGTTCTGGACACTCAGGCTTTGAGGATGAGCAGATTCAGCACCAGGACAGCTCTGCAACATTTGGCAAAGAAATCTCACAGGATTTACCACAAGCATCTCCTCCCCTACTGGGAGATGTGGGTGCTCAGCTCCACGGAGGACAAGGCAGGACCATGGGGTTAAATAAATCCCTGCCTGATTGAAACCTGCTCTTCCTCCCAAGCACCCTTACACCATGGATAACCACAGCCCTCCCTTGCCAAGCCAGGCTCCTTTGGAACCTTGGCTATCCCCCACTGGTTTGGAATGGGTGGATGAATCTCAGCAAGGGATGAGCAGGCAGAGGTGGAGATAACCAGCCCCAGTCCAGGCTGGAATGGCCCCGGTGCCGTTGCCCCGGTGCCCGTGCCGGGAGGGCCAGGGCGGTGTCAGCCCTGGCAGCCACAGGACCTGGCAGGAGCAGCCGTGCGGGGACAGCTGAGGACAGCGACCTCACAGGGTGGCTCAGGCACTGGAGCCCTGTCTGCTCTGTCTAAATCCACATCAAGCAGGGTCACATCTTCAACCCACACCCTTCAGGGGCAAAGTGAGCCCCTAGAATGAGCCCCAGCCAAAGCCCACCTGGCACACCTGGCACAGCCAGTACACCTGGCACAGCCAAAGCCATAGTGCTGCAGAAAGGACTCATCCTACTCCTGTCTGGCATTTGAAGCCTTGTTTCATGCAAGAAGGACTTTCCAGGAGAGTCTCTGCCCTGCACATCCCAACTCCTGACACAGGGGAGGATGTGCCCACTCACGGCACCAGCAAGGCGGAGGGCCTGGAGATGCTATGCTTTAGAAGGAAAATTCAAGTTGTTCCTCCTTAGGAGAATTGTAGGATTAGCTCAGCCCTTATTAAGCATCAGAAGAACCACAAAAAGCACCTCAAAAATAGCCTGCTAAGGAAAAACTCCATCTGGAGCTCATTCCTCCTGGATGTAGGCCACAAGGAAGATATAAGGGATATAAAAGTTCAGATCCCTCCAGAAATCCCAAGTACTGGAAAAGATCAGGAAGAATAAATCAAGGTTTCCATTAATATGAAGAGCTGAGTTGGATCCAGTAGGGAGCTCTAAGCAGAGCCCCTGAGGGCTTCACCCAGCATGGAATGAGCAGAGGAAGGGACCACAGGAAACACCATGTCCCACCACTGCTCCCTTCATTTGGGGATTGGAGAAAACAGAGAAAAGGAAGGGTGTTGCTTCCCTTCCAATCGAGGGAAGCAACACCAAATTGCTCCAGAAAGTGTGGGGAGTGTGGTGGTTTGCAGAGGGGTGGCAGCCCTCCCCCATGGCAGCAGAGCTCTCATCTGGGCATGTATCATCTCAAAATCCAGGACCAGGTACTAGTTCCGCTCAACTTCCAACGTGCTCCCTCTCAAAATGTCAGCTCCATGGAGCCCATCCAATGCAGTGTGCTCAGTGTCCCCAGGGACTGCCCTGCCTGGCACAGGAGCCCCAGGAGCTCTGTCCTTGTCCTCACTGTCCACGTTGTCCTCATTGTCCACAGGCTCCCATGGCCATCCCAGCTCACTCAAAGAGGAGCCCCAACCATGGCATCATTGAGCCTGACCCCTGCTTCCACCCATCACCCCCAAAGGGCACCCAAGAAACACTGAACTCATTTCACTCTTTGGTCCAAAGCCCCTGGGAACACCACTCTGCCACCCCCAGTACTTTGGGGGCTCCTGCATACACTGAGTTCACAGGATCCCAGACTGGTTTGGGTTGGAAGGGACATTTAAGCCCATCCTGTTCTACCCCCTGCCAAGGGACACCTTCCACTCCCAGGCTGCTCCAGTCCCTGTCCAACCCAGCACTAGGAACCACCCTGAACCACCTCAGGATGTTAGAGCAGGATTTGGCCAATCCATGACACATCACCAGGAGAGAAGGACACATCTGCAGCTCAGCAGGCTTTCAAAGGAATGAAATGTGGGTGATTACACTGGTGCACCACTGGTGGGAAGAGTTGCAGGTGGGGTGGTTTCCTACCTGGTCCCCCTGTTTGCTCCTGTGGACACTCAAAAACATGGGGGCCAGGACATCTTAAACTCCCTTGGGGGGGAATGAAGGAAAGGGGATATCCCAATGCCTTGGAAAACATCTGCTGCCTGAGCTGAGGACGTTGTGTGCTCTCTATTAAAAGCCAAGAGCATATCAAAGCTCACAAGGCAAAGGGACACAGGTAGGGCTGGGAATTTCTCTCCACACACAACCCAAGAACAGCAGCTAAGCCAATGCTTTCCAGAGGGTTTAGTGACCATTTCTGCAGACAGCTTTAAATTTCTGGCTCTTTTGCAACACAGTTTTGGACCCTGCACACCTCCCAGTGCCTGCTCCTGCAGGCAGCAGGCAGAGCCCAGCTCCAGCTGCACTGGCTGGGGGGTTCAGGCTCTCCCTGAGTCCCAGCACTCAGCAGTGCCAGGCTGTGCTGCTGCAGAGCTGCAGCCCCCCCAGGGCAGCACAGGCAGAAAACCCAGCATGTGTCAGGAGTGGTGGGATGCTCACCCAAGCAGAAGTGGCTCCCTGCCCAGCCTCCTGTGCCCTCCTCCCACCTCCCCAAGTTCAGAGCTGCCTGCAGGCACCAGCCCACCTGAGGTGACCTTCACCTGTCATGCTGATATGGGGACATTCACTGAGTGATGCTCACATGTGAACACCTGATAGGCAGAGCCCCTTGACCTTGTCTCCTCTGGGTAAATGCACCAATTTATCTTCGCTAGCTCTGGAAGGTGCCTGGTTTGGACAACTACAATCGCTTCCCTGCTGAAATACAGTGATTCCAGACCTTGCCACCACCACGAGAGGACCTTCAGCCCATGCAGACATAGCAGCAACAGCTCCCTGGGAATGCACCCAGTGCAGGCGCTCAGAGGATGGAATTTACCCTGCATCCAACTGGGATGTAATTGGAGGTGGGATTTTTGTGCCTTGCCCTTTGCAAAGTGCTTGGCCCTGCTGAAGAACATGGACTCTGGGCTTGATAGGCAAAGCACTCCCAGAAGCTCTGGGAATGTACACTAACACCCATCCTGTAGATCTCCTACTCTCATGGCACAGCATGAGGTGCTGTCCAAAGGCCCTTTCTCCTCTCCAGCATCACAACCACAGTTGTTGGCCACCATCCTTCAGCTCAGCAGATCCACCTTCACCTGCCTGGACCTGCTCAGAGCTGACATGGAGCTCCAGGGCTGGGCTCACATCCAGCAGTGCTCTGCATCCTTACAGGCCATACAGGCTCTCCAGGGTGCTCCCTCCCCGGATGTGGAGTGGACCTGAACAGGATTCATCTCTCCCTACAGCCAAAGCCACCTTACTCCGAGGCACTGGGTCCCTTTGGCACCTTTGCATGTTCAAATCCTTCCATGCATAGAGCAGGGATGGATCCAAGCCCACCTTGCTCCTTGCTCTCAGGGATTTCTGAAGAGCATCAGCCAGTCCTGAGGGCTGAAATGAGATAAGGTGGAGTCTAGTTCCTGAAGCTCAAGAACCAAACACTCTCCCAGACTGGGTCTCACCATCTCCTCTGCCCTTTGCAAAGTATGTGGCCTCCTCCAGCTGTGTCTGGTCTGGGGAACATCGGACAGGGCAAGGCAAGAGGGTTTCTGGGTCAATCCAAGTCTCCTGAGGGGAAACAGATGGGTTTTCTGGTGGGGACTGATGCTCTGAAAAGCAATTACACATGAAGACATCCCCAACAGACTCTGCTCTGCTCTGGCCCAGAGCCCAAGTCATCCTGGGTTTGGATTTTAATTAGCCCCGTTTTGGTATCTGCTCTCTCTTCCCTCCAGATAATGATTTAATTATTACAGACATGTCTTCAAATTAGCAGCTTCCTCAGTGGTTTATTCAGATCTCCTCAATTACAGAGCCCAGCTCACCATCATCACAAGAGAGGCTGGAGAGAACAAAGAAAGCCCAAAATGCTTCCTGGAAAGAGGAACCCGCAAGCACCTGTACAAGCAGGGGTCACTGCCAAGCCCTTCTCCTCCATTTATCCAGGTCTCCCTCACAGCTGGACAGGAAACCTCGCTCCAAATCACGCCCAAAGAGCTGCATCGTGTGTGACCATGGCCCTGTCTTCCCACCAGGCCTTTGTGCTCAGCAGAGCACAAGCAAGGTGAAAAGGACATGGGATAAGCTGGGACGTGGAGCCACCTCTGTGCATCCCGCTCCAATGAGATCACAAGATCACATCCCCCAGCAGAAGGGACCCTGTGGGGACCTGGTAAGTGCCCACTGCCACACTACAAGTGCCCTTGTGCTGGCTGTCACCTAGTAGGCTCCTCACCTTCCAAGGGACCACAAGGGATGTGGGACCAGGCAGGGAACAGGGAACAGGGACCAGGAGGTGGGAATGGCAAGTGCAATCTCCTCCAGCAGTGGGACTGGACAAGGGCCTGGGGCTGAGCCAGGCTCCAGGCCTGAGGGATGCTGACTGAAGAGAAATCAGCAGAACAGGCTGCCAAAATAAAGACCAGAGGTAAATGCAATGTGAAGGAAGGGGGAAACCTTCAGAGCACAGCTCCACAGCAGATTTGGTGCCAAGGAGCAGGGACTCACCTGCACAGGAGAGGAGTCCCCAGCTGAACTGCCAGGCAGACATGTTGCTCCCTCACAGTGAGGTGTGGGCAGAGCATCTCCAGGCTGCACGAATTCCCAGCAAACTCTCCTCCCCAGCCTGGCACAGACTCACAGAATATTCTGAGCTGGAAGGGGTGATCCCTGTCCCCAGGACAGGAGGGGACACACTCAAGAGGTGCCCCATCCCTTGCTGCAAAGGGCAACAAGCTCCAAGAACACCCCAACAAGCACCTTGGTCCCTTTCCACCAACCAAGCACCTGAGCTCTTGACTCCACATCATGCTTCTCCCAGGACCCCCAAGATTTCCCTCACCAGCACTGCTACAATACCCACATTACTACCAAAGGAACCAGATTTTGCAGCAGCCACTGGGAAAGCTCTACTGCCTCTCCCTGCTGTAGCATGGGCAGGAGCAGAAAATCTCTTTTGGCTCCCCTGTCACTGCAGTTTACACTCCAGGAGACCAGCTTAAAGCAGCTGCAGCTCCTGCTGCTGCAGGAAAAGCCCTCGAGCACAGCCACGTGTGAGTCTGCACCTGCAAACACAGCCTAGGCCTCCCAAATCTCAGGCTAACCCAGCATTTGTGAGGCTGGATTCTCCTCTGAATCCCTCCCTGAACTCAGGAAAAGCTGCTGTGCAGCACAAATAGCCCAGTGCTGTGGCCTGGTATCCCAGCTCACATTCCTCATATTCCTGGCTGGATTCACAGCCCTGTTCTCTGGGCAATGAGCCTCAGCCCTGCACCACTGGTTTCGTGCCCCAAGTCCCTCTGGGGTGCTCCCTGGCTCTGTCCTCTCCAGCAACCATCACAAACCACTGAGCATTCCGAGCTCTCCACCCCATCAGAGACCAACACATTCAAGAGCAAGCAGGGGGAGAGTAAAGGTCACAATGGAGCAAGGCTAAATTTCTTAAGAAACCAGGCTAAAGAAGATGGGAGTGGAAGTGACACACAAAAAAACAACCAGAAGGATTTTCATCAACCCAATCAAACCTCCTGGAATATTATAACAGAGGCAATAACAGACACCTCCCCTCTGGCCAAGGACAAAGAAAGGCTTCCTAGTTATGAAGAAGATGAAGAAAATTGGAGTAGAAGAAAGGAAATGACTCAAAAATGGCTGAAATGTCAGCTGTTATTAAAAAGCCTTCACCTGGAGAGACCTATTGAGTGATGAGAACAGGGATATGATGGGGAAAGCTGAACAGACAGAGAACAAGTGGGGAAGCAACCACCCGAGAATGGTTCTGAAAGCCACGCTGGTGACTACAGGGGTGGGCTGACCTCCAGAGCTGTGCTTGCGGTGACCTGGGAGGAATTTGGGGTCCTGAGAGGCCATGCCTGTCATGAGGGTGACAGCACTGCAGGTGACAGCAGCCCCGGGATATCCCCCATCGACGAGCGAGTCCCAAAGAGACACAGTTAAATCCCCCCGGATTTTGAAACATCCTTCCAGAGGCGCTGATCCCGCCGTCCTGTCACCTCTTCTCTGCTGTGCCTGCTCGAGGACAGGAACAGGGACACTCCTGCCGTGCCAGCAGCACGGCCGGGAATGCAGCCGCCAGCATCCCGAGTGGAAAAGCAGCTGGCATCACCCAGGAGGGGACACCCACCCCTGTGAGCCCTGAGCCGGGGCGGCCGCGGCCTCGCACGGCCCCGGCGCTGCGGGGAGGGAGGGGAGTGTCGGGGCTGTGTCACTGTCACTGTCACCGTCACCGTCACGCAGCACTGCGGGACCGCCCGCTCCCGCTCCCAGCCACGGCAGCTCCATCCCCGCCGAGCCGGGCCGGAGCCGCGCTGCCCCCGCTCTCCCGGCGCGGACACAAAGCCCGTCCCTGCTCCCACCCCGCCATCCCTCCGGCATTGCCGCAGCTGCCGCGCCGGGAATTCTGGAGCACGAGCCGCTCGCATCCCCCGCGGCATCCTCCTCTCCTGACGTCTCCTTCTAGCGCCTACCAAGAGCTGCGTTTGCGGACACGCGGCTCCATCCATCCATCCATCCATCCATCGGCAGAACCCCGGGCACGGCCCCGGCTCCCCCAGCCCAGCCTTGCTCTGTCCCACGTTCACAGCCACGGTGTGGCCAGAGTCCTCCGAACCTGACAAGATTCACTTTTTGGACGCAAGAAGTGAGAGTTAAACCTCACACATTTCCTGCCGGAGTAAGGTCGGGGTAGCAGGGAGTTGGGAGCTGCACAGAGGTTGGACTTTTCCAAACCAGACTGTCACCTTCAGGGGAAAATACAGAGGCAGTAAAGCCATCCCAGCTGTCACCATCACCTTCAGCATTCTCCTCGCACCACCAGTCTGCACCAGCTCTCCCCTGCCAGCCTGCTCTGGTTACTGGTGTCAACAGCACCTGCCCTGGGCCAGGAAGTCCTCTCATATTTACAGATGTTTTGGGTACCACCAAGTGCACTGAGCAGCTGCGTCAGAGTGATAAGCCTCAATTCATGCCAGGGGGGACAGACAGGGACAAAAGGAAACCATGAGGTCCCAGCTGCCTCAGGGACTGGTTAAACTGGGCGCTCACAAGCAGCTTCTGATCATGGTTTAGTGGCCACAGTGGTATTAAGTCAAAAGTTGGACTTGATGATCTTGGAAGTCTTTTCCAACCTTAATGATTTTATGAGTCTTTGATTCTATGATTTGGGGATAAATCCTGCAAATTCTCACACTTTTGGGAGAACACATTCAGAGTGACCACAAGAGTGACCACACAGGAGCTGACCAATGTCATTCTCCTCTCCACCTGCACCAAGAGAAAAGAGAGAAAGCTCCAGGTGTAGGCAGCAGCATGGGAAGATTCTTCTGCTTCCTTCCCCACACCAGGGTTTTGGCACTTTGAGGCACCTCAGGGCAGCCCATGAGGAGTCAAGAGTCCTTGGAAGGAGAAAGTCCAGGCACGGAGTGATGGAGGACCTGACACACCTTGGTCTGACAGACTAGGGTGGCTCTTCCTGATGGGTCACTACATTTGTTTCCAGGCCAGGGCAGTGACAGCCCCTCCCTGGCATCTCCAGTGGTTGGATTTCCTTTGAGTTGTAGTAAAGAAAGGAGGAAATCAAGCAGCCAGTGTCCGCTAGCTGGTGGGGCTGGTGACTGGTTTCCTCACCTTTCCAGACTGAAAAATAAACATTCTTTTCTTTGCAAGACTGGGGGAACTATCAATGCCTGTGTCCATGGCCTGACCACATTGCAGCAGGGTGTAGGGCTCCCAGGGAGCAGCCAGCCCTGTGAATGTGTTCCTCGAGCCCCTGCTCCTACACTGCTGGATTCCAGCTCCCTCATGAACTTCCCAGCAGCAAATAGGGCAATCACATGGAGATGGAACAGGAAAATCCAAATACCTTCAATCCAAGGTCTCCTAAAGAAACACATCCCTTGAGACCATCACTCCTGTTTTACAGCTCAGTACCTCCCAGCTGTGTTGAACTTCAGTTTGCACAACCCCCACACCCAGCTCTGCTCCCAAATCCCCATCAGTGCCACAAAACCTGTTTGTCAGTTCCCCCCAAGATCACAGCACGTGACATCAGCCCTTGGCTTCATTCATAGTTCAAGTGATGAGCTCTCCCTGCTCTATCACAAGCCAGCAAGGTCAGGAGGCTGAAAGCTGCTGGAGAAAAGAGCCTGCTGCCTGCACACCAATCTGCCCAGTGCCCTGTGTGAACTGGAAACACCAGCATTCACCTCTGCATTCACCCACTGAACAGAGACTTGGCTCTCAAAGCAAAACCTTTGCCACCTTTTCTGTATTTCACATCTCAGAGCCAAATGTGAAAAGGAAACTTGTTTATTTACAAAGAGGATGGAGCAGACCCCCAGGACACACACAGAGAGTTAACAGAGGGTTTTGAGGGTATTTTGCTTGATGCTGCATGAAGTCCCCAAAACTCATCCTTTCCTCAACCAGTGATTTCCTCAGTGGCCACCAGAGAAGGTGCCATCATTTCCCTCCTGGACTCTACACCCCTGATCACGAACACACCTCACAGCACGGAGTAAAGGTAATAAATGTTCATTTACCCCCAAATTGCTGCAGCTGCTGCATTACCTAAAGGCTGCACCTGGAGGGCAGAGTGTGACACTTGGGAGCGCAGCACATGTCCTGCACTGAGCCATGAGCAGGATCTCAGGCAGGAATGGAGGCTGTGCAATAGCCAAGCCATTGGAGAATTCAAGCACTGGTATTTTTAGGCAGCGGGAGGATGTGTGGGAGAGCTCTCCCCGTGCAGGCTGATGCCATTTGCTGCAGGGCAATCAGAACGAGATTTATTGACAACGTGTGATTTGAAAGCGACACCGGTGCTCCCAGAGAGGCAGGCACTGATCAGCAGTTTAGGAGACAAAATTTTTCTATAAATGTGTAAACACGAAGGACACATGTAACAAAAGCCATTTCTGCTTGCAGGGATGCTCTGGCTGCCAACTCCAAAAATGGCCACTGTGAAAGTCTCCTAACTAAACTAACTAGAAGCAGATGATCAAAAGCGGGAAAAAATGCTCTTTTTTTAATATGGCAGCCCAAAGTGTTGGCTGTAATCAAGTGATTATCATCCAGGTTTTGATGCTGGGGAGAAGATTCTCTCCCTATCAAACACAATCTGCTCTCTGGGTGGCACATCTGGATGTCAGATAGATAACAGCAGCAAAGCAAACCTTTTCTGGATTTGGGATCAAAGGAAAGACAGCTCAGGTCAGGAGAGATGAGCCTTCTGGATCTAATTAAAACCTGATGGGTTAAAATTAGTAAAGTCATGTTATTGAGCACATGGTGCATGGAGAGCCCAAGCTCCCGGAAGGGTTCTGGGAGGAGGCTCTCCCAGGGACCCTGGCAGTGACCTGAGACTCCACCCCATGTCCCAGTAAAGGCACATCTGCTTCCAGGTGCTGCGATGCTGGGGCAGAACAGGGACAGCAGCTCTCCACAGGCACAGATTCTGGGAATCTCCAGAATTTCCACCCATCCACTCTCTAGCACACCAGGTTTTCCAAGCAGCAAAGCTTGAAAGTTTCCGTTGGTTAACACCTCTGTGGATCCTTCAGAGGCTTTGGTTTTCTGATCCTCTACCCCCACATGGCCTCCTCAACCCTCCCCAGCCTGCCTTAGCCCAAACTGCTGGCAGATAGCCCTGGCTGCAGGAGATGTGGGGATCGGGTGCCCTTTGCCCATCCAGCAGTGCATCCAGGCTGGACATGGCCTTCACTGATGCTCCAGTCCCACAGCAACCTAGAGGGACAGGACCTGTACTGCTGCCAGCATCTCTGCACAGGGACACAGCCAAGAGTGATTCCATCCTCAGCCAGGTGGGAGACACGTCATCAGCATGCTGGGATGGCAAAGGCTCCAGCAGCACAACATCCCAGTGATTCCCATCCTGGCAGATCCCGATCCATGGCCAGAAACCAGCTGTGGCCACACCAGAATGCCCCAGAGAAACATTCTCTTCTGCAGATACAGAAGAAAAGCAGGATTTGGCTTTGCCACCCTCACACTTCACTCCCACCACCCCTTCTCAAGAGTAGGAGCTCAGCTTCACAGCATGCCAGGGAAAGCAAACACAGGAGGGAAAAATCCAGGAGCACCAGAGCCACTACATCCTGCAGAGAAACCATCCCAGACACTGCGGCCCTTCCTGAGCCTCGAAACAACACCATGCCCAAAAGAGCCCTGAAACAACTCCCTGCACTCCTCAAATCCAGGTGTCACCCAGGGAGACCCCAACTGAGCTGGGTACTGCTCGGGATGGAGTAGGAATTGTAAGGCACAGAGGCTTCCACCACCCCAGGACACAGGGCTCAGGTCCATCCCCAGGGACAGAGGGTGAGAGGGCACAGAGCCCGTGTCCCCTGGCTCTGGCCTTATTTGAGGAGCCTGAGTGTGCTCACAGGACACGGAGCCTCCAAGGGGTTCCTGACAGCTCCATCCACAAACAGGAGTGTCATCCCCCAATGTCTCCCAGGGAAACCACACCCACACACGGAACTTGGTGTTATGTGGGGCAGTGTGGGACCAGAATAACTCCTCTCCTGGCTGATCAGTGTGTGAATAAATCAGCCACAGCCAAAAATAACCTCTGGACATTTTTTGACTCCTTCCTGGAAAACAGTTAGGGGCTGCTGCTTGACAGAAGCCCAGATCTACTTAGTTACAGCTGCCAGACACTGAATTACAGGGCAGATTAAGTGGATTATGGATTTTGTACAAGCCCATCTTTCCCCTCTGTGCCCGCAGCTCCTGGCACTGGGAATGTCTGCATGGGGAGCAGTTCTAGGCACCACCACCAAGCCTATTTAACTCATGATCAGCTGAGATCAGCTTTATGACACCTGTGTTAATGCCACAGCGAGGCTATAAACACCTTCCCAACTCTGGAACCAGAAAGGCCAGGCTTTGGCAGGAGAAAATCCATGTGAGGATGTTCTGCACTAATGAGACTCTGAAAAGGTGAGAGTTGGGCTTGGGCCAGACGTCCCCTTCTCCCAGGCTCCAGGCATCCCATGCTCAGCCCAGCTCCTTCCTCTGGGCTATGGACCCCTCAGGCACCCCACAGCTGCAGTGTTTGCCCTGTCCCAGCACATCACATCATGACGTGGCCAGGAGGGAATTTGGAATTGCAGAGAAATTTCCACCAGGAAAGGGTGGAAATGAGAAGTTTAAATGCACGCACCTGCCGCATGGGCAGCAATTCCGGGAGGGGGCCCCTTCCCCGCCGTGTCATCCTGCCCTGGCGAGGGATGCTCCTCTCTGGAAGGCGAGATGCGGAGTCCAGGCAGGAGGAGCCTCCTTCCTTTCTTTCTTCCCTCCCTGCCGCACATCCCTGCTCCCGCTATTTAAAGCAGCCGGCCCCGCTGACAACGCCTCGCCGCCCCACGGAGAAGCCGGCCCGGCCCCGCGCTCCCGGGCACGGATCTGCCTCGGGACCCCCGACAGAGGGGATGGACACGGCAGCAGCTGCAGGCACCATGCAGCAAAAATCCCCAGGAACTGCCTTCTCCTGGAAACCGCTCGACACGGACAGGAGGATGGGGAAACGAGCTCTCATCTGCCACTTGTTTTCTTCTTTTTTTAATGTTTGGATGCAATTAAAGGCAGCCACCCAGCCGGTACCTCCTCGCGCTTGCTAAGAGAAGCATGGCAGGAACTGAAAACCAGGAGCAGAAAAAAAAAAATAAATCTGCATTTCAGATAAATTCCAGCCTTGTCAGTCCTGCAGGATTACAGAGCTGGAGACAGCGACCCATGAGCTCCTTAAAACATCAGAGTGAAGATTCAGCTAAGGAAGGACAACAGGGTCAGTCCCCTCCTGGCCAGCGACTTTTGGAGAAGGTCAAACACCCAGCTCCCAGATCCTCCTGTGGATTGGGAATCACTGTGCTGCCAGTGCTGCCCAGGGCTGAGGGGCAGCAAGTTTTGCACAAAAATGAGAGAGATGAGCAGCTACTTCATTCATAAAACCACAGAATCACAGCATGGCTTGGGCTGGAAGGGACCTTAAAGCTCAGCTCATTCCAACCGCCTGCCATGGGCAGGGACACCTCCTACTAACCCCTACTAACCAAGCCCTGTCCAGTCTGGACATGGACACTTCCAGGAATTCAGGGGCAGCCACAGCTTCTCTGGGGAACCAGGTGGTGTGCCAGGGCCTCCCCACCCTCACAGGGAGGAATTCCTTCCCAATATCTAATCTAAATCTCTTCTTTCAGTGTGAACCTCTTGTCCTGTCACTCCATTTCCTTATGCAGAGTCCCTCTCCAGCTCCTCTGTAGCCGCTTCACACCCTGGAAGAGACTGTGGGGTCTCCACACAACCTCCTGCTCTCCAGGCTGAACTGCCCCAGCTTTCTCAGCCTGATTCAGGACATCCGAACCCTACAAATGAACTCAAGGTTTTTACCCTGTCCCCACAAGGGTTTGAACCTGCTTGACCACACAACAAACAGAAATAAAATCCAATTATATCAGTACAACTTTTTATAGCAAAGAGCCTGGAATAATTTCCCACAACTTCTGCTCCAGATGGGCCCAAGCACAGACCTGTCCCCCAACACTGCAGTTGTTCCATGTGATATTTTCCCTCCTCCCTCCCAAATGCCAGCCCGTGTGAGCACACCCACACGGGAGTCCACCTCCCAGCCTTTCGTCTGCTCACAGAAGAGGCCTTTAAGCACTGAAAACTCCCAGCCACGTCCTCCAGGAGCCTGGCCAAGGCTTGGACCCACCTGCAGGGCCCACAGCAGAGCCCTCAGCCTGGGTCAGGTCTGTCACCCCACACCTGGTGCTTGGAACATCCCAGAAACCATCCATAAGGAAGGCGCTGTCATTCACACCTCTCTAGGAGGGCAGCTGGGCAACGGATCCAACAACCTTCTCCTCTAGTTAATATTCAGAGACCTCACAGCTCAGTTTTGGGAGCCATCTGGGAAACCTCTGGCTCAACAAAGCATTATTTAGGAGGAAATTAATTGTGAATTAAGGTTTCAAGGTTAGATAAAGAATACAGTATCTTTCTGCTTTACTGAAAACCCTGAAATGGCATTTCCCAGGCAGAGGATGGACACTCATGTCACCGATGTGCACAGAGTGGAGCCCTCCAGAGGTATTCCCAGTTGGGCCCCAGTTTGAGTTCAGCTCCCTCTGAGGCTCCAAGAATGCCTCTCTCAGTTCCAGTGTGAACTTCCAGCTCCAGCACAGTGTCAGGCTCCTTCCCAGCACTGACTCAGGACATCCTCACCCAGCACAGTGGGACCCACAACTCACACTCACTCAGCCTCCTCCTCATCCCAGTCCTCATTCCCAGCCCCCAGTGGGAGCTGCCCCAAAGGACAAGACTTGCAAAAATGTCCCTCCAAAGATGCATTTGAGAAGGGTTTTGGTGGGGGTTTTAGCCCTGGTGTCTTCTGAGACAGCTGAGACAGGCAGGAACCCAAATCTCCAGCTGTCCAGTTCCTCTGCATCTGCACTGGAGCTGCTGCCAAGCTCAGCTGGACCAGTACAGAGCAAGAGCCACTCACCACGAAGACACAATGCTGCAGAGGGATGAGATGTTTAATCCCACATCTTCCAAACTGGACACTCCAGAAAGCTGGATTTGTCCATCAGTCCCACCACTGGTGTCTCAGGAACCTGCCAGTGCAGAGGCACCCCACCCTCCTGCTGGTGACACTGGCCCCAGACAGCCTCTGGTCTGACTCCTGGGAAAGAGCTGCAGGAGGAGCAAGCGCTGAAGCTGGGATGGCACCTGTGCACCTGTGCCCCACAGGGTGCCAGGGAGATGGCAGCAGGGACCTGTGCTGATGGCTCCCTGACAAATCTCCAGGGAAGTCCCTACAGATCAGTCCTGTTCCCCAACCAGCACCTGCAGGGAGCAGCACAGTGTGATGTCTCAAAGAGCACAGGTACCTGAGACTCTCAGACTGATCATCAGAGACACAAAGACACCAAACTTTTCCACCTCCTGCTGTGTGGGCAGCACCACAACCAAGAAACTCCCAAACCACACAGGCACATTCATCCAGGTCCCAAACTCTAGCTCACACTTGCCTCTGGACCAGCTCCTGCTCACACAGTGGCTTGGTGGTATTAAACCCACCAGGAGAACCTCATTCCAGCATCCAGCAGATGGTGGCAAATGAGCTAAAATGAACACTTTGCCAATCCTGACTTGGCCAAAACCAGGGCCTCCCCAGAAGGGTTTGCACAGCTTTAACAAAACCCAGCTCCCTAAGCCAATTGCTGCTCTAATGATGCAATTGAGGGGATAAACAAGCCCTTCAAGGATGGTTATTCAGGAACAAACAGTGCTGTCTGGAGGCAGCTTGCAGCAGCCCTGTGAACAGAGCTAACAGAGGCTGGGAACCAGTGTGGGCACAGCTGGAGCTAGCCAAGCTGGCCAGATGCTCTTCTGGTCCGGCCCCGAGCACACAGGCCAATGTTTATGCTGAACCAGATCCATGAGCATCTTCCCAGTTCCGAGCTGGCCCAGCTTGGAAGGCATTTACCTGGTGCTGAGCTCCAGGAGCATGTGTGTGGCAGCATCCCCACGAGCTGGTCCAGCCCAGAGCTCGGAGCCAGGTAGATGCTCAGTGGGGCTGACACAGAGCTCGGTGCTGGGTGGATGCTCCAGGACTGGAGGCAGCACTGAGGAAGGCAGGAGGAGACAGCACTGGGAAATCAGAGGACTAGGAGAAGGCCATGGTAGGACCAGGCTCACCCGCATTCCTGCCCTCCCCTCGGTGTAAGGTAGAATCTCGGGAAAGGGATGCAAAGGGACAGTTTGGGAGCATATGGGGGCCTGCCAGAGGCAGAGAGCAGCTGAAAATCAAGTCCCCCTCTACCGGGTTAAGGAATCACTGCCCCCTTTCTGTCCCCCATACCATGCGGCCTCGGGGGATGTGCCCACCCTTCACCCCCTGCCTGCACACCCAGTGGGGATGGGGCAGCACATCTCCCCGGTTCTCGGTCCGCGGCCAGCAGACTGAGGGGAGCAACCCTAGCTCAAATGCTCGGTCTGCCGGTAAAGCCGGGGCAGAGCAAGTCCCCCCTCCAACCCAGCTCGGGGTAAGAATGACACTCCCCAGCTCAGACTCAACCCAAGGGAAATGAGGGAGCTCAGCACACCCTGACTCAGACACCCCCTCCAAGGGGTAACGGGGTGGGAGATGAAGCACCCTTGGAGCGACTCAGCCTCTTCCGGGGGGGGAGGGGGGAGAGCATCTCCCGGGGCACGGCAGGGCTCAGCATCCCTACTGCGGCCCCGCCCGGGGGGCAATGGGGAGCATCCCCAGTAGGGGGGTGGGGGGGACGAGGGCAGAGCATCTCCGGGGGGTGGCAAAAAGGGCAGAGCCCGCCGAGTCCAGCGCCACCGGGTGCTGAGCATACCCACGGAGGGGGCCGAGCATCCTCTCGGGGGGCAGCAGAGCATCCCCGGGGGAGGCAATACGGGCAGAGCCCTCCGGGTCCGGTCCCACCGGGGGGCTGAGCACCCCCCGGGCGGCCCCACGGGGATCACGGGGGCAGAGCTCCCCCCGGGCGGCCCCGCGCAGGGCTGAGCATCCCCCGTGGGCAGCGCGGCCCCGCCCGCACTCACCGCCCGCCGAAGTCGCTGGAAGCCGCCGCTGCCGCCGCTGCCGCCCCGCCCTGCCCCGCCCACTGCGTCACGGTCCCCGCCTGGACACGCCCCCGAGCAGGCCCCTGAGCGGCCACGCCCCCAGGGGAGGGGGTCGGGGGTCAGGGCGGAACCGGGGGCCGGGGACCTCCCGGGGACAGGAACCTCCCTAGGTACAGGATCCCCCTGGAGAGGGGAGGGACCCCCCCTTTGGGCCTTAAAAGATTTTCAGGAGCGACAGGAATTCCCCCAGGGAAACTCTTCTTGAGGACAGAAACCCTCTTGGGGGGCAGGAATTCCCCCAGGAGGACAGAAGACTCTGAGGTGGGGCAGAAATGCCCTTGTGGCAGTAGGAAACTCTCTTGTGGGCAAGGTTCCTCCCTGGGGAATGGGCTTAGAATTCTCCTGGGGGCAGGAACGTCTTGGGGGTTTATAAGTCCCCACAGGGGCAGGACTCCCCAGGGATCTTGTCCAACCCCGGAGGGAGGGAGGCAGGAGCAGACATGGGCTCTGGGGTGTCCCAAGCCCTGGGTGCCCCGTCCCCCACCACCATGTGGGGAGCAGCGATGGGGCCAGGCAGTGACCCCCAGACTCTGTCTTAGCCCCCTCCTCACGCTGCAAAGCTCAGTTCTGAGCCCTGGGGGGATGAGATGTGTCACGCCAGGCCCCCCTCGAGGATGTCTTCAGCATCATAAATGGGACAGAGGGCACTTCAGTGGGAGCAGCCAAAAACCCACCTTGCTTCATCATCCTGCCCTGCACAGGAGCATCCTTCACAAACAATTAATTTGGGAGCCTTGGAAGCACAGCCCCTGGCACAGGCTTTGGGATCCCTCAGCAGTCTTCACCCAGCCAACCAAGGCGGAGCTCCTTTCTGTGACCCCGCTGGGAAAAACTGGGATCAGTAGCATCATCACAGAGCAGCACCCTCCTCTCTCCAGGAAGGACATCGAGCTCATCCTCAGGATTTTTGCTGGACCACCCTGGGGAAGTCTCACATAAATGCCTCCAACCCACCAGAGGAGGGAGTGTGCTGGATCCGCCAGCCAGACTCAGGAACAACTGCCTTCAATCCCAAGAACATTTCATCTCTTTTCCACATGCCAGAGTTTTCTAAGCCAAGACAAGCTTCACTTTTTAAAAATAATACTGTGATACAGTTCTCAAATAACATTGATGAATACAATAATCCAAGGAAAACATTTTCAAGTAAAGAGGGGTGTGCAGCCAGGAGTACCAGGATCTGCTTTATTGACTGCCATCCACATTAATTTGTATCCATTGCTTTAAGAAGAGATGGATTAGGAGTAGCCTTTCTGTCAAGGCATGGCATTTCCTGCCTGGGATGATCAGAAATTTTCTCAATCAAATATGTTCCTTGCTGATAAAATGCTCTTTGTGTATTTAAGAAACACTGAGAGAAATAGGGTCAGGCAGGGAGGTTATGGACATACCATCTCCTGGCCATACCTGGGAAGCAGAAGGAATGTGGATTTCTTGGATTTGTCCATATTCTGTGCTTTATCCTGCTCTGGGGAGGCCCAAGAGCTGACACCACAGCTGTGAAAACATCTCACTGTCATTCCAATCCTCTCCTGAAGTTTTGTAGGAAAGGGCACAAGTGGGAATGCAGCACTCTGGAGTGTTCAGAGTCATTGAGGGAGAATGGGGCAGGGCTGGGCTCTTCAGTCGCCGTGTAAACCCCAAAGGAGGGGAGCAGGATTCCTTCCACCCAGTTTACCCCAGGACTGGGCAGGACTCCCAGCCAGTTCCTGCCAGTGCCCACATCCCCTTGTGAGCAGGGCACAAGCCCTCAGGGGACACAGGCCCCAAAATCACCATCAGCCCCTGGGCTGCCAGTCACGATTTCCCTTTGCAGGTCCCCTGGAACCAATTCCTCCCCCATGGGGTGGCACCACTCCTTCAGCAAGCTCCAAGCACCCATTTCAACCCTAAAAAATAGCAAATGCAGTTTACAGCTGGTGCCCACCCTTCGCTGCTCCCACCACAGAGGTGTGGGTGGCACTGAGAGCCCGTGGTGTGGGCTGTGCTTGGGCACTGCTCAGTGGGTGTCTCCTGGGAGACTCCAAATCCTCTGAAATCATCAGGATCAACCCTGCCAAGACTGTCTTTTTAGTGTCAGTGGCATTACTTTATCCTTGGCCAGGGTGTGTGTGGCCAACAGAGTTCCAGCCTCCACACAGACAGAAATACAAAACCTTTCTACGTGTTTATACAAAACAAACAAACAAACAAAAAACCACCACCACCAACAACAACAACAAAAAAAAAAACAGGACTGGAGAGTGAAGTTACCTCAGGGGCTGTCGTTACAGGGAGGACGTGGGGGCAGTTCCCTCAGAGATCCATGTTCTGGGAGAAATGGGGACGCACTTACTCAGAGGCCCTCATTACTGGGAGCACTGGGGAGCCAGCACCCTTAAAGGCCTTTGTGACTGGGAGGACGGGGTTCTCCTCATGCCGTTCACCTCAGCGACCCTCAGTACTGGGAGGACTGGTGTGTGGGGATCCCCTCAAGCACCCTGCTTTACTGGGAGGGGGCAGTTACCTCACAGACCCTTGTTATAAATGAGAAGCTTGACTAGGCCAATATTCAAGCAGCAATCAATTTATTAATTAATATGGTAAAGTATGAGCAATACAGCGCTGGGTACAGTGGGGAAAATTTTCCCTCCAACTTCACGCCAATAGTTGGGGCTTACAGGTATTTATAGGGGTACTCGTAAGCTTTCTCAGCAGTTTCTATTTCAAATTTTTATGTCACAATTCTACACACTATTGTGATTTAGTTTTTCTCAGGATGTATCCCAGAAAGGAGTATCCCCAGATGGTGGGATCCAGCTTCCGAAAGAAGAAAGAAGTCTCCCAGCTGCTGGTGAGGACCAGATTCCAGATGTGGGTCCACCTTTTAATTGCAAGGACTATAAATCTCATAGCAGTGATGTCCAGCTTCCCTTGGTTGAAACCATCAATCCTTGAGTTGATGTTCATCTTCCTTTCTCAAGCTGCTTTTCAATGTTTTGTTAAGGCATCAAGATAAGCATGTTTCCTTTTTTTATATTCTAAAGCTATAGTTTCAAAGATCCTGACTACAAGCAATGTTCTAAAATTATACTTCAAAGGTTATTATTGCAAAACTTTTTTTTTGCTAAAGCAGAAAGTTCCTGTCAAACAGCAACATCCTTAAAGCTTTAATTCGAATGCTCCTAAATCAACTTAAGACTACATAATTGCAAACAAAGGATAGGTTCAAAGGCCTTCTTCCATGCTTTACTTCCTCAGTTATTTATTAGAATTTTTATAACTGTCCCATGGTCAGTTTCCACACATATCACAATCACAAATACACACGTTGCTTGTATGTACCTGACACGAAACACAGCTGTGTATTTCACACCCTCATACTGGACAGGGAGGATTACGGGAGCCCCATTACTGGGAGGACTGCGGCAGGCTGGAAGCCCCTCAGGGCCCCTGCTAATGGAGAACTGGGAGGGGGCAATCCCTCAAACACCCCCATTATGGGAGGGGCAATTACTTCACAGATCTTCATTACGAGGGGGGATCTCCTCAGGGATCCCCTTTACTTGGCGGAAATCTCCTGAATTTGAACGGGGGGAGTTTCCTAAAGTGCTCTTGTTACTGATAAGACTGTGAGGGGAGGGAGAAACCCTCAGGGACCCTCAGCACTGGGAGGGCTGGGAGGGGAAGCCCCTCAGGGGTCCCCGTTACTGGGAGCGCTGCAGAGGGATCCCTCAGCACTGGGAGGGGAATCCCCTCAGGGGTCCCCGTTACTGGGAGCGCTCCCTCAGCACTGGGAGGACTGGGGGTTATGTCACAGCCCTGGTGACGTCAGGGCGGCGCGCGGTGTCGCGGGGGTGACGCGGCGCGGGGCGGGCGCTGTGGCGCTGTCCCCGCTGTCCCCGCGGGGCCCGGCCGGACATGGCCCCGCGCGGCCGCCCCGCCGCCGCCGCCATGCCCCGCAGGGGCGCCCGCAAACGCCTCAAGTTTCGCGCCGACGACGTGTGCTCCGAGCGGGGTGAGAGCCGGGCCGCGCTGGGCCGGGCCTGCAGGGCCGGGCCTGGGCCGCGGCTGAGGGGGGCCGGGGCTGATGAGGGGAGCGGGGACTGTGAGGAAAGGCGGGTCTGAGGTGAGCTGGGCCGAGCTTGGCCGTGCTGGTGCACGCCGAAGAGGAGGCCTGGGCCCGCATTAGGGCCTGAGAGAGGAGATAGTTAAAGGGCCTGGGCTTGGCCTGGGTGAGGGGGATGAGGGGAAGGAGGACGGTCTGGTCTCACCTAGGAGTGAGTTGGGCCCTCTCGCGTTTGTGCGGGCAGAGAGCTGCATCCAGGAGGGATCCCCTAGCAGGGTTCTGGAGGGATGTGTGGCAATAAGACCTTTTTGCCTGTGGAGGAGGAGCCTGAGACCAGAGGATCAGCCAGGCTGGAGTTGGGCTGTGTGAGGGAGAATGGGATTATCACTGGCTGAGGTGGTGGGAGAAGGAGAATTGCATTGAGCTGGGTGGGGACGTTGGTCCCCTGAGCCTGGTAGCCTGGTCTGGAGTAGAGACTTTCTGGGGACTGCTGGTCTGCATGTCTCTGCTGAGGCTCATTTTCTTGTTTGTGCATCTCCTCCTCGAGCCTCTGCTCCTCTGGGGACTGTTCCCTTTAATCATCGTGACTCTTAGCCCTTTTGTCCCCTCCCCATAATCCCTAATCCCTCTGACTCCTGTTTCCCCCTCTCTGCAGTGACGGTGGCAGATTATGCCAACTCAGACCCAGCTGTCGTGAAGTCTGGGCGGGTGAAGAAGGCTGTGGCCAACGCAGTGCAGCAGGAAGGTGAGTATGCCACGGGGCCCCAGCCTTACCCACACTGCCTTCAGGTTTTGCTCTGCATGACATGGGAAACTCCTTTTCCTTAAACTGAGAAAATGTGTTGTCCTTTAGTGCTGAAAATGAACCCGTGCTACTCTGTAGACAACCAGATTTAGACAGAAGGTTTTGCAGAGATCCTGCTGCAAGAATTGCTGAGTCTTTGTTACTGCCTGAAATGGAAAGGCTTGGGTGTCATCTCCTGATTGAAGCAGAAAATAACATTATAAAAGTCTTTATTACCACATATTAAACTGTAGATAACTTTATTAGCAGGCTAGACAACCAGATGTTAAGGATTTAGACAGGAAGTTTTGCAGAGAGCCTGCTGCAAGGATTGCTGAGTCTTTGTTGGGTGTCATCTCCTGATTGAAGCAGAAAATAACATTATAAAAGTCTTTATTACCACATATTAAACTGTAGATAACTTTATTAGCAGGTAAAGTTCTTTGCCAGGGGAGTAAGGTTGTAATAGGTCTGTCAAACATGTGTTGTGAGGAGGTCTTGGGAGGGTGTTGCTGTTTTTTTTGTGAACTTTGCAAAGAAGGAGTTTTCCTGGAAAGGTAGTGCAGTATTTTGTTATCATCTTTCTCCTTGTCTGGGAGCTTTCTGAGCTAACACACCCCACTTGGTTGAGAAATGGTGATGTTTAGGCCTTTTAAATGTAGCTGTCACACGTGTTGGGGTGGATGTTGTGTTGACAGTGATGACTGAACTTTTCATCTTGCATTGTTGGAGGCAGTATGCATTTGGCATGAGTGCCTGTCAGGGGCAGTGGTGCTTCTGAACATCCTCTTCAGCTTCTACTTCTCAAGCTTTTAAGATCAGGACACTTCCCTCTTTTGTGGCCTCCTTTGTTTGGGGCTTCCCTCCTCCCAGTCCTGCTCCTGTTCACCCATCTGTGTTCTGTCTCCTTGAGGCAGAGTCCAGCACTTCAGCATCATGCTGGCAAACTGCTGGTGTTCTGTTCTCCCTGCCCCCAGCATCATCTGCTTCACCCAGTTTATCCCCTTTCCTGCTGTGTTTCTGGCTCACCTTCACCTCATCCTGGTGCCTCCAGGTCACAGCAGTTCCATGCCCACCCCTTTCCCAGGTCTTTGCAGTGCAGTCTCAGGGGTTTCCCCTCCGGATTCGTTCTTGGGATCTCTCCTCCCCAGCCCCAGGGCTGTGCTCCAGCCTTATCTGGTGCAGCCATGACTGTGCTGCAGCCTTATCTGGCCCAGCCTTATCTGTGCGTCTTGGGGTGCCACGCGTGGGGACAGGAGCTCCAACCTTTGGCCTTGCTGCCCTCCAGAAACTCCGCTCAGAGTAAACCCCCTGCTGGGTGGGACTGCAGCGGGCGGGGCGCCTCCCACAGCGAGTATCCCATGGGAGCTTCATCATCCCATGGGAGCTTCACCGACAGGGGAGCCGCGGCCAGGAGGAGCTTTTCTGGGCTTCTTTCTTACCCATTTTAGTGCCCAGGATGGGAGGATTGCAGGAGTGAGGTGAAGAGAGGGTGCCTCTGCAGGATTGCAGCGCAGCCATTCACTGCTCGGTGGACTCATGCTGTTGACTCAGAGGTTGACTTTTTCGTAGCAGAGTGGGGTGGACTCTTCTTCTAAACCCCACTCTGAGTCCCTGTCAGTTTTGTACTCTTGCTTGGCTGCATTTGATGTCCTAACTCACTGCCATTTGTGTTGCCACATATTTCACTCTCTTTTTACCTATGAAAGGTCATGTGGAGAGGGCAGTGGGTGAACAACTGCCATGAATACATCCAGGTGCCAGGAAAGCATCCAGTTTACAGAGCAAACTGTGCAAAGCGAGGTAGAACTGGTTTAGCAAAGCACTGAGGTGTGTCTAGTCAGTAGGTACAGTCAAGCCCTGTCTGAAGACTTTCTATCTGCTGTCTTTTCATTTTATTAAAACCTTGTTTGGTGGTTAGAAATGAGAATATTTTTCACCTGAGTATATTTTTAGTTTCTTGTTGTTGTTGTTTGTTTTTCTGCCACTCTGTGATTCAAAGAGCACATTTTGCTCTTCAGTGACTCTGGTGACTGCAGTGACTGGAACTGGCATGTATAAAACCTTCCTAGGCTTCAGTTTGTGCTGAGTAGAAAAGCTTGAACACTATAAGCCTCCTCTGACCTCACTGGTCATGTTCTATTCTTCACCCGGTTTGTTGGGTTGAAATTCAGCTCTTTAATGAATTTCACAGGCTGTTTGTTAGCCTTGGTGCTGCTGTGGCAGTGCTGGTCTCTGTGGCAGTGCCTCACACAGCTGTAATGCAGGGCCACACCTTTCTTTTCCAAGACTGTCATTACTGACTCTCATGTGGACTTTTCTGCCCTAATGAGCCCTCAGTTTACAGATTGAGTTTTAAGAATAATATTCCTGAACAGGAATATGTCTAAACATGTCCCCAGATACTGGAAAAAAACGGCGCCAAGCTCCAGCTGACTCAGCTGGCTGTTTTCCTTGCTAGGCCAGAGCCTTCCCCTTCACTAAATTCCAGGGTAAGTGGAACTCCTGTGCACTTGCCACTGAGTTCCAGCTCCAGTGGATTGTGTCATCGGCCACAGGACGGTTGTTCTGCTGCAAAGGGAGTGAGTCTTCTCCATGCTCATAAAACAGTTCCAGAGCAGGTGCTGGCTCCAGGCTGAACGTGGCCATGCAAAGCAACTCTGCTGTTAAGGGAAACCAGTTACCCCTTAGAAAGAGCCTGTTGTTTTATTTGGAGCTGTAAATAGCTTCAGCTAAATCAGTAGGATCTGCATAATGTTCTGGTAATCATCTTCATTGTTCGTTACTTAAAACAAGCAGCTGAATAATTATGTTTCCCATTCACTCACCCCTGCTAATCTTTCTCTGACAAGGTAATCCTTGAGCTCAGGATTTACTTGCTTGTGTCACTCACCAGAAGGCTTTAAGGCAGTGGTTCCACTGAAGCATCTCCTGGACTTGGATCACCTTTTCCTCTCTGCTGTTGTACTTACTGTCATTTTTCATTCCAGTAAAATCCCTGTGTGGTTTGGAAGCTTCCTGTGTCCCTACTGAGGAAGTTCTCTCCGTGTCAGGAGAATCCTGTGACAGCAGTGATGAGATGGATACCAAGGAGAGCATCAACGGGAGGGCTGCCTCGAGGAAAAAGAAGAGCAAAAGGCACAAAGGTGTGGTCACCTGTCATCCTAGGGCTCTGTGGGCTCCTGGTGTCCAGTATGGGGGATGCTCATGCTGGGGATTTACAGGATGGTCATGGGGCTCTTGGAGCATTCTGGAATTTGTGTGTGCACAAAGAAATGCCAAGGGTTTAGTCACTTGTAAATCTGCTGGCACTTGGTCACAAGAGCCGCATTTGCACAAAGGCACAGCCTGGGGCATGAAATCAGAGCCTGAGAGCTCCTTGCTTTTAACAAATATTCCTCAGCCTTGGAAAACAAACACTGCTATTCCAGAGTTGTGCAACATGGGGTGGTGGCAGCAGGTTTGCTTTGGGGTTGAAATGCTGCTGTCCATGATGCATTTGTTGGCAAAACACAAGCTCTGTTTTCAGTGTGTTTCCAAGGCTGTGGTTTGTTGCAAATGGGTTTACAGGGCTCTTTTTCCAGCAAGGAAGTGCATTTGATCCTAGTGGCACCTTAATACATTAATTCAAGGGAGATGTATCCTTCATCAGTTGCACTTTGTGCAACTCCATAGAAATCCATTGACAATGCAGTGTAAGCATCAAACAGCTCTGCTGGACTGGGGAACCCTGCGGAAGTTTCTAGTATCAAGTTGCTTTCAGGTTGAGAATCAAATTTTAACCAGTTTTCTTGAGCTTAATAGCAATTTACGTAGCACGTGATCATCCATCCACCACAGACTGAGGGTGGACAGTACTTCCTCTGGGAAGGGAGTTAAAAGAGGTTAACCTCTTTTATTAAGGCATCCTTCAGAATCCTGGCAAAATAATATCTGAGTGGCTGGAGCTGTGAGACTGGGAAGACAATATTCTGTTCTATCACAGCCTTGTCTTGTTTCTGCTACATGTTTAGGGAGGAAAAAATGGTGCTAGAACAGTGATGCTTCTGGCTGCCCTCTGAGTTCAGCAGTGTCAAGTTTGATGGCTTCTTGAGGCAGAGCTGACCCAGCAAAATGGGTGTAGCAGCCCATTGTGGGTGTGCCTGCCATAAATCTGAAGTGCTGTGGGGAAGTGATCACATCCAGAGCTTTCTTTGGCAGCTATCACATGAGGATAAAGAACTGCCCTTTGTATTAACCTGACGTCTCAGAGTTAGATCTGGCACCCTCAAGTTCCCAAACACCTCTTCTATGCCAGAGACCTCACAGCAGCTTTTCCTATTAGCATTGTGCACAAGTTGTGTTTTCCTTCTCTGTTCTTAACTTTCCTAATGCTCCATATTGTTCACCTACTTATATTCTTTAAAAGTATTTTTTACTCCTAAAGTTGGAGCAATTCTGTAGAAAAAAGTGTGGTGTAAACTACAAAACACTCCAGGAATGAAAGGAGTGTGAGCCCTCAGTTCCGGCTGAGCAGCTCTGACACCTCTGAAAGGAAGAACAGGCCTTTCTCTCCATCTGAATTGCATTAAAAGTTCACATCCAATAAGTTTTAATGAAATTAAGAGATTTAAGAAAATAAGCTGATTGCCAGATGCAGAACAGAATTTCCCTCCCTGACAGAGATCCTACCAAAATATTGTGACCACTGGAACAAAGACCTGGTGGTACCAACTGGACAAGCCTGGCAGTACCAATGATCACAGTCTTCATGTGTGAAGCTATTTTAGTGACCTGTTGAAAAATGTGCCCTTTTCATTAAAAATGCAGGAACTTGGCTCTCCTTTACATAAAGTTGCCTCTTTATTTGACATCCAGTTTTTATTTCTCAACTTCAGTGTGGTATTTCAGCTGTGCCAGGGTCAGGCATCACAACAGGGTCCAGAAAGGCTTTGTGGTTTCCATCCTTGCACACAGCACTCACTTGGACAAGATGCTGAACAAAATGACCTAATTGTGTATGCTTTGACCTGAGCTGCTGGATTAGAAACATCCAGAGAACCCTTTCAGCCTGAATTCCTTTATGAATCTGCCACTTTGCCCATTTGTGCAGTGGGGATAACAGTGGCAGGGGAGGTGTCATGGCTGCGTGGACACTGATGGGAACAGAGAGCAGGGCCCACTGAGGCTGTGCAGACTGGGGCTTGGGCTTTCCCTGTGTGTGTAAATCAGCGGCCCACGTGTGCTGCCAGGTGTGCAGCATGTGTCTCTGGGTGGGAATTGGTGCAGATGTGATGGCCCGTGCTAATACACCCTCGTTGCCTTTAGAAGATGCCGAAGGGGGAGGAGGAGAGGAATATCCCATCGACATCTGGCTGCTCCTGGCTTCCTACATCCGCCCTGAGGACATCGTCCGGTTCTCTCTGATCTGCAAGAAAGCCTGGACTGTCACTTGCACTGCTGCCTTTTGGACCAGGCTCTACAGAAGGTGAGACTCTAGAGGGTTTTAAAACTGGTTGTGGGAGGTGTCGGTAGAGAGCAGTTCTCTGCAGAGCTGGAAATAAGGGAATAATTCCCTGTAGGCCTGGGCCCTGTGTTTGCACATTGACGTGGTGATGTGGGCCGCTCTTGTGGAATATTCTTATCCCTCAAAAACAAACTGGGAGAGCTGGGGTTGTTCAGTCTGGAGAAGAGAAGGCCTGGAGAAAACATCCCTGTAACCTTCCAGTACCTTAAGGGGGCGTATAAAAGGCAGGCAGAGAAACTTTTTATGGGTGGGTGGTGACAGGGCAAGGAGTAATGGTTTTAAATTGAGGGCAGAGGGCAGGGTTAGATTGGATGTTAGGAAAAAATTATTGACTGTGAAGGCTGTGAGGTCCTGGCACAGATTGCCCAGAGAAACTATGGCTGTCCCATCCACAGTGGTATCCGAGGCCAGGCTGGAGCACCCTAGGATAGTTGAAGGTGTCCCTACCCGTGGCAGGGGGTGGAATGAGCTGAGCTTTAAAGTCCTTTCCAACCCAAACCATTGTACGATTCTAAAATCACATCTGCTTTGGGTATGGAAATGGATCTTTGTGGTGTATTCCTGTATGTTCCCTGTAAAATCTCAGAGCTTTATGTCCTTTTCTGCTTGCCATGGCCCAACACTTGTATATATCAACCTATCCAAGTGTGTATGGCATGGTCGGTGCTGAAAGGCAAATGTCATTGATGGACAACTTGCCCTGCCTCAAGCTTTAATCACAGTCACCTCCGTGTAATTTGGGAATTCTGGAGCTGTACAGTGACAGGAGTAAGTGAAAGCAGGGAGGGCAAAGGGGTTGTCAACACTTGATACAAATCCTTCTGTCCCAGTACATTCCACTGGGATATTCCTTCAGGAGAGAATATTTTCTTTACACAGCTCTACCTGTTGCCCAGGAGGCACAAGCAGCAGGGGCACAGAGTAGAGTGGCTGTGGTCATCCTTGCCCCTGGTTTTTAGTGTGACATTCCCTAGCAAAGGCTCCTTTGGAATGTGATCAAGTAATAGCCCTTGAGTGCAGGTGTTCAGGCTGCTCAGGCAGTACTGAGAGCTGCATTCAGTTCACCTGGGAGTCCCTGGGAACCTGCAGCAACCTGCAGCCCTTTGTGCAGCCTGCAGCTACATCCCCGGCTGGTCTCTGGGCAAACTACAAATTATTGGGAATTGTAGTAGGATGTGTGGGCTGGAAGCCTGCCTGGGGCAGGTCAGGGCTTTGAGCCTGCCATGTGATGTCCTGTCAGCAGCACGCCCTCCTCACAGCCCTCAGGGTTGACCAGAGTCCTGTAGTCTGTCATACGTGGAGTTTTCCCCTGGCACGGCTCTGTCCCTGCCCTGCCCTGCTGTGCCCTGGAGCTGACACCATTCCTGTGGGTTCTGCAGGCACTACAGCCTGGACGCGTACCTGCCCCTGCGCCTGCGCCCCGAGTCCATGGAGAAGCTGCACTGCCTGCGCGCCTGCGTCATCCGCTCCCTGTTCCACATGTACGAGCCCTTCGCCGCCCGCCTCTCCAGGAACCCAGCCATCCCAGACAGTACTCCCAGCACTTTAAAGAATTCCAGAGTAAGTGGCATCACTCAGGAGCTGGGATTTGTCTGAGGTGTTGCTGTTTCTGTTTGGTTTTTTCTTTCTAGAAGAAAAACAGATGATATGAAGATGGTCACCAGTGAAGCTGGTGTAGGATGTCATTAACTGGGTATTCTCAGTGGGATTTGTAAAAGTGGGCTGGTTACTTGTACCTGTAGAGTTACTCTTTGGAGTAACTTCTGCTTAAGTCCTACACTACACTATTTTAACCAGCAAAAGGGCCCTGGTATCACTGGATATCAGAACTGCCAGGGATGTTTGCAGCTTCCCTTCTTCTGATCAAGGCTCCATAGGATCAGCTTTTATATGTTTTGCTTTATTCTGACACTGCCAGAGTACATCTTCTCTCTGTAACAGGCCTCTGGAGAGCTCAGGAGTGACACTGATGTCAGGAGCTGTGTCACCCTGCTTTCCTGCAGGTCATCCATGGTCTGGTGTGTGGGTGAGGTGGGGTGGTGATGCTGGGGTGAGCATGGCAAATGTGCAGAGCCAGTGTCTGCTTTGGGACTGGGCTGCACTTGTGTTGGGCTGTGAAGGGTTTGTCTGTGGTGTGGGCAGGTAATTCCCTGTGCTATCCCAGCTTGGAGCACTTGCATATCATTCCTCTTTAATTGCTGTTGACCATTAACTCTGAAATGCCTTTGTGTCTCTTGTTTGGTTTGAACTTGCAACTGGCCAATAATCTGTGAGCAGCTTAAACAACGATGTGAATTCTCTACCCTCCAAATCCTAGGTCAAAAACCTGTTGAAAGAGGTTTTTGGAGCCACACTGAAGTTGGTTTCGTTGAGGAGTTGTTCTTTCTCTTCTGTTCAAAATAGAGGAGCCTCATCTATCTGTACATGACATCCCACCTTTCTTCCTTCCTCTCCCTGTCACAGGCTGTCATGGGCTTGGGGAGCATCCAGCAGCACACAGGAGGTGGTGCTGCAGCACAGGGAAAAGCACATGGCTCTGTGTGCGGTCTTACTCTGCATCCAGAGCTCCTCATTCTCTTCCTGAGTCCCCAGGCTGGGGATCTTCGTTCTTACCAACTGAAAAAGCAAAACACTTGGAGGAAATTCCAGTAGTCCTGAGCCCAAGCTGCCACTGCTAGTGGCTGTAGGAGCTGAAACCCCAAGGCAGTGCTGGCAGGGTTGACATTTCGGGAGGATTCCTGGTGACATCATAACGGCTTTGGTGCCCACTGCTAGTGCTTCTCCTGTACTAACAGATGGAGGAGGATCCTTTAAGTGCAGTCTTTCATTGTTCAGCTTTTAAAAAAGGAAATTAAATGGGGACAAGACTTTGTCAGAGCAGTAGAGGTTTGACCTAACCCCTTGCAGCATGAAAGAGCCACCCTGAGTGTGGTCTTGCTGTACTACTGCACTGCAGGACTCTGAGCTCCACTTGTGTGACTGTGCACACAAATCCCTCAGCACAGAGGGTTTGGAGGAGGACCTGGCACTGCCTCCCCACGTTCTGGCTTTCCTGGGCTTTGGTTGTACCTTTGTGGGTTGCTGACACTAACGGCAATGCCTACCTAAACTGCATGTGGCTAGAGGAGAGCCCAGCCCCGGGTGTTATCCAACCTAGCTTTTCCTCTTTAATTTCCTTTTTTCTTTCCCTAGCCTAGCTTGTGTGGGACACTGGAGCCGTTATGGTGTCAGCAGAGGTGTTTGCCCTTTAAAGACACCCCATTATTTTGGGCGGAGCGGCCCCGCACGGCGCGTCTGAAGGGCAGGACGGCTGACCCGAGGACGACATCCTCTGCCCCTTAGGAGGTACTGACCTTTTGTGCTTCACTACTTGCCATGACCAAACAGGTTGCTAGACCAGGCTGCCTCTGCAGGTGAACTACAAATCCCACTGATGGTGGAGTTAAACTCAGCAGCATTTGCTGCTCATCTGAGTTCAAAGATATGGAGAATGTTTTTATTGGAAAAAACCTGAGGGCTGCTTCCTCCCAGGTGGAGGTATTCCATGCGTGTTTCTGAGCTTTACTCCACAGAGCTTTGTTGTTCACCTCATGAGGATTGTGGAGAAAAAAGGTCTTTTAAGGACTTGTTTGTGGATGTGACTCAGAGTTGAAGTAGAGGGTCTTGTATCCCCCTTGGTCTCTTCAGAGCCCCTGTAGTGGAGGCTGGCTCTGGCTTAGTTTTATTAGGATCACTCCGTCCTGGAATGAAGTTAAATGTGTGCTTTGTCCTGCAACCTAGTCAGGCCTTCTCTCTTCAGGACAGACTGTGTATGGATCACAGGGATTTCTCTTTACCCACATTATTATTCCTCCTTTACCTGCTGACACTGATGAAAGATAAGACCAGCTGTGATGGGCTGGCATCTGTGGTGTGGAAAAGCTTTGTGGGATGGCTGGACTGACTTGTCAGGTTCTTTCCTTAGCTGTTGAAGGCTGGTTGCTTGTACTATGACTGGCAGGCAGGGATTTCCCTCCTACAGGAGTTTTTCTGAGCCTTCTGCTCTAGAATGAGCTCCTGGGCTGGAGCCTGTGGCCCACACAGTGATAACCAAGTGAAATTGGAGCAGTCCTGGTGTATGTCTGCGTGAGAGAGCAGTGCTGGTGACTTCTGAGGCTCTTTGAGGCTGGTTTCTCATTTTCTTTTGAAAAGAGACAGAAGGTTGGTCAGACTGTGCTGTCCTGGCAGTGGTTTTGGACTCGAAATGATGACAGTCAGTGCTGGTAATGGCAAGGTCAGGGTCTCCATTTGACACCACAATGGCTTAGGAACTTCTTCATCCATCACCTCATAGCTCATGTTGGGGTCTTTGCATTTCCCTCTGGATCCTTTCCTTCTCAATCCTTATTCTGTTCTCTCTTGTTCCTCGCTTTAACCTTGTTTGGAACCCAGTTTAATGGGAGTTGCTGGTGGGTAGAGGGAATGGGTGAACCTGCGCCACTCATACCTGCCCTAGGAAAGGGACAAATTGCACATCAGGATTTTGCTGTTTGGCACATCAGTGACTACGTGTTGCATGAGGAGTTGGCCAGCTTGAAACTGGGAGATCTACACTACTGACAGGGTTCTTTCAACATAATTAATTTGAATAAGCGGCTCCTAATTACTCCTATGTAATTGTGTTTTCAATTGGAAGCCTTCATGATCTGTTAAAACTTATTTAAAGTGGTGCTTCTAAGGGTTTCATAATTTTGTGTTTCTTTTTTCCACCTCAGTGTCTGCTTTTCTGGTGCAAAAAGATTGTAGGGAACAGACAAGAAGCAATGTGGGAATTCAACTTCAAGTTCAAAAAGCAGGTATGAAAGAACCAGATCAGCTGTGACTTGTTTGAAGCAGAAATTATTTTTGGGGGGTTGGGGGGGTAGAAGGGAAGTGGAAACTTTTTGTCCATTCAGAGAATAAATACAAACAGATTCCTGTGGTAAACTGAAGCACGTTGTGCAACTACACTCAGTTTTCAGTCTGTGTTATCAAGACATTTAGAATCCCACATTTTTATTTCCTCCTTTGGTATCCTTTCCCTGCTATAAGATGTGGATCATCACCGCTGATTGTTACCAAAAACCAGACTGTCTGACTGCAGTGGTCAAAATGTTGACCAAAATCTGAAACTTCTTGTTATGCCATTGCCAAGATTTCTCAGAGAAGTGAAGGCAGCCAGCACTGCCAGGGAAAGCCTCCAGTAGTGGGTGTTGGGAGAAGCCAGTAATTTCAGGCAACCTTGGGAATTGTGCAGCTTTCCCCTCTAAAGAAATGGTTCTGAAAATTGCCCATCCTGAGTGACGGCATTTTGTTATTATTGTGACACTTTGCCCAAATACCTGGGGAGGAGGAGAGAGACCCTGCCAGGCCACACTGGGGAGGAGCAGCCAAACCCAGCAGAGGTTCCTGCTTTTCTAAATCGGCCTCTCTTTCTTTCAAGTCTCCCAGATTTAAGAGCAAGTGTTGCAAAGGTCTCCAGCCCCCAATCCAGTATGAGGAAGTGCACACAAACCCTGATCAGGATTGCTGCCTGCTGCAGATCACCACCTTCAACTTCATCTTCGTGCCAATCGTCATGGGCATGACCTTCACCTTGGTGAGTGGGAGAAAGCTGCCAGGCTTTGCAGATGAGGTTCCTGTAAGGACATGAAGTGAGCACCTGGAATCTCCTGTGTTGGAAGGGACTCACTGGGTCCCCTACTCCTGGTCCTGCACAGGACAACCCCAAGAATCCCACCCAGTGCCTATTTTGGGCTGTATAAATCCTACTGCTGTATCAGCAAACCAGTTCTGGGAATCATATGGTTAATTAAGAGAGGAAGTGCTCAGAATCTCAGTTTAACTTCTCCATTTCCGTTGGCTCTTCCCTGTTTGGTGCACTGAATAGAGAGGATGTAGAGAATGTGCCAGGAGCTGTGGCTGTGCAGCGTCTGGCTGCAGGTGTTACCAGAACTGCAGCAGGTACAGGAGACAGGGAGCAGTACAAGTGGAGGTCTGCCCCTCACAGGAATATCTCTTTATGGCAGTAAATTCTGAGAGGAAAATCTCACATGAGGAAACTCTTTTGACTGTGTGTTTGGTCCCTGATTGGAAGTAAGGGTTTCAGAAGTGGCCAGTACTCAGTAGAGGTTCTGTGTGGCCTCACTTAGGGGCTGGGCAATGAGTTCCAGACTTCTCCTGACAGCCGCTTGCTTCCAGGTTCACTTAGAATCAGAGTCATAAAATTACTTAGATTGGAAAAGACCTTTAAGATCAAGTCCCAGCACTGCTGTGTTCACCCCTAACTCATGTCCCAAGTGCCACATCCACAGGCCTTTTGAACACTGCAAAGGATGGTGATGCCACCACTGCCCAGGCAGTTCCAGTGTTCTTTGACATCCCTTCCAGCTTCCGGCAGGATTATTTGGGACTGCCAGCCAGCCAGCTGGTTTGGATACAGTGCTGTAGCCTAGAGAATGTGACTGTGAAACACCCTGTACAATTCAGAGGAATTTATAGTCTAGAAGTGTCATGTTGAGAGCTCTCTTGGTCACTGTGACTCTCTGAAGCAGCTCTGGTCTCCTCTCTTGCAGTTCTCCATCTCGGTGAGCACGGACATGCGGCACCACCGCGTGCGCCTGGTGTTCCAGGACACGCCCGTGCGCAACGGGAAGAAGCCACGCGTGGAGCAGGGGGTGCAGGTGGTGCTGGACCCTGTGCACAGTGTCAGGCTCCTGGACTGGTGGCACCCACAGTACCCCTTCTCCCCAAAGGCTTAGTGCTCTCCTGAGGCTGCAGGAGCCCACAGGGGACTGAATCTGGCAGGCTGAAGAGAATTTCTAGGAACCAGGAAATCCTATTTTTATTTCTGAAATAAATTCTGCAGTCTCCTTGCAAGTGGTTGAAGCTGCTGAGCTAGTTTGTATGTATATAACTTCTGGTCAGTAATGAGCAGAGCTGAGTGTAAAGCAGAAACTATTTGTAAACACACTTTTATGTAAAATTGACATTTTATGATTTGAAAGGAGCTCCCTGGAACTGTTCATTTAAAATCCTTTTGGTGCTAATCAAAGTGGTCTTGTGTTCTCTTCTTCGGGATGAAGTAGGAGGTTTTGCTTTCCAAGAACTTTCCTTTTTGCTTTCCAGGAACAATCAACAAACAAAATCCATGTTTGTTTTACTGCAGCAGAATTGTGTTCCTGCACAGTGTGATATTTCAGTGTCTGAGAAGCAGTGAGCAAGACAGCAGTCATCAACAATAATCTTAATTCCCAGCCCAGCAGATCCCAGTTTAAGGAAAGAAAGGCATAAATGATCAAACAAAGGAATTACTTGAAAAAGGAGTTGTAAGGCAAAAGTATGTAAAGGTACTTAAGTTCTCACACTGGTGTTTTTCTTTGAAAATGAGATCTAAACTTTTAAAACTAGAAAGTGCTTTTCAGAGAACATAAACAGGGAGGGAGAGGAGGGGACAAAGTAAAATAACTGAAGCAGTGATGAAGGACTCAACCCTTTGTCTTTTCAAAGAGCAGTGTGGAAATATTCTCCATTGAAAGCCCCCAAGCAACCACTGATCTGGCTTTTGATTTCTGTGAGGAAGAAGCAACCATGAAGCTTCCTGTGGTTCTGGGCTGACTGAGAAGTGAGGGGTACAGGGCCTGTCAGAAATGTAGTCTGACCAGAAGGAACGTGGCTGGAGGTTTAATTGAACACGTGGCTCCCTGGGAAGGTTCACAGGAGGTGCTGCAGGGTAGGGGAGCAGCTGTGCAGGTACAGACCCTGGACTGAGCTTTGCTGCTTATCAGATATCAGCTCCTCAGTTATACTGCACAACACATCTGGTTCCAAGCAGGAGGAACAGTACTTGTCCTTGTAGAATGTTCAGTGAAGCTCACGGAGGAGAGGGAGTTCTGCCATCTCGGTTTGGACTTGGTGGTCTTTGAGCTCTCAGTGGGTCCCTTCCAGCTCAGAATATCCAGTGGTTCTGTGACCCCACATGACCCTCCTGTAGCTGATCAGGAGTTTCTTGCCACTCTGTAAATCACCACTAAAGGACATCTGCCCTGACCTTGGATCTATGTTGGAGGCTCTTCGTGTTGACTTCAAACACATTTGTGACAGCTTCTGCCTCACAGTTCCCCTTTCCACCACTGCTGAACTTCTGTTGATGCCACAGGTAAGTTTTGAAGTTAAGTTGGTTTATTAGAGATAAAAGGCAAGAAAAATGTGCTGTCTCTGTGCTCCTGGGGCTGCCATGATAGCAGAGCCTGGGCTGTGTTGTGGTTGTGGTGCAGGAGAGGCAGGACAAGGTCGGGGCTGGAGCTGTGTGTAAGGGCTGCAGGGGCTGCAAGGAAGCTGCTCCAGGGCAGTGGGGGACAACAATCTTTTGCTGTGGGGTTAAACACCACTGAAGATGGGGACAGGTGGTAAAGCTCAGGCAGTGAAATGTGGTCAGGCTGTAGTTTCTGGTTGTCTTGGCGGCGGGGGGAGTGAGGTGGCTGCTTACTCAGAGCATGGTTCTGGCTGTGCTTCAGGCTGTTACCTGCTCTGTTCCCTGAAAACTCTCATGATGATGCCACGGCTATGTGCCTGGTGATTGCTGTTTATGCAGGCTCTGGAGGGTGGGAGCAGAGGGGTTTGGTTCCTGGCTCAGGCTGATGGCAGGGGCATGGAGCAGGCTGGTGTCTGTCTGAGGCTGTGCCCTTACCTGTGGGGAGCTGCTCGGGCTGAGCAGGGCTGGGAACGCCAGCCTGGGCCCTGCTCTGGCTTCTGTGCAGAGCTACAGAACAGCTCCTAGGGCTGTGTGTTCCTGCCATCTGGCAAAGCAGGAATACCTTCTGATCAGGCATATGGCAAATCCGGGGGCAAAGGTGCTTGGCAGCTCCAGAATTCCCTGGCTGATCCCAGGCGGTGCAGCCGGAGCAGGCAGCACAGGCTGTGACAGCAGGAAGCAGGTGGATGGGATGTTTCCTGCTACCAACAGACTCGCTGGATTCAAATATGAATATTTAGATACAGATGCCCCTAAGCCAGAGGTGCCCCTCCCAGGCCAGGCTTTTTGTAGATTGAAGTGTATAAAACGTACAAGAACAATTCTCAGTCTTTTCCTTTACGAAGCTCCCAGTGATCCTGGTGCTGGAGCTGTGCTGATCAGCAGTGTTGGCAGGGAGTGGGAACCTGTTCTGATCCATGCTGGGAGGATGGGGAGTGGCAGGGATGCAGTGGAGGGGGGAAGGACCCTTGGTCCTTACCCAGAGCTTCAGACCCTGAACCCTGGGCTGAGGTTTGCTCAATGAGGGAGTGACACCAAAGCTCAGCCATGAGCAGGGGATTTCCCTGGCCCCTGAGCCCAGCCTGTCTTGAAGCTTGATTGCCAAAAAAAGTTGTCTTCAGTGTCCTCCAGGGTAGGATGCAGTGAGTGCACTGGCAGGAGTGGCTGTGGTTTGGTGCCACCCATTTCTGTAGGACATGGCTCAGAGGGGTCCTTGGTGGTGTGGAAATGGAGCCCCAGATCAGCATCACGGTGGCTCTCCCTTCTGTGAGGCCCTGTTCTGCCTTTGCTTTGTCCTGCTCCTGAATAATGGAAGGGCTGTAAACAGATCCTGCCTAGGTTTCCTAGGGGAGACAGGAAGACTTGGCCACCACCTTCACCCTGCTCCTGATCTTTGTCAGGGATCCGGTGTCCAACAGGAGCTGAGCTGGATAAGGTGAGGCCTGCAGGCTTGGGGAAGGGGGCTAGGTCCTTCTGTGGGCCCCCTTGTGCCTGTCCTATCCCAGTCCCTCCGCTCTGGCCTCAACTGGGAGAACTGGTCCTCCCTAGCCCTCTGAGCTGGGTGTGCCTGTGCAGCCACAGGGCCCTCTCAGAGCAGCCTTTGCACCTGGGGCTTGTCTTTCTTCTTCAGCTTATTATAAAAGCAAGCAAAAATGTGCCTTTTAGCCTCATTTCAGCCACCTCCCTGTTTCCCCTGGTCAAATATTAAGGTGAGCAGAGTATGTTTGGGTTTGGGGCCAGAGGGAAGTTTGAGAGCAGCCTTTGGTGCCAGGCTCTGGTTGGTTCCTGGGCACTGGGGCTATGCTATGGCACTCACAGGGTGGCAGGTGAAGGGACACTTTTTCAGCACCCAAAAACCATTTGGGACTTGCTCCATAACACAAAGCGGGGACTGGATGAACTGGCTCAGGCTGGACTTGTGGCACTTGCTTTGAGAGCAAGAGGACCTGTTTGCCTGGGCACCAGGAGCTGTGTCCTAGACGGATTCCTTTCCTGCTCCAGGCCCACTCGTGGATGTCCCTGAAGAGGGTCAAATCCTGCCCTAGCACTGCACCCTGAAGCAGCCTGTGGGGACCAACAAGGAATTTGGTGGCTCTCCTGCTCCCCTTGGCAGTGCTGGCTGTTCTATTGGCAGGGCTGCTGCACCCCAAGCGTTGGGGACCCAGCGCTGTGCTGGGTGTCACAGCCCTCCCCCTCTTCCTTTCTGCAGGGGCAGGAAGGACCAGATTTCCTTCCTGTGCAGGGGTGGGGGTCAGGGGCAGCTGTGGTGAGAAAAGCCCTCCCCCTCCTGCAGCTGCCGCCAAGCCCACAGTCCTTCCCACCCTGGGCCACTGAGCAGCAAAGCTCTGCTGGGCTGCACCATCCCAGCTGCCTTGTCGCCCCTGGAGTCCTCCAGCCCCTGCGCAGGTGGGAATCTCAGACTGCCTTTGCTCCAGTGCAGGTGGGGTGTCCCCACTGGGAAAAAGCCACTGCCATCCCACCATAGGAATTTAAGGATTTAAACCCAAACGATGTAGGAAAAGCAAAAGCCACCAGATCCGGGAGCCTGGGGACATCTCTTCTGCCTTCCCAGCACCATCACCTGCTTCCTGCTCTGCCTTATCTCTCTCACAGAGGTGTTCCAAGCTCCATGTGCTCCCACGGGAGCAGCTGGGGCTGGAAGTTGTCATGGGGGATTTGTAGAAGATGGAGCCTGGCAAGAGATGCAAGGTCTCCCTGAAGGTAGGAGCGGTCCAGGCCAGCAAGGAGAGAAGGGAAGTAGGGGGAAGGGGAAGGGGAAGGGGAAGGGGAAGGGAAGGGAAGGGAAGAGGTTTCTGCTCCATTGGGCTGCTGTGGGAAGGAGCTGATCTGGTTGGGAGCTGGGGACAAGCAATGCCATTGATGACTCATGGATGCTCCAGAGCCATGTTCCTCCTCTGGGTCTGGAGGAGGGAAGCAGTGGGAGAAAAGGCTGGGAAAAGGGGGAGCTGGGAACAAACCGGGCCCCATGTGGCCCACATTGGTTCACTGGGATCAGAAAGGGCTTCATTCCCAGCCCAGCTGTGATGCCCAATGCTCCAGTGAGGAGCTGGAGTGTGTGGGGAAGCTGTGGTGTCCTGGGGCTACATCCCAGGTGGGATCCAGGCTCTGCCCTGGTCCAGGGTGCCAGGCGTGCAGTTCTGGCTCTGCAGCCCCAGAGGTTTTTGCCACCTCAGCACAAGAGCTGGAAAATAAATGGGCAAAAAGCTGTGCCAGCTCCGTGTCACCAGCTCCTGGCTCGGTGAAGCGTCAGGTTCGTGCCAGAGTTTGGGATGCTGGGGCTTGGCAAAGAGCCCCCAGCGGGGGTTAGTGCTGCCCAGGAGACTGACTGGAGCTGCCTGCGAGGATGGGGTCGGTGGGACACAGCTGATGCCATCCTGGGATGCCCGTCCGTGAGGCTGTCGCAGGTCCCACAGTGGGCTGGGGGCCCCTGGTCCGTCCCATGTGGGTCCCCGCCGACCTGGCCGGTTCCCCGAAGCTCCTGGGACTGAGGCCGCCGGCGGACGCTCCTCCTCTGCGGGAGGCAGGCAAGGACTCGGGGTGTGGCTTTACCGAGCAAGAATTCAGAGTCCGGCCAGCCTGGGGAAGTTGCGAGGGCCGAGCACGCTGGAGAGGCGAGGCTGCCGCCCACCCGTGAGTCTCTGCCCTCGGTGGGTGCGTCCAGAGGAGGCTGGCCAGGAGCCATCTCCTGCTTCCATGGGAGCGGGTGCCTGGGGACCGGGGATGAGGGCAGGGGGCTGGGCTGGGGGTTCCCCAGCTGTCAGCGGTGGAGACAGGATCGGTGTGTCCCTCCCTGCAGGGACCTCCCTGTGCTGTGGGACACCTGAACCGACCGAAAGCTTTGTCCCCCGGAGCCGTGTGCTACTAGAAGAGGGTATTTCCCCTCCTTTGTCCCTGTAGGACAACCCCTGGAGCAGAGACACGTACAGTGGGGCCAGACCCTGGCCTGACTCCCAGGGGGCCCAGGAGCCCCCATCCCCCACAGTCCCGAATGGCCACAGTTTGCCCATGGGGGCCGTTGTGCTACCACGATTTGCAGTGTCCCCCACCCATTTCTGGTGCTGGGTTCCATGCCAGCCCTTTCCATCCCGGGGACCCTCAGGGCGGGGCACTGAGCTGTGCTGCAGGAGAGCTGGTGTTTACCCTGCTGGGTGACACAGCCTTTGTCTGTGCCTCAGTTTCCCCCAGCATGGAAAGGCACTCCTGGCTGTGGGAAGAGACCCCTTGCTGGTCCCTTCTCATTGTGCAACCAGCCCGGCTCTCCCCAGTGCTGGTGGAAGCAGCTGGAGCTGCCTGCACACCGGGAGCTTCCTCCGAGCCTCGTGGGACTGAGGCTGGGAATGGACTGTTCCTTCCCCCTGCCCTGGACTGAGGCTGGGGAGGAGTTTGGCTCCACACAAGTGGCTCTCAGCTCCTCCTGGCCAATGTCCCCACAGTGAGGTGGCTTTTGGGGACATCTGCAGTGGGGTGCTGGGCTGTGGGGAAGGTGCATGAGGTGCTTGGAGCAGAGTGTGGGGTCAGGGATACTCTCTGGAGGTACTTTGAGCTGGAGCAGAAGGATGCTGCACCCCTGGTTGTGCCCACTTACTTGGGCTGCTTTGTTCCTCCATGGAGGCAGAAATCCAAAGTCCAATTACGGGGTTAATTATGCAGCTGCACTCCTTACCTTCTGTTCTGTGCCGGTGACCCCTGTTCCCCATGGGCTGCCTGCTCCTTGGGTGAAGCTGCTCCTGTGGGAGCTGAGGGTGCTCAGCAGCATCTTGTTTTCCATGCAGGATGAGCCGCTAGCAGCCAGACATTCCCCAGCAGCCAGAAAAACCTTTGGCCATCCAGAGTGGCCAAATGCCCAGCCTGGCATGTGGCCAGGTCTCGCCCTTCCCAGCTCACCCCGTGGCCCTGGTTGTAGATCCCGGAGGTCCAGGCTTGGAAATCCACGTCCAGGGTGGCATCAGGGTGTGATGTCCCTGTGGCTCGGACAGATCCCTAATGCTGCTCCCCCTGAGCTGGTGAGGTCCCCCATGTCTCCAGATCTGTAAGGGATGGAGAGGCCACACTCTCTGCTGGGACCTGGGATTTTGACAGAGATTTTTGAGCAGCTCCAGGAGCTGCTTGTCTGCTGCGAGTCAGCCCTGCCCTGCCGGGGAGCGCGGCTCTCTGGCTCCGAGTGTTTATCTCCAAGGGAGGAGCCGTGTCCCTGGGCGGGGTCAGTGCTCCAAGGGCGAAGTGCCTGTGGATCGGATCGGGGCCACCTGCTCGGCGCCAGCCTCTTGGGGAGCTGGCAACCCCTCCAGAGGACTCCTGGGCGCAAAAACGAGGGTTCTCCTTAAAATAAGCCCAGCACACGCTTCAGGGCAGTGGCCCCAGAGGTGCTGTGCTCCAGTCTGTGGGCCCGCGGGTGGGCTCAGAGCATCCCCTCCACAGCGGTGGTTGGGGCAGGAAAGTATTTAGGGCACCGTCCTAGGAAGCCCAGCCTTAGTTTGGGAATGCTTAGGAGGGCTTTTCCTCCACGTTTCCATTCAAAGCTGCTTTGACAAAGCCAAGTCACTGTAAACAGTTTGGATGGGGCTCAGGGTGTCTGCCCCTTCAAGCTGGGCACTTGCCCAGGCTCAGCTGCTTCTCTTCCAGGGCAGCAATGTCATATTTATAATGGAAAAAAACCAGGCAAACACAGGAGCCTTTTAGCCTCCTGCCACAACTCTACAAAGTACAATATCTCAAGTTCACTGCAACTTACTTGAAGGTGACACTATCCCCTCAGGCTCACTTTTCTTGCTGGGACAGGGCAAGCTGGTGCCTGCCTGGAGGAAAGTGGGGAGCTGCTTCCTCCTCACAGTGCTGGAAGAGCACCCTGGGCCCATTTGAGACCTGAGTGTTTCCCAGGGCTTGGTGACAAATCCTGGGGTGTTGGTGACTGGTCGTGGCGTGTCTCCATGACCCAAAAGTTTTTTCTGAGGCCCTGTCCACCTGCATTTCTTCTGCTTCCAGCTCCGGAGTGCTGCTTGGGGTGTCCCAGGGCAGCCGAGGTGTCCTGGGGCTGGTTTGGAGAGATTTTGTGCCTGGCTGATTTTATCCTGGTCAGGTTGGGGTGTCCCTGTCCCTGCCTGCCCAAAGGGGACAGTGCACAAGTGTCCCCTGATGCCCCATGGCTGCCCACAGGTGTGTACCTGTGGGTGCTTGGAGCAGGGGGTCAGTCCCAGGGGTGTATCCGGGTGCTGTCCCATTGTCCTGTCCTGGGGGTGGTGGCTTTCCACAGGCTGTGCCCTGACATGTCCCCTCTCCCCAGGCCTCAGCCAGCAGGGGCCATGCGATGCTCCCTGAAACGCTCCCTCATGGTTCTGCTCGCTGCCTCCTTCCTCCTCCTCCTCCTCCATGGGGGCAGTCGGCAGGAACAGGATCCCCTGGAGGTGAGTCCCCAACCAGTGACTTCCCACTGGAGAGGCTAGTGGGGCATCCTCTATCCCTTCCTGCCCAACATGAACCCCAGCCTCAGCTCTGCTCTCTTCCCTGCTCCATGTCATCCTGAACCCCAGACTCTGCCTTCTCCTCTCCCTAGGGTTGCCCTGGGCAGCTGGACCCCCCTGGATCCAGGGAGGGTAGGACAGGGGCTCCCCTTCACTTCTGGTTCCCCTCTTGTCATGCCCCCTTGCTGCATGGTGCTCTGGGGTGTGACCTGTTGCCTGTGACTCCCATGCAGGTGCAGCTCAGCCTGGCTCCCTTGCAGGACACGATCCTGCAGCTGCTGCAGCCAGAGGGAGCCCAGCACATCCTCAGGGACACAGCTGAGCTCTCTGCACTCCACAACATCTCCTACCGGCTCCTCGCTGGCTCCCCGGCTCCCCGAAAAAGTGAGTGGTTCTGGACCCTCTGGGTATGCACATCTGGGTGTGCACAGCTGCACATCCCAGCACGGACCTGCCCTCTTACTGCTGCTGGGGCAGGGAGGGGCTGTGTCCCGCCTTTTTGGGTGGGGACCTGCTCACAACCTCCACAGCCTTCACTGCTCGCTCTGGGGATGGAGGGGTTGGGGAAGCTCCACATGCTGCACGCTGGGTCCAGGTTTCTGCAGCTTGGGACTGGGGTGATCACAGGTGTTTAGGTCTTTCCAGACCTCTCTTTGAGGGGTTGCTGAGATCCCATCTCCCTGGGGGTTGAGGTTCCAGTGGAGATGGTGAGCTGGACCACTGGGACAACCCCAGAGTGTGGGAGGAGTGAGCCAAGCTCTTGGACAGGGCACAGGAAGCAATTCCCATGCAAACCCTGTGGGAAGTAGCTCAGGGCAACCTGTGAGGCTGTGCTGGAACCAGCACAGGAATGGTGTTGTCCTAACCATCAGCAAGAAAAGCTGAATCAAGGTAGCCATGGAGAGGACACAAGGTGCCTGATCCCAGTGCAGGTGCATCTCCATGAGGTGTGGAGTGGGGAATGCTTTCAGGATGTGCACCCATACCAATAGGCCATTCCTGCCCTATGGACTCTCTCTCTGCACTGTTACTTGCCTTGGTATGGCTTTTTTAGGTGTTTTTCAGGAATATTTCTTCAGTGAAGCCCCTGCCTCCTCAATCTGCCTCTTGCTGCCATTTGGGCCAATTTTGGGCCCCTCCTGAGATGCTGAAGGCTTCAGCTTCAGGAAGGAGCCACTGGCCTTAGACATGGGATTACAAACAGCACTGACCCTGGAGGCTGGCCATGGGAAGAGGTTTTTGGAGCCCTTTCATTACATCTTGAAGGGAAGAAGATGTGGTGATCCCAGGTCACCCCTCTGCCTGTTCATGCCTTTCCTTTACCTTGCAGAATTCCTGGCAGTGGGAATGTCATCTGTGCAAAGGCCACGTGGCTTCTACCTCCTGGCCACGCTCCAGTCCCTCTTCAGCCAGTCTACAGAGGAGGAACTGCAGGAGATGGTGGTGGTGGTGCACCTGGCTGACACTGATCCTGGCTGGAATGTGCGTGTTGCCGCCACCATCGCCCAGAAGTTTGCTCGCCACATCCTCCTGGGACGGCTCCTGCTCATCCATGCTCCCCCTGAATTCTACCCCACCCTGGAAGGCCTGAAGAGGAACTTCAACGATGCAGAGGAGCGGGTGAGGTTTCGCTCCAAGCAGAATGTGGACTATGCCTTCCTGCTTGCCTTTGCCGCCAACCTCTCCTCCTACTACCTGATGATTGAGGATGACGTGTGGAGCGCCAGGTCCTTCCTGACGGCCATCCGCAGGGCAGTGGCTTCCCAGGAGGGCTCCAACTGGGCCACCCTCGAATTCTCCAAGCTGGGCTACATTGGAAAGCTCTACCGCTCCAGTGACCTTCCTCGCCTGGCTCAATTCCTCCTCCTCTTCTACCAGGAAATGCCCTGTGACTGGCTGCTAGTCCACTTCCGCCAACTGCTCACTCAGAAGGACGTGATCCGCTTCAAGCCATCCCTCTTCCAGCACATGGGCCTCTACTCCTCCTTCCAGGGCACCATCAACCGGCTGGAGGACGAGGATTTCCAAGCCGACGCCTTGGACCTCCCAGACAACCCGCCAGCATCCCTATACACCAGCATGTCCATTTTTGAGAACTATGAGCCCCTCAAGGCCTACAGTTCGGCACAGGGGTACTTTTGGGGCAAAGACCCAGCAGCTGGCAGTACTTTTTCCGTCGTGTTCCAGCAGCCAGCCCGAGTCAGCCGTGTCCGGGTGCGCACGGGCTCCGTGGAGCGCCCAGGTGATTTCCTGCGTGCAGGGCTGCTGGAGCTGGGCCAGCGCCGGGACCGCAGCCGGGACTGCTCCTCCTACATCCCTGTGGGCTCCTTCGAGAAGGGAACCCTGGAGCAGCGGGGCCTGGAGAGGGTCCTGCCTGGGCCCGTGGAGTGCGTGAGGATCCGGGTGACGCAGGACCAGAGCGAGTGGCTCATCATCCAGAGCATCGACATCTGGACCACAGCAGGCACTTAAGCATAACACCTGTGGCAGGATGTCAAAGCCCCTGGATTTGGTTCCTTTATTTTTCACATTGCCGTTTTGGATAAGAAATTAAGTTATTGGCTCTCACTGGTCCATGTCTGGAGAGATGGGAACCACTGATGTGGGCTGTGGATGGGTTTAGGAGCAGGGCACATCAGAATGTACCTGCTGGAGGATGCCCCAATGAGCCAGGGAGGGGGGCACAGGAAGGGAAAGGGGCTTGGATATCAAGGCTGAGCAGTAGAAAACCTTTCCTCCCAGGAAGGATGATGTACAGGACAAAGCTGATCAGCCAATTAACAAACCAAATAATTAATCAGGCAGTGGTATTTTTTGGAGCCTCTCCACACCTTACCTGCTTTAAGTTTTCTAACCTTTTCCAAAACTCGATTTCTAACTCCCCCCTTTCTGATCCCATTTCCTAGCTGCTCCTGGAGGGGTCAGGGGAAAGTCTGGGGGTGCTGCTCACCAAATCCTTCACCCTGCAGGTTCAGCAGGTTCGTGGCCGCAGCAAGCTCCCACTGGTGCCCGGCCGTTTCCCGGTGCCGATCGGGGGCGACGGCCACCAGATGGACCCATCGGCCCGGCCCCGAGCACCGCCTCCCCCGGCGCTCCTTGTTCCCGCCCTCGAAGGGAAAAAAACAATTCCCAGGGACCTCACTTTGTGGTTTTGCGGGGTTCACACGGAGCGAGAAGGACAGTCAAGATGGGGCTTCTAGAAAGGTGAGGAAGGCACAGAATTGAGCTCTAGGGAACAAAGATAAGCCAAGGAAAATGTGACCTCGGTGTAACGAGAAGCTGCGGGTCCTTTTTAGCCCAGTGAGGTGCTGAAGGGTAATTGGGGTACACAGCTCCCAAAAGCTGCTGTTTGGGTTTGTCTGGCAGGGTCAGCTTGGAGGGCTGGATGCTCCACTAGCAGCTGCGGGCCCCAGCATGGAGGGCAATGACTGGCACTTCTCCCATTTAGGCTTTTAGCAACAATTTCTCAGCTTCCTGCAAAGGAAGAATTCTAGTCTGCTCAGCATTCCCATGGGATAGCCCAGAGAAATTAAGTCACTAACCTGTGCTAAGCAGGACTCTGGTCTGCCCATGTTCCAAGCCTGGCTTTCCTGGAGCAGGACAGGGACAGTGCCAGGGACACTCATGCAGCGCCGTAACCACAGCTCTGGTTTGAGGTGGCATGAGCTCACCTGCTGGGCACTGGCAGGCAGATGGAGAGCCCCAGACCTGGCATGATGGGGTTTTTCCCCTGAAAAAAAAACACTCAGGTAGTAGATCTTTGCATTTAATATGGAGGTGCTAGACCATAAACTCCAAATGTTCTCAGTGGGATCAATACACACGGCAAAACCACTGCAGCTTCCTCCACACAGCCCAAGCCCTGTCAGAGCTCTTGGAGTGTTCTGAGTAGCACAAGTGTCCACTTCCCAGGGCCCTGACGGGTGTTTCTAGTGCTCCAGGAGAGCCTGTGCCCCAGTTCTCTTGGACACAAATGCTGCTGCCCACTGTGGGAGAACACCAAGGGTCACCAGTATGGGTACAACTCAAGAGGTTTCATCCCAGGAAGTTTTTATCTACTGGTAAAGTGCAAAAAGATAGAAATGTAAATCAGCTTTTTACCTGTTGGACTCTTACTGATGTAGGTACTAACAGGTTTTGTGATATCACATGCCCAGAAGCAAGCTGCAGTCTCAGTTATGCTGGTGTAAACCTGGACAGACTCCAGAGGTATGGAAATCTCTCCATTTACATCAGGATAAGCAGAAGCAGCAGTGCGCACTGGCAGAAACCCCCTCCCCTTTGTTCTTGTGCTGTTCCTGTGTGGCTCAGCACCACAATGCCCAAGGACCATCAGTGCACACTGATGGAGGAGGAGGAGGTGGCTGCTGTATCCTGGAGAAACATGACATAATTTATCCCACATCAAAATTATCCCACCATTTTTATCCCAGGAGGACTGAGCCAGCTTGCAGCACTCCGTTCCCAGCCCCTGTCCCTGCTGGGGTGGGCTGATGGAGTCCCGTGTTCGGCCGAGCTCCACAGGGCAGCCAGAGCCCAGGGGCCAGCGTGGCTGGGCAGGGAAAGGGCAGGGGACACGACCAGAGAAGCCTTTGGGGCTGCTGCTCCCTCTAGAGATGGTGAATCAGGGAGGGCTGGAGGTTCCATTCCAATGCTGGGGTGTCCTGATGCGGCAGGGCCCAGCAGGGCCTAGCTCAGCATCTTGTGCCGGTCGAACACAGTCTTCCTCTGCTCCTGCACCTGCCGCTTCCAGCGCTGCTGTGCCCCCTCCACCCGCTCCAGCACTGTGTTGGCCCTGGCACCAGCCAGGGTGGGTACTGCGGCCAGGGAGTGAGTGTCCTGCAAGGAAAGGAATGGGGCTGGAGACCAGGCAATGCCCAGCCCAAGCACAGAGGGAGGCAGCTGACTTGGGGAGAAACTGCACCTGAAAGAGCAGTTCAAGGTTTGAGTTGTTCTGATGAAAAACCTCCTTTTCAGAGCTCCTCAACATCAGCCCTCAAGTCCTTGCTCTTGGGGATCACCCACGACTCCAGATAAAAGTTCCCAGCAGAGGAACTGCACGAAGTGTAGAGCTCTGCTGGAAACCCACTCTTGGAGTCTACAAGGAGCCACAGTGCCAAGGTGAACCACATCCCCTCACTAAAACCAGGCTGACAATGGATGGAGATCCATTATGGCACAGGAACAAGGCCTATCCCAGAGGACTTAGTCCAGCATACTGGAGTGAGATAAATATGACTTAACACCAGGCATTTACCATGTGCACCTGGATCTGAATTACTGCTGCAAACCCATGACTTTGGGATACAATTCATCTCCTCCTGCAGGACCTCCTTTTTCAGCAGAGGGAGGCAATGGATAGACTGTGGACACTGGAGCAGCTGCTCTTCACATCCGAGTATGAAGGAATTGGGCCAAATAGTTTATACTCACAACAAAGTACAATAGGACAATCTAACCCAGTGCTGCAACTGCATTAATTTTATGTAGCAAGAAATTTTTCCTCCCCCAAAACTAGTGTGTGACAGAGAGAAAGAGGGAGAGAGTGGCTCTTTCTTTGCTACTGGGTCTTAATCATTTTGCCCACGGTTTGTACACCAGCGTTGCACAAAATGATGGGGTTTGAATGAAATTGTGCTCTGGGCAAACCGCAGCACAGGAGCACAAGGAACAGCAGCCTGGATACAACCCAAGGCCCAGCCCCAGAGCAGGATCAAACAGCACCTCATAGGCCAGTGTTTTAAGTGTCTAGAAGATGTTTTAGCTGACACTTAAGCTCATCCTTCCCTGGAAGCTCAGCACCACAAAACTCCATCTGGGACACTGCTCAAACAGGATCTGTTTGACTTTTTTTTCCCTCTAGATGGACAAACCAAATTCAGGCCACCTGCTACAAAGTCCCCTCTGCCTCTGAGGGCAAGGCTTGCCTTGGGGTCGTTACACAGAACTCTGAATATTCCATGTGCTTCTGCATGATGTGCAGAGATCCAAATGTTCACCTGTGTAAGTACTCACAAAGCAGTAGTGCTGGTCCCTCAGTGGATCAGAGGAGACAAGCAGGAGGTCACTGTTTCCCTGTCCCCCATTCTCCTGTCCCCCTGTCTGCACCCCCTGCCCCCTCACCTCGCTGTCCTCCTCATTGTGCAGGGGCTGGGTATAGGGGTCTGGCTTGCGGATCAGGGGGTCCACGAGCACCAGGAACGCCATGTAGAGCAGCAGGGCCCCCACCACCGACAGGTAGATGATGATGATCACCTGCAGTTGAGGATAGCGCAGGGGGAAAGGATAAGCAGTGTAGATAAGAAGCACCACAGAGGTCAGGAAGGTCCTTTGCAGCTGCCTCTGATGTTTGATCTCTTGTTTTCATTTTGCTCACAAGAGTCTCTAGCTCTTGCCAGGAGGCCAAGGTTGTGCCATCACAGCACAAAGTGTGCTGACTCTCTCACGCCAACTGAGGGCATGTTCTGCACATAAGGGACAACAAGATGGGGCCCTGATCAGAGATGCTTGGCCCTCTTGTCACACTTGTCCACGTCCCCAGCAAGAAGACTGGGCTCCCACACAGCTTCTGACTACCAGGAATGCCCCTGCCTCAAACATGGAATCACAGAAATCACAGAAGTCACAGAATCCCTGAATCACAGAGTGAGGTTGGAGAATATGTCTGAGATCATGGAGTCCAACCTGTGACCAATCCCCACCTTGTCACCCCACCCAGAGCACTCAGTGCCACATCCAGTTGTTCCTTGAACACCTCCAGGGACAGTGACTCCCTGGGCAGCCCCTTCCAGTATCCAACACCCTTTTTGTGAAGAAATTCTTACTAATGTTCAACCTAAACCTCCCCTGGGGCAGCTTAAGACCACGTCTTCTTGGTCCTGTCACTAGCTGCCTGGGAGAAGAGGCCAACCTCCATGTGGCTACAGTCTTCTTTCAGAGAGTTATAGAGTGAGCCCCTGGCACTGCCACCATGTACTCGCTGTGACAGTTTCCTTTCTTAAAGAAAACTTTCTGGGCTCTTCTCCAGGAACCTACCAGTGTGGCAGTGCCAGCGCTGCTGTGGCACGGCAAGGGGCAGGGCACAGCCAGTGACTGCAGTCACCCTGGGCTTGTGTGGCACAGCAGGGGGCAGGACACGGGCCTGAGCTCAGGTACCTTGATGGTGGTGGTGCTGCGCTCCTCGTACTTGCACTCGCAGAGCAGGCAATAGGCCTCCACGTCATTCCCGGGCACTGGCATGGGCTCCACCACGTGCAGACAGTTGCTGCAGCACAAACCAACCACAATCAGCAGCAGCACAAGCTGAAACCAGTGCTCTGTGCAAGGACACTGGGGTGACTTTGTCTGTGTCCCAGTTTTCCGGTCAGGCTGATAAGACTGATCTGGTGTTAAGAGCTCCCCTCACAGCCTAGCTGCCCGAAGTGCCTGGGATAGATTGTCCCTCAGCAGCTTTTGCAGAGATCCAGTCCAGGTGGAAAGGATTGGAGGGCACACCCTACATCTGCCAAGAGCGGTGGGTAAATGTATCATCCCAGATTCCTCAATTTGTGTTTAAAAAAATGCCCCTGGCCTAGGTTGAACACCAAAGCAGCTCCCTCTGCAAACATACAGGCAGGGAATCCGTTCTCAGCATCAGCTGGGAACTCCAGAGCCTGCCTGTCACGGACCGACCCCTGAGGCTGCCCACTCACTCACCAGTCCTTCTGGGACACGTTCTTGTTGTAGATGTGCCCGCTGATGTTGCGATACGGGGGGCAGATGCACTTGCAGCGAATGTCCTCAGAGCTCTGCAGGACACAGGAGCCATGTGAAGGAGAGGACACAGCTCTGTCCCCTCACACCCCACTTCTGCTGTGCCCCACACATGGCTCGGTGTCACCCACCTTGCTGGCCTGTGCTGGGGGACACAGGACACAGCCCAGCAGCACCAGCAGCAGCATGGGGCTCACAGAGTTCCGGGAGCTCTGGGCAAACATCCTGGGAGCCTGAGGGAACAAAATTCACATCCAGGATAGAGCATCTCAGCTGAATGCAGCCACAATGAGGTAGTCAGGAGATTTTTTTTAGCCCACTTGCCTCTGTTTTGCCCAGGAAGAAGAAATTTATTCCTGAATCTCAGCTGATGCCAGCCAGAAACCAACACAGATCCCAACAACGCTCCTGTCAGAAGAGCTTCCACCCTGTACAGCCACACATCTAAACTACCCCAGCCCTGCAAAAATATTGCTGATTTCCTTACAACTGGACTTGCAGAAAACCTCCTGTTCATCTCTTACTACCCTGGAGCCCAGCTGCAGATATTTTGGTGCTGACAGTTTTGCTCACTAAAAGATGCAGAACTGGGTGACCTAAAGCAATACACTGGGGCCTCCCTGCTGCATTGCCATGAATGGCAAATCATTCATCTTCTGACACTCAAAGTCTTGCTGCTGAAGGGAATTATGTATTTTCCCGTCAAGAGCTATGGGAAAGGGGTGGAATATTCCAAACCAATTCCTAAACCTCCTTTATCTCAAGATACCTGTTCAGTAAATCCTGATTTTAAAATTACTTCAAGCTGGTAGCTTGGTGAATTCATTAATGCCTTTTGCTACATATCACAGAATGGTCTGGGCTGGAAGGGACCCTAAAGATTATCTCCTTCCAGCCCCCATGTGTGTGGATAAGTTGTTCCAGAGATGTGTGCTTCCATAAGTCCATAAGAATATGAATTTATTCCCTGTGCCACAAAAGGCAAGTTTGCCTTGGTCAGCCTGGCATTCACCCTCAGACAGAAAAGGTGGAGTGGGTGTTGGGGGACCTTGGGACAGCAGGGAAGAGCTGTTTCAGCAGAGGAAGGGGAAGGGAATTTACACCTTCATTAATCAGCTCCCAGGTAATCCCACAGCTTACTCCAGGTACTTGTACTCCATCACCTGACCTGATTCCACTGGGATTTAAATCACTGCAATATTCCATCCCCTTTGCTTTATCTTAAGTCAACACTTGAGATTCACATAATGGATTACAAATACCAAGTTCCTTTCTTCTTTATCTAAACAAAACACCAGCAACTTCTAATAAGCTGCCAGACCTCCAAAATGCATTCCAGTCTTATCACCTCATCCCATGATTTATTAAGGTTTTGCACCACAGCTTCAAAATCTTCTCAAACAATGATCCTTTCCAGGGAGACTCCCCTGTACATTCAGATCTTCATCATGGATCTGGGGAACAGGACTATCTAAGCTGCCCAGTGCATGTTACCCATTTTAAGTGGGTCTGGACTTTTGTCTGAATTTTTAACACAACAGTGGGACATGTACAATTGCTGGGCATGCAATGCCCAACTCTCAGCTGAGTTCAGAATATCTGAACAACTCATGAATGTCACTTTTAAAAATAGGAGGGGAAAACACGTGATCTATTATACCATAAACAAAAACTTAGAACCTGGGCAGAGTTCACGCACCATGAACTGCCGAACATCCTCAACCACACAAAGGATGATTAAGGCATATTTATCTCCAATTTATTTGACAGCAAAGGGACGCATGCACACATGCCTTAGAGCTATTTTTTCCAGACTATCAGCCCAGGCCACAACAGCCATGCAGCCAAAACCAGCTGCATCTGGACCAAAACCCGCCAGCGCAGTAAGCACAGCAGAAGGTGCACGGCTGAGGTGAAGTTCTCGGGGGCTGTGAGTGTGACAGCTCCCAGGATGACCCCCCCAAAAGGCTGTCCAGAGCATGGCTGCACACAACCACCCCCTCTTCTCCCTGGGATTGCCCAGTAATCACCTCATCTTTAACCTCCCCAGCCCTGGAAGTGTCCAAGGCCAGGCCGCACGGGGCTTGGAGCAGCCTGGTCTCGTGGTCCTTGCCCGCAGCAGGGGTTAGGACTGGATGAGCTTTATGGTCCATTCCCACCCAAACCATTCTGGAATGATTCTGGGAACATCACATGGAGCACTTCTAAGACTCCAGCCCGTTTCCCTCCCCGGACCTGTGCTCGAACCACCCCCTCCACCTACCCGGACCCAGGGCAGGGCCGGACCCAATTCCCGCCGAGGGCCCGGATGCCGCCTCAGTCCTCCAGGGGCTTCCACCGCCCGGTCCCACCCGAGATGCCTCCGGCAGTGCAAGCCACGGCCGCACCGCGAGCCCCGGGTCCTGCACAGCCCCGCACGGTCCCGCCCCAGGTGCGGGGAGCGGAGCGGAGCAGGAGCAGGAGCAGGAGCAGGAGCAGGAGCAGGGCCCAACGCCCCTCAGCCCCCGGCCATACCCACCCCACATCTGCCCCTTACCTGCCCCTCGCTCCAGCCCGAGCGCAGCCCCGCCCTGCAGGCCCCGGCCAGACCCTCCCCGCGTGCCCATTTGGCCATGGAGCGTAACGCCCAGTGACGGACAGCTCCGCTGGCCAATCGGAGGGCAGGCAGCCCAGCCGGTGCTGAGGGTGGCCCGCGTCCCGCAGAGCTGAGGGGATGCGATGGCGTCGCCGGCCGTTGCCGTTGCCGTTGCCGGAGGGGCATTTAGCCGATGTGTCCCGCGCAGTTCCCGCCTGGCTTCCCGGGGCAGCGCCTGCGGGGCTGCGCCTCCTCATCCTGGGGCTGAGATGCGGGATAGCCCCGATCCTTCTCACCTCACATCCCCGTTTCCCCCTTACACCCCCTTCTCCCCTCACACCCCGCTCTCCCCTCACGGCCCCGCTCTCCCGTCATGGCCTCTCTTCTCTCGCAGTCTGCGTTTCCCCCTCACACCCCATTCTCCCGTCATGGCTCTGCTCTTCCCCTCCCACCGACGGTGGTCCTGTGACTACCAGAGGGAAAAGCCCGGGCCGCAGTGGTGCCCTTGCTTCTGGTTTTGGCTGATTTGTGGTTATAGATGATATCATTGCGCCTTCAGTTTCAAAGGCTTCGGTCTTGCTATGAACCTCTTGTGTTTGAGACTTGTGACTGATTTTAAAAGCCTGGTGCTTGTGCCAAGAGGAACATTGTGCCTTTCCAAGGCCACAGTGTGTGGTGTTTGCCCAGAGAACATGCCTCAGATGTGGTTCTTGTAGCACCTCGGGTTTGCCCCACTTTCCGTGTCGGCACCCTTCAGGTGTGCAAACACCCCCAAGCCTTGGCTTTGCTCCGGTGGCAGCTCCCAGGAGGTTCCATTCAGAGCTGGAGGGATGGAGGGTGTCAGGAAAATTCCACAAACGCCAGAGGTTATGTCCAAAAAGGAGAGAGAGGAGTCCTGCAACTTCATTCCAATAAAGGGAGAAAGTCCATCAAAGCACACACCCACGGACCTTTCTCTGCCGAATTTTGGAGGGCACAGCCTCCTTTTATTCCAAACTCCTGGCCCCATGTTGCCTCTTCCTTTCCCCATTGGCCGAGGTACTAGGAAGGTACAGCCTTCCAGAACCGCCTACCACATGAACGCCTTTGAACTCATTATTTTACCCCAAAGTTCAGGCTTGTGCAGACACTTGTCTGTTTCAGGAGCCAATCTGTCTGGGCCCATACCCTCACCCATCAAATTGTTCCTAAAGACATTAGCTTTCCTCTCAAGGGGCTTACCTGCTTCTCTGGCACTTTGCTGCTTTACCTGGTGCAGATTTACCTGGTCTGTGTTGCTGGATAAAGTCAGACCTAATTTTTTTTCAGGTAAAAAATATCCCTTGATGGAAAAAGAAGAGACCCAAACCCCTGGTTTAACTTCTAGAAATAGAATCACAAAATCAAATAGTTTTGGAAAGACCCCGAGATCATCATGTCCAACCTATGCCTGACCCCCACCTTGTCATCCAGTCCAGAGCACTTAGTGCCATGTCCAGGCGTTCCTTGGATACCTCCAGGAACGAGGACTCCACCACCTGGAGTCCCTGGGCAGTCCCTTCCAATGCCTGACCACCCTTTCCATGCAGAAATTCCTCTGGATGTCCAACCTGAACCTTTCCTGGTACATCTTCATGACATTTCCTCCTGTCCTGTCCTTGTTCTCTGGGAGCAGAAGAGGCCAACCCCACCCTGGCTGTCCCGTCCTGTCAGGAGTCGTGCAGACCCAGAAGATCCCCCCAAGCCTTCTTTTTCTCCAGGCTGAGCCCCTTTGCCAGCTCCCTCAGCCACCCCTGGTGCTCCAGACCCTTCCACAGACTCCATTCCCAGCTCTGGACTCTCTCCAGCCCCTCAATGTCCTTCCTGAACCGACCTGGCATGGACACCTCATGGGACGGTGTTTCCAGTCTTGACAGAGTTTGCTCCTTTGATGAAAATAAAAGTGAAAATAGCAAGGTGAGATACATTCAGCCAGAAATAGGTGTAGATCAGAGGGTAAATGTCTGTTTGGCAGATAGTTCTTTCCGATAGTTTTAACTTTCTAGAAATGAGTAAATAATTGAGACTGCTTGTTTTAGGCCTTGTAGAATGTATAAGTTGTGAACACTGCTAGGTTTTAAAATGTCCCACACTGTTCCATGCCCCTGGCATAGGAATTACTGATGAAAAAGTGCTTCCTTAGAGTCATAAAGTCATGGGGTGGTTTCAGTTGGGAGGGGCCTCAAAACTCATCCCATCCCACCCCATGCCCTGGGCAGGCACACCTTCCACTATCCCAGGTTGCTCCAAGCCCCATCCAGCCTGGCCTTGGACACCTCTAGGGATAGGGCAGCCACAGCTTCTCTGGGCAACCTGGGCCAGGGCCTCCCCATCCTCACAGGGAAGAATTTTTTTCTATTACTTCATGTAAACCTACTCTCTTTCAGTTTGAAGCCATTCTCCCTTGTCCTGTCACTGCATGTTCTTTTACATAGTCTCATAAATAATATTCTGAAGAGTTTTCTCACCCATTGCTGTAATGTTTAAAATCCTGGCCCTCTCATGGCTGCATTCTACTCCCACTCACTGGAGTCTGTATAGGATAGTAGTCTAAATCAGCTGGACTGATCCAAGGAAACATTCCATGAGAATAATCCTGGGTATTAGATGCGCAAAGGACTTCTAATTCCTTCCTCCTACTCCAGTGTTGCTGAGTGAAAGAAGCTCTTTGGTGCTAAATCAGAGCTCTCCCTTCAGAGTAGAACCCTGGGCCTGCTCATGGGACACTCAATGCTGTGACACAGCTGAGTTTTTTCAGGTTTAAAAGCCCGTGGCCACAGGGATTTTCTGTGACTGACTTTCTTCTGGCTGGTGAGGAGGTGTTTTTGTGTCTGACATACCTGTTGTCACAGCAATCTGTTCTTCTGTGTCTTTTGCAGACCAAAGGTCCGTACCACTGCTTCTTGTGGGGCTACAGAAGACACTTGGAGGAAGCAGCCTGGACTGGTGACAAGACCCTGGAAATGCCTTTGGAGGAAGTAAAGGAATGGCCCAGGCAGATGAGGGACCACATCCAGGGATCAGGTTTTTTGGGTGAGCCCCTCAAAAACAGACTGACCCAATACAGGATGAGTTTGAAAGTTGCATTTCAGTTCAAGTGCCTTTTCCAAGAGGCTGGTTTCAGAATTCTTGGATGGGAGAGTGAGTTGCATGTACACTTCCTGCAGTGATGAGTGGGAGATCTCACACACACTTCCAGGAGACTGTTTCCTGTTTCCTTGCTGACTTTCCCCCTGGCAAAGCTGCCTTTTTGTCTGTCCCAGATAACTGGGATTCAGCAGGCTCAGTTATCTCCTGGATGTCATCCCCGTTGCTGTGTTTAAAGCCCAGCAGCAGTGGGAAAAGTGAGTTTGTCTGAAGGGAGCAGGATTTGCTGCTTTATTTTTTCCTACTTGTTGCTCAGTCTTGTCCTCATTCCTAAGTGCACCACTGCACACACCCAACAGATGTGGTCATGTTTCCTGAATTTCTGTGTGTGCTGAATGCAGGTGCCTTCAAAAATCTCTCCAGCAGTGGGTTCTGAACCCTATAGAGATCTTGCCCTGAATTCCCAGTAATTTGGGTTGATATTAGCCACTGACACCACCCTGTAGGGATCTGTGACACACACAGGGTCTGGGAAGAGGCTTTGGAGACTTTGGGACTACTAGCGACACCGTGGGGCTGTTCATTCCTGATTTCTGCCTCCCACTTTGCTGGCAGCACTAAGGTGAGAGGTGCCTCAGAGGAGCCTTCCATGGGCAGTGCCCTGGGAATAGAGGCCAAACAATTCACGTGACACAGAGGGAGAGGGAATGGGAGATAGGAGACAAACACAAATGTGTAAAAGAGGGGAAATGCAACGGCTGTTAATACCCTGCCCTGTTCCTGTCCCTTTACCCACGTAATTAGGCCTTGCTGGCACTCATGGTGTCAATCTGAAGGACAGGTGGCATTTTTGTTAACAGCAGTGGCTGAGGACACACAGGAACAGCTTGTCCTTGTTCCCTCTGGACAAGGGTGTTGGTGACAACACTGCAAACCTCCTTCCGGCCCAGCACCGGGGTCACAGCAGCTGGCACATATTTAAAGGGCAGTTTATTTTAAATTGTGAACAGATACATTGACTTGTAAATATTCTAGAAATACATCCTGCCATTATAAAAAGCATCCTATAATTCAGGGGGAAGAAATTTCATTCTTCACCTGCAACAAGATTATTTGGTCTTTCTATTGCCTATGAAATGAAATGCTTTGGGAATTGTAAGCTGACAAGAGAAGAATCTAGGGTGCCTGGGCATTGGGCCAACCTGTGGGACTCTCTTCCTTGTGCAGGATGGGTAGTTAGACCAAATAATGGCAATTCTCCTTCTCTTTATGCTGTCAGCTCCCTTCCAGCTCCAAGGAAGTGGTTTGTGGTGCTGTGCCTCTGTTTCCTCAGTCAAATGGTACCACAGCACTGGGAGGGGCTCTGTGAGGGTGGTTGAAGAGCTCGTGACGGTCACAAGAGCTGCTTGTGATGGTCCATTCTTGAGGGCTTCTCTCACCCTGAAAGACCTGATGGTCTTAAAAAGCCTCATGGAGATTTGTGAGCACACATTAATGAACAAACAGTGTCAGTCCCAGGCAGGAGCAGCTGCTGTGTGCGTGGGAGCTGACAGAAGATGTGGCTGCCCAGCAGGCTGGGCTCTGATAACCTGGGAGATCCAGTGTCAGTGTGTGCCCTTGGGCCATGCACATGCAGGCTGGGGTTGTGCAGGACCCTCTGTCCAGCATGACCTCCCATGGCATGGACAGGCAGAGAACAGCCATTAATGTCCAGCCATGAAGGGTAACTCTGGACAACGGAATTTGGAGCTGGTTCTTGTGGGTCACAGCTGTGTGGCCATGAAGGTGTGATGGGGAGGACGCTCACAGCTGGTGAGGGGATGGCTCTGGGCTGGTGAGGGGGAACCAACCCACACATGGCTGACCCCTAAAGGGGGGACTCCTGCTTCTCCACCTGTGCTGTGTTTAATAATTTCTGCCCCTAGACAGGAGACCACTGCCAGTCACAAACCTTGTGCCAGGGAAGGCTCAGATTGGACATTAGGAAGAATTTCTTCACAGAAGGGGTGATTAGATATTGGAATGCGGTGCCCAGGGAGGTGGTGGAGTCACCATGCCTGGAGGTGTTTCAGGAAAGCCTGGAGTGACACACAGTGCCATGGTCTTGTTGACAAGGTGGGCATTGGTCACAGCTTAGACTCAGTGATGTCAGGGGTCTTTTCCAGCCTCAGTGATTCTGTGGTTCTGTGATTCTGTGAAACAGGATGGCTGAGGAACAGGGCCTCCTCTGGGTTCAGCCAAGACTTCTGCAGTACTGAGACTAAAGGAGAGAGTGGCTGCACCCCAGAGCAGTGCTCTGGCCCACATTGCTTCCTCCTGCCTGATTTCCCAAGGAAACAGAGGGAAGAGGGAATTCTCTGTGGCCTGAGGTATTTTTCAAGAGCCTATGCTCTTCTCTGGAGCCTTGGAACCTGGGTGGTGGTGCAGTCCTGCTGTGAACCAAAAAAGAGCTTCAGCCTCCTGGGAGGGAGCTGCCATGGGAAGGGGTGGGGAATTGTGCTCTGATGGACCTGAGGCAGGTGGAGACTTGGCAAAACCATACCCAAAATACTTTCTTCTTCCAAGCCAGGGGTATAGAGCACTGCCCACAGTGTGGATGCTTCCAGCTCTTTGGATGTAGAGATGTCTGGTGAAGCTGCAGTGCCACCCTCCCTACTGTCCTCCCCCTGCCATGTGTGTGATGTGAGGGAAGAGGGGAAGGAATAGAATCAGGATGGCTGTGATGGATCCTGTTTGTGAGGCTGAGCAGATGCAGCCTCTGGGGACTGCTCTGTGCTGCACCCACTCCTGTTCCGCGGGGGTGTCCTGGGATGTCTGGCTCCTCCTTACTTGGCAGAGAATCAGAGCCATTGGCAGCCTTTTCTGTAACACCTGATTCAGCCAAAAATAAGTTTCTCCAAGACTTTTGATGGAATTGCATGAACAATTATGCGTAAGTGTATTTTTGGCATGAGGCCTTCTGGGGCTTGGTTTTGCCTTCTAAGGTTGTGCAGGAGGGCTGCAGTCACCCCAGTACATTCATGCTGTGACTGCTCCTTAAACCTGGCCAGCTTGGAGCTGTTGAGCTGGGCTGATAATCGGGGTCTCCTCCTGCCTCCCAGTGGGTGTCCTGGTTTAACCCAGCGGCCAAGGCAGCCCCACACTCACTCACTCCTTCACAGTGTGATGAGCAGAGAGTCAGAGGAGTGAAAGTGAGACATCTTGTGGCTTGAGATAAATCAGTTAATAAGTAAAGCAAAAGCCATGCACACAAACAAAGTAAAACAAGAGATTCATTCACATGTCCCAACAGCAGGAACAATGGGGGGAAAGACCAATGAAGTCTTTGCAAATAGAGGTCACTGCCTTTGGGGAGTGATGACCCTATGTTTTGGAAGGGTTGCTCAGTGCAGTATTGGACCACATGTCTCAGACTTCTTCCAATTTGCACAGTTGGGGTTTTGTTTCCCTAAAAATTCCCAAGTGGATACAGAATTCATCATCTTCTGACCTGCCATGCTGAGTTGCTGTTAAACAGCTGCTCTGTTTCAGAAAGGATAAAAGAATTCCTGGGGAGACCCCCGGGCAGGATTAATTTCTCTGTTTGGTGGGACTGGGAGGGCACTGCGGTTACAGGATCCCACCTTTATTTGCCCCCTTGGAACAGGATGCTCTCCAGAAAGCTTAGTAGAGGCTTGGAGAAGTGACTCAGCTGTGTTCGGAGGAAGTGATTTCAGTGCAAGTAAAGTATATGCTCATTTCCTCTGACACAGAAGAGAACATAAATGTTACTGGGTGGGCAGGTTCCCTCAGTGTGACTAAATGTGCTTTCTCAGCTCTGCCATCAGCCTTTAATTTGGGGGCCCCAGATGGGTCATCTCTGTGCATCCAGCAGTGTGGGTGGGAGTTTTGCCTCTCGCTGCAGGGCGGACCTCAGGGAGGAGGAGAGCCAGGGAAGCTCCAGCTCCAGTAACTGGTTGTCTCCTGTAGGGCTCGGCGCAGAGAGAACTGGGGGCTTGTCAAGGGCTTTTGCAGCCCTTAGAAAAGGAACAGGGAATGAGTACAAGCCTTTCATTTCTGTATTGCTTGGATGAAATGAAATGTAAACCAGAAAAGCAAACACAGACATGCAGGTGGGAAGCTACCAAGGGCTCCCAGTAATACACTGGTCATTTTTATCTCCACATCTTTTGTTGTCAGCTGTAGTGACAAACATATATTTATGTTCAATTAAAGTGACGTGTTCCACTCATCTGACATCATCATCAGTCACCCAGCTGTGCTGAACTACCCCAAACTGTTGTGTTTCCAGCTGTGGGGCTCCTAGCCCCAAGGGATTGTCTGTGGTGTGGGGTTTCCCTGGACATGATCTTTCCAGGTCAGATGTCTTCCCCAGAAGGCAGTGACACTTTTGTTAAAAATTATTCCCTCCTGTCTAAATTAATATTTTTGCTGCTAATTTGGGAAGTAACAAGATAGTGGTGTGGCAGGCGGTGCTCTCAGCACACTGTAGGTTGCATTAAAAATAGACATTAAAATATAATTTCTTGGGTCCTTTTAAAATTATCTGGACCTTTGTCAAGAGAGGTCCATGCTTTTCCTCCCCCAGCATTCCCCCCTCCTTGGAATGCTACTTCCCTCACGATTTTTTTATTAGCATTGCTTGCTGCCATAGGTTTTATTTCTCATATCATATTTCACCTTCCCCTTCTCCATGTCCCACTGCAGCCACTGACCAGGACAGTCCCTGGCCAGGTTGGGCAGGGCAGGACAGGATAATGTTGCTGACAGAAGACTTCAAGAGGCAATTAACAGCTTCTCCAGCAGGCTCTGATTGGATAGAGGTTATTTCCAACTTGTCAAAGAGCCTTCTCCTTGGAAGGGAAGATGAAGGAGGACCTGGACACAGAACCTGCTCTACATTTCTACTGTGATGGCTTTCTCTTTGGGCAGGATTATTTCAAGAGTTGGTTCCAAGTGCTGTTTTTTGTCAGGAATGACCTGTGCTCGTGGGTTACATCACCAGTGAGTGCTTCCACATCACTGACCCTGTGCTGGATGGTTCTGGCCCTGTGGAACAGATGGGCTCAGGAGCAGTAGGAGTGAGCCAAAAGTCCCATTTCCTTCCACTGCTGTTCTGGGCTCAGTGACAGAGGGCTGTGTAATGCAGGGAGGAGGTTGTAATGCAGAGCAAGATTCAGCCCGTGGCTGTAGGAGTGAAGAACATCTGTGGACGGCTGTGCTTATCCTTCCTGTGGAAACATGGGGGACCTACAGTGCTGGGAATCACAAACCTCTGAGAGCAGCCTTTGTGCTGGGAAAGGGGGTGGGAGCTGCTATGCCAACAGGTATCTGCACTGGAAGATACTGGTAGATTATGGGAAGGTGCTGGCAGGAGGTGGTCACATCCTGTCAGAATGCACTGGCAGGGATGGAAAGACTGACACCAACATCAGCAAGCACTGCACTGGATGTTCTGGGCGTGTCCTGAACCATAGTCTGCTGCAGGGATGTGGAGTCTCCACTGGAGCCTTGCTGCAGGTGTTGAAGCAGTGCAGAGGTGCTGTGAGAGCAGAGAAATACTCAGAGCCAGCTTGCTCCAGAGGGAGCTCTGGAGTGCTCAGTGATCCACCAGACTGCTCCAGCCTTGGGAGCCAGGCTTCTCCTGCCTGGTGCTGTGCTCTTTACACCCTGAGCTCCCTCCAAGTGTGGCCTGGCCTCATAGGTATCTTGTGGGTGGCAGTGCACATCCCAGCTCCACTCCCAGCTGGCCCTATTTATGGAGTTCCAATGTTGGCAGGTAGGGAAGTGAGACATTTGAAGCATGAGGGCCTCTCCTGGTGAGGCAGGAATATTTATTTGAGCTGATGAAACTTCTTGTCATTGCCCAGGGTTAGGAACTCTGCACATGTGTTCTGAACCATCATTTCCAGGGCATGAGTGGGCTCAATATTCAGGACAAAGCAAACAAAACATTGTTAGAGTGGGAAGAGGGATTTCTACCCATATAAATTATACCCCGTTATCACCACATAGAGGGCAGTCACACGTCAGAACATTTCTCCTGAGGGCTAAGATAACTTCACTCCCTTTTTATTTCAACAGTCTGATCTTCCAGAGCTGTGCAATTTGTCTTTTCCATGCACGGGAAAGCTGTGGGGGGAAGCCACTCAGCCATAGGTCAGATGGGCAGAAATGTCTCCTGTGGAAAGACAGGAGACATTCAAAGACAGTGGAGGGAGTCTCTTTCACTGCCCCCATTCCTGCTAGATAATAGGGGAAATTCTCCTGAAAATTGAACTTGATGCAATAGGCAGATTTCATAGCTCCTTCCCAGGCTTTCCTTGTTGGGGAATGCTCATGATGGATAATACAGGAATGACCATAGTCCCTAGGAGTGGTCCCAGCTCTGCAGGGTGTCCCAGGAGCAGGGATCACCACTGTGTTCACAGCATCCAGCTCTTACTGGTGCGGAGAGCTGCGATCCTACAAACCACTGCTGTTTTTTAAGTTCACTTCCACAAGAGCCAAAAATGCCTGAGCAGGTAGAGCTCTTGAAGAGTTTGGGCTTGGATTAGGGACTTCAGAAGTTCCTTCCCTTCTGTGTTTCTGTTCTGTGACACAGTCATGATTCAAGGCATTGCACAGGGATTAGTGACCAGCAGAAGCCCCCTGTGTAGATGTCTGGTCCAGAAGGGATTTATTTCAAACCCAGAGCAGATAATACTGAAGTGTCTCTGCCAACTCACCTCCTGTTTGCCCCAAAGCAATCTCAGCCCATGCAGCCCTTGTCAGACAGGGACAAGGGAAATGTGCATGCCTTGAGCACTTCTCACCCAGGTAACCCACAGCCCAAACAGTGCTGCCACCATCACCATCCATCACAGCTACTGAAAACATCTCAGATACTTCTGCTGGCTGGCAGCTCTCTTGCTCCCTGAGACCCAGGAGGCCTCTGACACAGTTCAGAGAGCCAGGACTGGAGCACCAGAGCTTCTGGAAAAGAAAGGGACTTCATTTGATTGCTTTTTCTTCTCCTTTGGCAAATATTCCAGTGCAAATGGTGAAAACCTTTCAATTCGCTAAAATCTGCCCACGTGTGCTATTTCTTCCAAAGTCAGTCCCTTTTCTGGGAGTCTCTCCACAGGGATGATGGGCTACATTCTGTGTGTGTCCAATCCTGTTCTGGGGTAGAAGAATCAATGTAGCCACCCTTCTCAAAGGGCTGACAGAATTGGTGCTGGTCACTCCTGTGAGCATGTGGAGGAGCTGGAAGGGTTGGCTGGCAGGAAATTAACAGCAGTTTGTTTGTACTCTGAGCAGGCTGCCCTGGCCCTCAAGCTCTTCTTTTCTTTGGGCAAGTCCTGCAGGGCAGTAGTGCCCACCTACCCCCCCATTAGTGCCAGCCCCTTGGAGATCCTGCTCAGGTTACCCAAACAGCCAAGCCACAGTTGTAGAGGCTGTGGGCAGTGCCAAGGAGCATTCCAGCAGGGAAGGTGTTTTTATGCTTCCCCGGAGACTGAGTCACAGAATCATTTAGGTTGAAAAAGACCTTTGAGATCATTGAGCCCAAGCTATGCTCAACCCCCACCTCACCCAGCCCAGAGCACTGAGTGCCACATCCAGTTGTTCCTAGGGTTGAGGACTTCAAAGCTCCCTCGGCAGCCCCTTGCAATGTTTAATAACCCTTTCTATGAAGAAATGTCTCCTAATGTCCAAACTTCCCTTGCACACCTTGAGCCTTTTTTCCTGAGCACGCTAAAGCTGTAGAGGGCTCTGAGCCCTGACTGGACAGGGGTGGCCTCAGCAGGACCTGTCCCCATCGTAGCTGGTTGAGCTTGTGTGATCTGCAGGATTGAAGAGACAGTACACACCCAGTGCTGTGTCCTGAATCCCTCTCTTGCAGGGCAATGTCTGACTAACCCAAGCAGCCCCTCTCTGTGTAATCATGCAGGCCCTGGCAGCCAGGCTCAGCTTTCCTGCTCCAAACCAGGGGCTATGCCAGTGGTGATGGACAGACAGGGAAGGGACGTGAGGGAGCAGAGGGGAGGGTGTGTGTACCCCTTCCCCACAGCTTCTCTCACTCAGAAGGTGTTTATCCTAGTGACAAGTGCTATGGGCCTTTCATAACTGCTGCATTAGCAGAGGATCAAGTGGCACTTAATGGGAGCAGTCTGCCTCATAAAGTGTGATGGGAAAGGTCACCAAGGTCGAAGGGGAAACATTTTCAGCAGGCTGACACAAGCCTTGGCTTCTCCTGACAACAGGTGCCAGTTTGCTGGGCTGCTCTCCCCTCCTGCACTGCTGCTGCCCCGTCCTCTCCTGTGTGCTGGCTCCAGGCTCTGCAGCGGCGCCAGGAGTATCTGTGAGCTCGGTGTGTGGCACACAGGGAACAAACCTCCTGCAGAATGCAGGGAAAAGGGGATCTGAGGCCACCGGCTGGCTTCTGAACTAGGGAAAAAAGGGAGTTGAGGGTGTGATGCTTCCTTGTGAAGCTGCTCCAAACCAGGTTGAGCACTTCACTTTGAAAGGAATGAGAGGGACCTGTCTTTATAAACAAACTGTGGGTAAAGCTAGATACTGAGAGATGAAAGAAGCAATGGGAGGAACCATAAATCCCATAGGAAAAGAAAATGGGGGGAGGGGGGGTATACTTTAGAAGGGGGTCTGTCTGAGGCAATTTGGGAAGTCTGTACCTCTCAAGTACCTCAGCCAATGGGGAAAGAGAGAGGGAAATGTGGCTGGGAAATTAGGAGGCTGTGTCCTCTAAAAATTTGAGAGACTCCAGGGGAAATGCCCCATGGCCTCTCCCTTTATTCGAATAAGGTTACAGGACTCCTGTCTCCATTTTGGACATAAACCTCTGGTGTTTGTGATTAATTTGCCTGACAACTTCAATGCCACAATAAAGAGCTTCACTCCTTAAGGCCACTGGTTTTGCTGGGGTTTGTCTCTCCCTGTGCTGAACTTCTGTTGGGTTTGCTGAAATCGGGTTGCTGGGTCTCAGCCAATCTACAGTTTGAACACCCCCAGTTTGCCAAACCAGATGAAATCTTCCTGCTGCTCCTGGCAAGCCTGTCCCTGCAGTCAGACACGTATTGATGGCTTTGCAAGACTTCTTGCCCTCCTCTCTTGCTGCTTTGGTGTCCCATCTGTCTTACACAGTTTCATTTGGGACAATGCAGGGTATTCAGTCCAGGCCAAGTTGCTGATGACAAGCTAATTAAAGACCAAGCAAGGGAGGAGCAGCCTAATGAGGGAGAAGTGGGAGGAAGGGCAGTTTGCCAGGACTGTGCTGGGAGACTCTGGCTCAGTGGAACTAACTGAGTGCTGTAATTGATGGTTCAGGGGAGGCCCTCCTCACACAGACTGTAGGGCAGAGGAACGGAGACCTGCTTCGGTGGCCTGTTCTGGGAGACTGGGATGGGATCACACCTTCCCAGCTCCAGGGTTTGCTCTGCAGGGTCAATCCTTAGCTTTAACATGGAGTTAACTCTCCTACACCGTTGAAAATAGGAGACCTGCAGAGCACTGTATGGCCATGTCAGTGCAAACAAAAAGCCAGGAGCAGGAGTGGCATCTTCTCAGGACCAGCAGTACTCAGGCTGGAGATCCTGTGACCATGAGCCACAAGATCACAGAATCATTCATGCCGAAAAGATCTCCAAGATCATCCAGTGCAACCATTAACCCAGCTCTGCACAAGCCACCACCAACACACATCCCTAAGCTCCACATCCACTTGTTTTCTGGATACTTCCAGGGATGGTGACTCCACCACTGCCCCAGACAGGTGTGCTAGGGCTTGATCACCCTCTCAGTGAAGAAATTTTTCCTAATATTCAATTTAAGCAGGCCCTGGCTATTTCCCTTCCTGCAGTCTCGTGAAAGGAATGGGGCATGAAATGGAGGTGGATTCTGGCGCTGGCAGGAATAGAGGCTCTGCTGGAAGATGTCATTTGGAATCAGCATGCTGGGAACTCAGGGGTTACCCCAAGTACTCTCAGGAAGTCAGCACAAACAGTTAGGTGCTGCAAGTGGTGATGGGGCTGTGCCAGAGCTGTGTTAGCATGGCACTGGTCTTAGCACCTCAGCCTGGGTCCCCTTCACCTTCTTCATCCAAAGTAATCAAAGCAAGGCAATTCCTTGCCTTTGGGGAATGATGGAGTGTGAGAAAACATCATTTATTAGTATGAAGAGAGTTTTATTTGGCTTGCTTTCTGCTGTTTCCATGCTGAATTTCCTTTCTGAACAGTGGCACTGAGACTTCTTTGATTCACAATCAAGTTATTCAGTGCATCTCATCAAACATGGGGAAAGGACTGAGAGCTTCTGTATGCTCTCTGTAGCTCCAAAAGGGACTGTGGACTGTAGAATGGTTGTGTCTTGTGTGTTTTGTTCTGAAATTCGGAGAAAGATTTTCCTAGCCTTTGCCTCAGGAATGCTCATTTCTCAAGTGAAACGATGCAAGAGTTCTGCGTTTCCCACCTCCTCAGGAAAGCCTGGGGATTTTTTGCTGCAGCAGACTGCTCCTAACCATAAGGCATGGCCCAAAAGCTGTTGTAGCTGTTGTGTTTGGCACAGGCTCTGCCAGGGATCTGTTTGCAGGGAGAGCTCTGTTCTTGAGGCCAAGTGCCCAGGGCAGTCAGTGGGTGCAGCCACCTGCACTGCCCTCCCTGCGCCTGCGACCTCTCCTCACAGCTTCTAAAATTCCTCTCACCACGGGGGGGCATTTCCTTATTATCAACACCTGCTTGGACATGCAGAGGCACTGACCCCTTCCAGAGCCGCTGGGACCGAAAGCTTTGGGGCATAACTCTGTGGAGGTGTTAAAGCTGGCTGTGAGTAATTTATGGTCTGCAGCAGGGACACAGCCCCTGCATGCAGGGTGCTGGGGCAGGAGCTCTGCTGTCAGCTGGGTGTACAGGGGGGAGGAGGGGACATTCCTTGGTCACAGCTTCCCACACTCTCCATCACAAGTCAGCAGACTCATGAACCCCAGGAATCTGTGGTGATTCTGAGGCCCCAGAGCCCCCAGCAGGTCCCATGAAATGCTGTCAGAGACACCCGCACACAAATGATGGAAGAACCATCACAGCAGAGAACAGACACACACAAAAGGTGTATTTCTGTTTGGATGAAACACCCATCTGGGATTTCTGTCTAAAGGACATGGAGGTCTTACAGTGGGTAAGAATTGGTACCTTCTGTTCCAAGGGCTTCTCTGGCAGGGTGTTGGCAGCCTGCAAGTTTGCTGTGACACTGCCTTGTTCACCCAAATGAGTGCACTGGAGTATCCAGAGCTGTGCCCATGGCCCTGCTGCTGGGCTGGGACACAGGAGCCATCGTGCTGTGCACACAGTTCACTGTAGGTTGGCAATTCAAAGAGAATGTCCAAGGGTCAGGACAACAAATTGCCAAAATAGTTGTATAGCAAGTCACCCCCAACTGGCATTTACTGCAGCCAAGAGTTTCTGACCTCAGTGTCTCCTGGCCATTTGTCCTCCCAGATCTTCTGACCTTAGAAAAGGCCTCTGAATTTGAGTGGCAGAAAGCTGTGACACCAAGTTCCCATTATAAAATAAATCTATGGTAACTGTGTCAGACACTCCACCTTGTTATTCCAACAAGGAGGCTGGACTAACCACATCTGGTGGTTAAAAGTCTCCTGATATTCCTCTTTATGGACAGTTATTTTTTTTGTCCTTCTCTTACCTTGTGTCCCCTTTTGTTATTTACCTTTGTAAGATATTTAGTATTTTTTATCACCCTTCTCTCTTTTGTTGAGTTGAACAAAGTAACCTTACTCACTCTATTTTAATACAACTTGTCCTCCCCTGGCTAAGCAGCCCATGGTGCCACCTCCACACATCCTTCTGCTTGAGAAACTTGGTTTTCAACATGGACAAACAGCCATGTTTCCTGGATTGTGGTGGAGGCCTCAGAAATTGGGATATTTCCCTAATAGCAATACTTACCAGCTCATGCTGGAATTGCACTTGGAGTTTTCCATCCACACGCTCATGGTGATTTCCATTCCTGTGTCCTCTGTTCTCCAGTCATCTTTGTCATTACCATTTTTGCCATCGTTATGATTTAAAATGGAGGCTTCACATATTCTCGCTCTCTCAGTGCTGCAGAGTCAACCCATTTCATCGTCTTTTTTTGGTCTGGATTTTTTCACTGCTTGTCTTAAGGAATATGTACTGTCCTACTTAGGTTGATATTGTCAATTCTTACTTAACACTTAACCAGGCTTTGCAAACAGACCAGTTTGGAAAAGGTATAAAAGCTGGCAAAACATCCCTTCTCAGACTCATCAGGACAAGAAACATGACAGAGTCTGTAGATGTGAGGAAGCTGTGAAGGGAGTACCTTGGGGAATCAAGGTCATAGTAGAAATAAAAATAACCTATTCTTTTTTTCCGTCTGTGTTTCATATGGAGGTTCCCATGCTTGGGTCTCTCATTTGTGAGTGTCTCCACTTAAGTCAGTCTCAGACTGAAGCCTCAGGAAGCTGTGGAATGTAGAAATGAAGGAAACCAGCGGATTTCAACAGAGATATGAAAATGGACCAGAGAGATGAAAATCTCCCCCAGTGCAGGGATGAAACACCTGAACTGCAGTCTTATACTTAAAGCTGACTTTGTACTGTGACAAAAACTTGAGGATCAGAGTCAGGCCCCTGAGTGTAGCAATAGACTCAATTCCCTGGCAAGAATGGCATCTTCAGAGCATCTGTACAAGGTCAAAGGAAGCTGATAACTCATGGTTTCCTCCACAATGAACACAGATGAAACAACATGGATCTTCTCTGAGCGTACCCAAATGTGTTCCTTTCATAAGCCAGGACTCCCCAGTTATTAATAATAGCTGATATCAGACTGCAGCATGACAGCAATTCCTCACAGGGCCTTAATGACAGACTTTCTGGTAAGCAAAATCATTAGAAGGGAAATGTTGCCAGGAATCTTAAATCCCTGACTCTGGCATGCTGAGGTTTAGAAGCTTCCATCTCCAAACTGCCTTATGGGACATGATTTGTCAGGATGGTTTTCAGCTCAGGAGTTCTCATTTCTGCAGTGCTTGCCCTTCTTCATGTCATGCCTTTGCTGACAGGCACTGTCACTCCAACCTTCATCTTGAGCTCTCTTGTATTAATTTTTGTTGCCTCCTTTTAGCCCTTTATCCATTTCCACACATTTAATGAAGCAAGTTTCTGCAGTTTTGTTGTGGTATGTGTACACAGAAACTTCACTATCATCTCATGTTCACTGCTCAAAGTTAGCACAACCATTCCAGGTGATGTTCTTGGGTGGGTGCCAGCTTGAAGATGAACTAGTTCTGTGTGCCCATCATAAAGTTCTGCACCCTAGACTAAATCCAGAGATGTGTGGCCAGCAGAGCAAGGGTGGTCACAGAGGGGACAGAGGGACAAACTCGTCTTTGTGCTTCCAAATTGCAACAGGCAATGGCCAAAAGTTCCATCTCAGGAGGTCCAGGGTGGGCACTAGGAAAAGATCTCTCCAGGAAGCTGGTGCAGGCCTGGGACAGGTCACGAGAGAGGGGGAATCTCCATCCTTGTGAGAGTTTGGGGTGTTTCCTGGGACTCAGTGAAAAAGCCTTGGCTGCTCCAATCGGGTATTCCAGATAGTCCTGCCCTGAGTGGGAGGATGGACTGGGGACCTTCAGAGCCCCTGGTCACTGCCACCTCCATGGTTCAGTGACTATCAGCTGTATCTCTCTGCCACCTGCCAGGCCAGGTGTCTTTCAGCTTCACCAGGCCTGACCAGGCTGCCAAGGGCAGTGGTGGAGTCACCATCCCTGGAAGTGTCCAAGAACGCATGGACACTTGGGGGCAGGGTCTAGTGGTGAGCATGGCAGTGCTGGGAGAATGTTGGACTCAATGATCTTTGAGGGCTTTTCAAACCTAAATGACTCCACGATTCTGTGACTCTGTGACTTTTCTTGACCCTGAGCCTTGTAGGAGTGCTCTGCCCTTGCATCTCTGGAAACAATGATTAGGGCAATGGAAAGTGGCAAATAATAAACCCTTTTCAAGAATTACAGCAGATAAATAAATCCTGCAGGTCTCAGCTGCTCTGTGGAGACTCCCAGCCTTCCTGCCATCCTCTGACCAGCTTTGGGACCTGTGGATGGTTCGACTGATACACCACAGAGCTGAGGGTTAAAGAACCTTTCTTGGGTGAAATGTTTAAGGAATTGCTAAAACCACTTGTGTTGAAAGGGGTCCCAATTCCTTGAGACTTACAAAGCTAAACTGGGGCCAATCTTCTTCTTTCCCCCTTTGGCTGAGCTCAGCAATCAGCTGACATAGTTAAGCTGACAGCCATTAGATTTATATGTCCTTTGCTTCTGGCATTCTGTCCTGTCTGCTGGGGCAGTTTGGGGCTGGTGACCTTTGTGGCATGTGGCAAGGCCAGTGAGTCTTGGCTTCTGCCGCAGACGGCTGTGGCTTGTTGTTTAAGGAAGTTTATTTCTCAAGGCTGTGGTCAGCAGTGAGCGATGCACTTGTGCTATATTTGCAGGCATACCTAGAGAGTCAGGAAGGAGGCCAGAACCATTCCAGAGAAGACAAACTGCAGATCTCAATGTCCTTATCAATGAGGTGTATATTCATAAGCTACAAAGGAGACACAAATTGTCCAACAGGATAAATAAAGAGGGAGAACAGGGACAAGGAAGGCACCTGGAGTATCAGATAGCCACTTAGAAGATGATGGATAAATGGGTAAATACTACACCAGGAAGAGAAACCTGGATTTTTAGTGTAGATAAATCAGAAAGAGAGCTAAAATTGTGCTTTAAAATACAAACACGCACAAAGCCCAGAAATTTTTGTCTTCATATACCTGCAGAAGGTGAGCAGCAGCAGTTAATGGTTTATTGGATTGCTCCCTGCTTTTTAGAGCTCCTTAGAGTTTTCCTCTGGGTTGCTGATGTTCTCTGATGCATTGACCTTCCTGCATCAGCTTGCTCTCTGTTCTGCTGCCAGCTTGGAGTGGGATCCAAGTCCCTCAATATTGCCATGAAAGGGTGGGAAGGATGGCCAGGAGAGCATCTCACCAGTACATTCCTGCTTCCAGCAAGGATTGGGCAACTGCAGTGTGACCCAGCTGGCCTGAGGAGCCAGGGGGAGTCCAGACTAGTAGTAGAACTGAGCAGTACAGGTCAGCTGGTTTGTGTGATAAACATGTGAGGCTTCTCTCCTTCTCCTCTCCACTGAGGGCTGCCAGGACAGCTCAGCCTCTCTGTGGTCACTGTGGGGAAAGAAACTTTGCTCTGGTTAGGCCTTCAAACTGGAACTCACTGTGTGCAAAGACAGGAGTGAGAGGTGAATGTAAAATGAGAGATGTCTGGAAAATAAGCTGAATGAAGCTGAAGAGCTCATGAATGAGAGCATGACCCATTCACTGTTATGGTCACACACAGCCCTGAGCCACCTGGGACACTCAGTCTGTCAGTCCAAGAGATTGACAAGGACATACTGGATTTGGAAATGCTCAAACTATGAGCAATTTGCTTGCCCTTCAGTTTGCCCCAGAGCAGCAGCCCAGGTCTGTCTCAATGCAGGGTTAATCAGGGCCTTTGCGTGGGTCTGGTTTCCTCTTGCTCAGCTCCTGGCACTGGCATTGTCTGCCCCAGCCACCCTTCCCAGAACACAGATCTCCCTCATCCATCACAGTTCTGACACACGATCCCTCTCTGACACCCACTCCTCCTTTCCTCTCTTCTCCCAGTCTGACCAGGATGGATCAGCACCCCTGACATTATCCTGCTCCTTTCCATGATCCATCCATCCACCCATCCATTCCTCATCTATCCATCTACCTGAAAAGTGACCTGCCCACTTGTCCCTCCCCAGCCCAGAGCCTGCCTGTCTGTCTGTCTGGGAACAGCAGGACGTGCCTGGGGGTGGAAAACACAGAGTGTGTGTGACTGTGGGCCACCAAAGCAATCCAGGAAAACCAGCTCCTGGAAACTGCCAAAGACAGTTTGTAAACTGGGCTGCAGACACGAGATCATCAGCCTGTTCTTCTCAGAGGATCTGCTTTTCCCAGGCAGTTGCAAACTCAGCTGTGTTGAAGGAAATAATGTTGCAAAGAGGTGACAAAGATCAGTGTGAGACATTAAAGGAGGGGAAAGTGATTTATTTTAACACAGAATGTTTTCATTCACTCAGGATCAAATACAGGCATCCCTTAGCACCAAGATGTATTCCAGTGGTTTCCCCAGCATGCAGGCACCAAGAGATGTGCATCCAGATGAACCCAGTGATGTTAGGGAAGGCTCCAGGTACTCGGTACCTCTTAGGTCTGGATGCTTCAAACTGAGGTGACTTGAAAAATGAAGTTGTGCGTCTTCAGGAGCCTTGAAGTGGCTTCATTTTCTCCCACTGCCTGGGCCAGGCCACATGGCCATCTGACCATGATCTTCCTGGGCATCTCCATTTCTGGGCTTGGCTCATCCCTGAGGCAGAGAAATAACTGGCAGGAGACTTCCGTGGCTGGGTTCTCAGCTGGTTCAGCCTCACAGCACAGCCCTAGAAAAGAACTACTTTGGCAGAGACTTTTGAGACCTTCCTTGCTGCAACTTTGGTCCTAAACAGAAGGATTGCTTCCTGTGACACTTTAGAAAGTCAGCGTTAGTGTGAAAGCAGGGTGGAAGCTGCACCTGCAGGGATGAACCTGGATGAAAACTTTTGTGCTGGAGAGCATTGATCAATTCACTGCATATGCACAGGAATCAAATTAAATTCCTTGGGAAAAGTCTTGCAATGGTTTTGAAAGTCAAGACAGTGGGATCTCATAGATTCTTTCTAGACACTGAGAGAGCATAGAAGGGAGTAACATCTCAGTCTGGATTTATCAGAACAACAGAAACTCCCAACAAGAAAGGACTTTCCTCTTCAGCTCCAAACTAGGGAGTGGCACATTCATTAAATGGTACAGTTTTTCCTGTCACATGATGGGGAGTGATAGAAGACAGAGGTAAATCCCTGTTTGCTTGACTGTCTGTCCATTGCTGGGTGCCTTCCCTGCCTGCTCCCTGCCTCCTCCCAGGGCTCTGCTCCTGCCCTTCCCTGCAGCCATGGACAGGGAGGGCACATGGGCACACCAGTGTTCCTGAGGGCACAGACTGGCAGAGGGGATAGAGAGACTATCCAGGCCTGGAAACCAGCAGGAGAGCAGATCCACCCCAGGGGCAGGAGAGTTTATGGAGAGTGGGAGGGCAGGAAGATGAGTTTGAAGTGTGCTGCTGAAAGCCCCAGTTGTGCAAGACTTGGGTGAGCTGATGTGTCACAGAAATGTTCTCCTGGAATCCAGGAACAGGGCTATGAAGGCATTAATTAGGGCCTAATTACCCTGAGCAACCTCACTTGGGGTCCCTTCCTATACCTCTGCCCAGGGCCAAGGGGCTCTGCTTAAACTTAGGCCTTTCACCCACTTCCTGTGCTTTGCTGCAGTTGCACTGGTTTTCAGGTTTTCCTGAACTGTTGTTTGGCCTTCTCAGGCTGACCTTGGACCTGACTTCTTTCCTGGCCTTTGATGATCACAGGACCATTGATGGGGACAGTTGATGGACCCTGTCACTGTTCCCTCTCTGCTCACCCACTTCAGGCGCGGGGTTGAGTTTGCCTGGTCAGTAAGGTTCCTGTCCTGCCTCTGCTGGGGCTGCCCCTTCCACCAGGGAACAGCTCCCCAACACCCTGCTCTCACAGGAACTTCTCTGCCTCACAGGTCTCCCAGCCCTTTTGTCCAAGGCTGTAGAACAGCGGGGAGGGGAGTTTGGCTTTCCTCCCTGGGAGAGGGTAATGGAGGGGATGGATCCCCTGCACTTTCCCTGGTAGAGTTTCTGTATTTCAGTATCTTTCACTTGGTATCCAGGGGTGTGCTGAGCTCTTGGCTATGGACAGGTCACTCAGCTGCTGGGCTGGCTCTCCACTGGATCAGCCTCTCCACAGCCCAGACTTCCAGTGCTCCCTGCAGGAGTGTGACCTTTAAAGGGACAGTGAATTGTACAAGCTCAGGTGTCTGAAGGGACTGTGACACACTATGTCACACTGGATGGCTGCTTGAGGGATGGCAAATGTAAAAAAAAAGAGATCTTTGTCCCCTCAGAGAGGTGCTCTGCTGCCAGCTGCATCCTGGGGTGGTGTGGAGCTTGTGCTTGGATCTCAAACAATGCTGTGGTGTCTGTGTGGGACTCTCCTGTCAACACAGTGTGCTGGGGTCAGAAGGCTGTCTGGGATGTGACAATTGTGACAATGGGTACAACTGCCTCTGGTGTCCATGGCTGCTTCTTTGAGACTCCACATTGAGCATGAAGCTTGAGAAGAACACAGAGGAACTTTGTGTTTAGTCTGTCACAGTAAACGCTCAGAGTTCTCAATGTTCATGCACTTGTGGGTCATTTCTGTGTTTTGTCCTCATTTAATGGAGAAGTGAGGGGGGTTTGTGCCCTCAGTGCAACTTCTAAAAGACAATTTAATGGCTGCATTCAAACATAAAAGGGGAGAGGGCCAGGGCTGGCTGAGTCAACAGTGTTTGAGCATAAAACCCTATGAGGGAGTAACAGAATCTGTCTGCATCATAAATAACACTGAATGGCTTATTTTGGCAAAGAATTTTCATTCCTGACAAATGCCATTTTGAGACAACTAATAACCATCTGCTGATTTGGGATGAAATTAGAATTTGAATGCTCAGGTCAGCTCAGATGCAGTGTTTAGTGGGTTTCCAGTGGAGACTCTCACATGTCTGAAAGGAAATAATCTTTATGAGGCTGTCAGAGGCAAGGGAATACTCAGGCTTACAAATCCTTGCACTGTTTTATTGGGAATGCCCATGTCAGAGGATTGCTAAGTAAAGCACATTACATAAGGCTGCCCTTTGGGCTGCTAAGGTCTCATAACTGAGACATATTTTCAAGTCTATCAGAATGATTTTGGCATCTCCTGAGTTGTCAGTACTTCTCTGTTTTTTGAAGCAGATGTTTTTTCTCTTCTACTGCATTAAATGGAATCTTCTGTGTTTTGCTGACTGTAAAGGTGCATAAAGGTGTGTAAATGTGATCCTTTGGGATATGTCACTTGCACTTTCTGGCTTAAATCTTTTCCAGTACAAGCTCATCAATTTGTGACCCAGATCTCTCCTCCACAGGAAAAATGTTTAGCTATGGAGGGGCAAGGTAGGAAACCCTGAGCAGATTTCACCTGGCTTCTGTGGTATCAAGGGACTGAGAATCTGAACTCCAAAATCTTGTTAATCTAAAGTAAAAATTAGGGAATAATATTCCCATTTGGAAAGTACACTAAAGTATAGGCAAAGCTTCTGTCCTCCTGGTTCATCTTCCTGCCTTGACTGTTCCTTTGTACAATGAGTGCTTTTGAAGGCACCTGAGGTGCAGTTACATCCAGGGCACAACAGGCCCATTGCCTGCTGGGGGGGATTGCTTTCACTGGATGGAAGCAAAACCTTTGGAAATGATGTTTGCATCATTTCCTATGAGACCAGGCAGGTCTCATAGGACAGGGGCTTGCCCACTTTCCAGGCTGGAAGAGCTCCAGGTACAGCCTCTCCCACAGGCACATTGGCTTCCTTGAAGAGGACAAGACAGGGAAAGCTGAACTTTATCCTAATCCACTTTTTAGAAGTACTGATGTGTTCATGTCTACCTGGAAGTATTGGCCTCTGAAATGACTGTGACTGGCATTCCCCCAGTGTGTGCCTGTCCCTGAGATGGGCAATGGGGGCAGGGAAACACCTGGAATATCTGCAACCAGCAGCCCTTTGGGTGACCCTTGGGTGCCCACTGCCCTCTGCAAGCTGAGGAAACTGTGCCTATAACCACTTCATTCCCTGCCTGGGGTCTTTTACTTTGAGCCTCTGTCCTGTTTTTCTCAAGACTTATCTCCATCACTCCAGGTGACTCTGGATGAATTCTCACAGCAGAGAATTATTACCACTACAAGTTTGCTGAGGTCTCTGATCTCCATTTCCACCCTGACCTTTTTATTCCTAATTTCCTGTTAAAGCTGTTTTTCTCCAAAGGTGCAAGAAGGACTGTAGGTAACAGCAGCTGCTCTTGGCTGTGTAACAGGAGTGCAGACTCAGACTGCTCAGTGTACACTACAAATTCATATTAACACTGTGACATAAATTCATATTAACACTGTGAACTGCTGCTCTGAAGGGGTCTGTCCATCGCTTATAAATCTGACTTTTCAAGGAGTTATTTTTAAAAAAGACTGTATGTGAAGAAGCCTCATCTTTAACCATGCTTGGCCACTCACTTTTATCTGAAATTCAGTTTATCTGTTCTGTTAGGGACCCTACTTATTCCTGGAATGGGATTCAAACCAGCTGAACTCCAGTTCCCTTTAAAACACTGAGAGCCCTTCAGTTGTGTCAAAGTTTGTAACAAGTTGCTGCGAAGAAGAAACACAATCCACAGACAAAGCACCATCCCACTGACTTGTGAAATGCTGAAGAATTATGTTCATCTCAAATTTGCTCAGCACCATTACTGGAATGGACTGAAATAATAACGAATAGGAGGCAGGTGCCCGGGTGCCCATAAAAATCCCAATCCTCTGGATGTCTCGGAAGCTAACAGCCCTGTGACAGGCGGCCCCGCCCGCGGCGACACCGCGCCGGGACAGCGGCGGGAGGAGGCGGCACCGCCGGGGCGGCTGAGGGGGCTCCAGCCCGGCCCGGCCCGGAGCGACCCGCGCTGAGCCCGGCCCGGCCCCGGCTGCCGCTGCGGCTGCCACAGCCCTCGGCTACAGGGGACAGCCCTCGGCTAGAGGGGACAGCACTCGGCTAGAGGGGACACCCGGGCTGAGAACCGCAGGTGAGTGCTGGGCACCTGCTCCGGAACCGGAGACGTATTTGCTGCCAGCTGTGCTGCGTTTGAGCTCCGTGTGATCACCTTCACAGGGCAGAGGAGGTGGGTGACACCCTGCGGGGGGACAGACCCTGCGGGGGGACAGACCCTGCGGGGGGACAGACCCTGCGGGGGGACAGACCCTGCGGGGGGACAGACCCTGCGGGGGGACAGACCCTGCGGGGGGACAGACCCTGCGGGGGGACAGACCCTGCGGGGGGACAGACCCTGCGGGGGGACAGACCCTGCGGGGGGACAGACCCTGCGGGGGGACAGACCCTGCGGGGGGACAGACCCTGCGGGGGGACAGACCCTGCGGGGGGACAGACCCTGCGGGGGGACAGACCCTGCGGGGGGACAGACCCTGCGGGGGGACAGACCCTGCGGGGGGACAGACCCTGCTCAGGGACAGACCCCGCACAGGGACAGACTCTGCGGGGGGACAGACCCTGCTCGGGGATAGACCCCGCGGGGGGACAGACCCTGCATAGGGACCGACCCTGCGGGGGGACAGACCCTGCACATAGAGGTACACACCCTGGGAGGTTCATTCCTGCAGAAAGGGGAGCTCAGTGACCCTTCTGTGAAATCACAGGCTTCATAGAACAAGTGGGGATGAAAGGAGAGAGATGCCCTCTCTTTCTCTTTTTCTCCGTTTCCATGTTTTTTCTGTATTTCTGGGGGTTTTTTCCCTATATTTCCGTTTTCTGGAGGGGGGCTCTAAGCAACCTGATGTTCTTCCCTTGGTGGGGAGTGGAACGAGCTGAGCTTTAAGGTCCCTTCCAACCCAAACAATTCTATGATTTTATAATTCTGTGATTTTGATTATTGGTCCATTGGATGCTGGCATAATTTTCTGAGGAGAGAAGACAAAGGACTTGGTATGATTCAATGTGAATTAAGTAAAAGTTGTTTATTGTGCTTCTAAATATTGTTTATATTTACTTCTTATCTTGGTTTGTACAGTCACATATTGTTTAATTGGTAGTTCTGTTTTGTCTATGCAGCTTTTGATCAGTAGTTTGACTTTGTTTACGAGGTAAGCACACATCTCTTTCTTAAACTAATTGGTAAATGTTGTGTTATTATACTCAGGTTGACACCCTTATGTCTGTTAGTAATTTTTTTTGTTTTTTCTTTCTTTTTGTAATATTAGCTTTTTATCTATAAAGATGACTTCATTTTTTAGTTCTAGAAGGTTAGGCTGGTTCATTTAATACCTGTCTATTTTCTTGTAAATATGATCTTACAATTTTCTGGCTTAAGATGACACTTATTTTATTCTGATATTTTAGTGCTGGATAAAGAGAGAGTGTGACAGTGAGCAAACTTCAGAAGGAATGGGGCAGCTTTTCCAGAAATGTGAGTCCCCTGGCACCTCTGTAGGTGCCAGATATTCACTGGTGCCAGCACAGGTCAGGCACTGACAGGACAGTGTTGAGATTAATTCTGGTGTCCCACATAGACAACAGGAAGCTACTACATGCTGTGGCCTCTTGAGGTTCCAGAGAGAATTTCTTACCATTTATTTCAGTGTGAAACTTCCCAGTACATCAGGGAATGAAACATTAAAACAGCTGGTCAGGCCAGGATGGGACTTGTTTCATCTGTTGCCACTTGCAGGCTGGGGCACAATAAATCCTGTAACATAAAGAACTCAGAGCTGGGGAGTCTGCTGTGCCTCTGGTTTGAGGCAGAGAGGGGGACAGAGATAAAGCCTTCAATCCCTGGTTGCATTTTATTGTTTAATATGCTGCATGCAGTGAGCTTTGTTAACCCTCTGACTGCCTGAGAGGTACATTTAGCAAAACCCAAGGGCCGTGTAAGGTCTGATGCAAGTTGTACAGGCACCCCTTGTTCTCTGCATTCCTTAAAGCCCAGAGGGGCTTAAACCCTTGTTCTCTTCTGTGTCTCAAGGGGGGTGGAAAGTCCAGGTGGAGGGATTTGTCTGGTAATAAGTTGATGTTTAATCACATCTTTGGAGAGTCTTTATTAAATGTCTGCTGCCCACTATTTTGTTTTGTGGATGAAAATGGTAAGTAAATCCCAGCCCCAGGACTGGAACATGCAAGGAAGATAGTCATGGGAGCAGCTGTTACTGGGAAAAGTGGGAATGTTGGGTTAATAGGCAGCCAGGCTCCAACTAAATCCTAGACTGCTAGCAAACACCTTCAGTCAGTCATGGATGCAAACACTGAACCAGTGAGAAGAGAACTGAGCAAGAGAACAGAAGGAATTCTCTGTAGTGTGGGAATGAGGGAGCTGATCTGCACTGTGAAAGCAGAGCACTGGTGCCTCTTGCATTCATTCCCTTGGTTCTGATCTCCTTATGTTGTGTGAAGGTTCAGTGGACTGCAGTGGGCCTGACCTGGCTCTGTGTGCCCAGTGACAGCAGCCCTTGGCTTGCAGGTGACAGAGGGACATACTGGCACCTCAGGTGGGGAGGGAAAATCACCACAGGTTCAAGCTTGAAACAAGTCCCTTCAATTTCTTCTGGACTCTACAACGTGTAGAACTGGTGTTGAGGGACTGGAATGGGAATGCGCAACTCCCACTGAAAAGAGCAGCAAATACCCAGTAACTGGAACATCACATTTACTTAAATTCAAATGTTGTGGGTATGGAAGACCCACTGGGGCACTCACATGCGTGGTGTGACTGTTCCTCATCCTGCTGCAGGATATGCTCCTGGGAAAACCAAAATGCTCTCCTGTCACCCAGATGGCCCCTGGTCTGATCTGAACGCACAATGTCCCTGTGCTCACACATGCCCAGCATGACCAGCACTGCCAGACTCACCTGATTTGCTGTAGTGTGATGGGTGGTTGGAGAGCTGCGGGTACCTGTAATCTTCACTGACTGTGGGCCTTTATTCCATATTCCATGCCCATTTTCTTGTATAGTTTTTATGGGATTCTCATTGCTGTTATGTCAAGATGGACTTGGAACACAACCACTGAGCTTTGCACATCTTCACCCATTTCATATGTGAATATTTCTGCCCCAAAGAAGCCTCCCTGCCACCACTTCCACTCTTAGAGCAGTCAGGACTGTTCACCAGGCTGCAGGGAAATGGAGTGTCTTGGCCTGATTTTTGATCTTGGTAATTTCTTTATGAACTGAAAATCCAGACAGGGTTTTGGACCTACCAGGTCTTGGTTTCTTGAGTTCCTGCCCTTTCTGAGCCATGTGGGTGCCAAAGTCTGTAGGAAGAGCTGTGCCAGTTGTCACTGGTCAGAGCAGGAAGACTTGACACAAATATTCCAAGAAGGGAATTACAGGGAAAACAGAATGTTGGAAGAGTCTTGTTTCCAGTTAAATAACAGTTTTAAATTCAATCTGAAATAACTGTCCTTCAGCTGTTGCCTCTGGACATTTCTTCACTGCCCTTCCTTAGGGGAATGGCCTCACTTTCAGGGAAAAACCTGTTCCCTCTGCAGGGAAAGCAGTGCCCACTGAGCGTCCCGGCCTCGCCGTGACATTCTGCAGGCACCCAGTGGCACTTGGTGGCTCAGCCCTGGCACACAGGGGTTAACAGGGCCTTGGGTGGGCGGGTGGAAAACAAGCTGAAATGGAAGAAGGTCAAGCTCTTGGAGGAGGTTGCTCTGTTGCAGATGGTTTTAAATTAGCAGTCCCCCTGGAGGAGAGGCCCCACGAAAACTGTAAAACCAGGGCTGGAAATGAGGCAAAGCACGATCAGGTTTGTGGGATCAGTGGAACAGGAGCAGTTGTGGATCTCCTGGGACTTGTTAGACCTGTTAGACCCCACTGTCTGTCTAATTAGGAATTCCTCAGTTGAGACCCAACAGCTAAATGTGGTTGGAGACTCAATACCACTGGCACTGTTCTGTGGGGAGCAAATGCCTGGAAAGGGAGAGCACATGCGAAGAGGAACAGCAGAAATCCCCGTGGCCCTGGATAGCTCAGGCCTCTGGGATAACTCTGCTTCTGCTGCAGCTGAGGAGAGCTGAATTCAGGTTTCAGTGGAGGCAGGTAAATGATTCCTGTAGGAACATTCCTAGGCCTTACCCAAAGTGCTGCTCTCTCTGAGACTTGTCTGGCAATGGGGTTTAGTAAAGGTGCAGCATCCAGTCAGCAAAGCCACAAACTGCTGTCCTGAACCAGCAGGACTGATGTCTGAGGGAGCATCTTTGGGATGATCATTGTCCAAAGCAGGTGAAAATGCTGTGGGAGTCCCACATTGCTAGAAAACAGTGGCTGCTACTGAGAGGATTTTCCAGTAGCAGTCCAGTTTTCCCAGATCCTTGTTGTCTTATTTTCTTGGCTTGTCAACTTTCAAATGGTTTATATTTCACCTTGTAACTGCTTCTACTTTTATATCACTGCAAAGGTAACAGGAAGGATCTTAGCCCAGGCATCAGTTTGAGCAATTCCATTTTCCTCTGTTGGCATGCTTTTCTCATGAACTGGGAAGCTTTAAACACTGTCACCCGCAATAATGGTCGAAAAGAAAGAAGGAATAAAGAAAATTACTCCAGAATTTAATTTTCACATTTATCTTTTAAATTGTTGGTTGAAATGGTGATTCCCAGCCCTGCAAGGGAGAAATTTTTGATACCTGGGTGAGAATCTTCTTTCTCAGGCTAGTGGAAATGGTGCTCTTTGTGGTTCTTCAGTCTTGATGCAATCTAACAGGAGTCTAAGCTGTGGCACCAGCTGTGGCACCTGTGTGTTCCTTTCCCATTAGCCTCAGATTTTAAAATTGTCATCTTCTCATAGGAAGGCCTTCTTCTGGTTCTGCCAGCACAGACAGCCTGTGAACCATGGCAATCACAGTAAAAACACTTCTCTTGCTACCTTCTGGAGCCAGCCGTTCCTCTCCAATTGAGCATGAGATTTAGTATGAATTTGTTCACCCAATGCAAAGGAAAGCAACGACTGTGGGCTCTCAGGCTGAAGTGAGTGAAAGCAGCCTTCAGGCCAGTCAGGTTTTGTTTGCCTGCAGGTAGAGCTTCTGGAAGAAGGGAACTTGCAGTCGCACACTGGCCATCTCTGTGAGCATCAGGGACCAAGCAAAGGCCCCTCTGCTTTAGGGGAGCTTTCTGAGCAGAGGAAGGAAGGTTTACAAGGTCTTCAAGGGCAGACAAGAAGCAAAAGATTTGAGGTCACAATGTACTGAACTTGTACATCTGGGTACCTGTCCATGGAAATGAGAGATCCCAGAGTGCTTTGGATTGGAAGAGAACTTTAAAACCATCTAATTCAAGCTCCCTGCCATGGGCAGGGAACCTTCCACTGGTGGAATAAGTGGCCTTGTTTTCTGCTCACGGGAAAGGGATCAGCCTGTGTCTGTATTGGAAGGAAAGGAGCAAACTGAGGTGTGTCTTTCGACTGTAGCAGTGGAGGTATTCTAAAGCAACTGGATTTCTTTCAGGCCTCTTGGAATAGCACAGACTGAGGGACTCTTCTGCTGAGGGCCAAGCCCAGGCACGGTTGACCCACCACAAATGCAATAATTCACTGGTTTTACTTCTCTGCTAAGGAATTGTGGTATGTCATAAGGACTCATGGCTTCTGAGTAGGACATACCCATTTGCTGGTGTGGCCTACACAACGTGGTGTACAGCCTGTCCTTTCCTTGGATCTGCACAAGTGTTTGTCCTTCTTTGGGGCCCAAGGTCTTGCATTGGAGATGCAGCGTGGCCTTGACTGATGGTCGCATCTGGCCAGGCTGGCCCTGCCCGTGGCCAGCCTTGCCAAGGGCTCCAGGGCACCTCCTCTGGGCTGGGGGAGTGTGGGGCTATAATGAGCCCCCAGGGCTGCTCCAGCTCAGAGTGGAGACACCCAACAGCTCCTGGGCACAGCTTCACCTTCTGCAAGACTGGAGAGTTGTGAGGGGGACAACAGTTTGCTGTTTCTTTTGTCATTTAGTGACATTTACACCAGATGGATAAGGGGCTTATCTTCCTTCCCACAGGTCACTGATATCTGGGACCAGGGGACCCACTGGGCAGCTATGAAGAGTTCTGTGCTCTGAGTGAACAAAGGCACTGTGGGCCTGGAGACACAGAAGTGACTTCCAGAGCATCCTGTGAGAAGCTCAGCCTGTAGAGTGGTGAGTTTTGCCATGTCACCACTGATTTGTGTGGGGGTGATGCAGAGCTGGGACTGGGAAGTGACACCTTTGTTGTGACACTGAATGTGGGTTTGTGTTGCAGTAGGTCTGGAAATGGTTGTAAACATTCTGGGAGTAGCAGGGTCTTGTAGTATTTGGCTCCTGTAGGGTACACTGATTTCCCTGGATTTCCCTGGGAAGATGCCAGGCTGTTGAAGATCTGCTGTCATTGTCTCGTGGAGCTGGCAGGGGACTTGTGGCACAGGTACCCTGGGGGTTTCCTATGGGTTTTCATCCTGGACAGTGAGTAGGGATATGTTATCTTTCCTTCCTGGCAGTGAGACACTGTTGTGTTTGCTCTGTGATACTTGCTGTAAATCCATTGCCTGTATCAAAGTCTGTTTCTGTTATGAAAAATCAATGGGAGTGTTGTGACCACGGAAAGGCACAGACTGACCAGTTCTCTTGCTGCCATCCCATCCCTGCTGCTCCAGAGGAACATGGATTCACTCTCCTGCTCACTGCTGGGGCTTAATGGCTTTTGCTCTCTTAGAAAATAGGGATGGTGTGTGCCTCCTCTTGGCCTTTGGTATCAGTGCCACTTTCATACATAAATGGGTGCAGGGTATCTAGTTTGTGTTTCTGTGGATCCTGAGCAAGCACTTAGGTCGTGTTCATAATCCCTGGGGCAGAGGAGAAGATCAGGTCAGGTATAGATTTACCAAAGGGATAAGTCACACAAAATCTGATCCTTGGGCATTCCTCCCCACTCTGCACAAGACCTCCATTCATCACTGGAGAGCTTGTGACATTCCCGCTCTGTGACCTGCTCAGAAGTTTTAATGAAGTTTCCCTTCTGCAGTTTATTGGCTTCAGTTCTGTGGTTCTAACCAAATAATTTGAAATTTTCCTTGAAAATTCATCTGAAATGGGAAGACTCAAGCTCAAAAGTTTACTTCAAGTTAACAAAAAACCACAGAAAGCCAACCCAAAGCTAAAAGAGAACTTCTAGTTGAAATATACTCACTGGGTATCTGGATCTCTGGGGTAAAGCACAGCCAGAATTTGACTGAGCTCACAACAAATTGGTATTCTGTTTAGAACATTTTCTGTGTCAGGACCACCCAGATTTTCATTATTTACAAAGAGAAATTCAAAGAGAATTACAAAGAGAAAAGCTTTGTCAGGGGATGTTAGGCTGGATTTCAGGGAAAGGTTCTTCCACCAGAGGGTGCTGGGCACTGCCCAGGCTCCCCAGGGAATGGGCACTGCCCCGAGGCTGCCAGAGCTCCAGGAGAGTTTGAACAGCGCTGCCAGGGATGCCCAGGGTGGGATTGTTGGGGTGTCTGTGCAGGGTTGGATGGTCCCTGTGAGTCCCTTCCAGCTCAGCAGATTCCTTGATACATGCCCCTGTGAAAGAAATGCTGCCTCTGTTGCTGATTACTTTACCATCAGTGGTTTAAGTCTGTGCTAATGGCTTTGTCCCCACTGTATCTGTGCTTGTGCAATGCCCATGGCACATCCCGAGCCTCTGCAGCCATCCCCTCCCCATGAACCACTCACTGCGTGCCACTTCCCTACAGGTTTGGCTAATTTTGCTCACCAGTCTGCCAGCAATTATGTCACATCTTGTCTGTGTACTGCACTGTCTGAAGCCTGTAAATAACTCCCTGTGACACCCCCAATACTTACAAATCCTCTGACTCCCAAATGTTTTGCTTATTCACTCAGCTGATTTATGGCCCCAGTACTGCTGTCCAGTCAGGGTCACAGGGAATGGTCTCTTGCTCTGTCTCATCCAGACAGATTGATGAACACACAGAATGAAGGGCACCCTCCCACGCTGCCAGGCTTCTTGCTTTATTTTGGGACATTAAAAATGTTGTCAGTAGCCAAGGGCTTGCTCCAGCTCTGCACTCAAAGCCTCTGTCTCCAGTGGGGATGTCCCTGCAGCTGCAAAGCAGACAGACATCTGCCTGGAATGAGGAATGGCCAACTGGATACCTGAACAAGGCTAATGCATGACAGGGATGTGTTTTACAGAGGAGCGAGAGTGTTGAGCTGCTTCCAGTGTCACTCTGTTGTGCTGGGGGTGTTAGCAACATTCACCTGGGGAGGGGTGACTCCCTCTTGGAAGCATTTATTCCATTGAATAAATCATCCTTGTTTGGACACCAATGTTTCAAGCACCTGCGAGTCAAGATATGAATTACGCTATGGCAATTTTTGGAAGGCTTTTGCTGTCTCATTTAAAAAATTCTGTGATTTCTTTTTCTAGATTGAACTGGAGTCAGAACAAAGCCATGATCATTCATGTAACAAGGGAGTAAAACTTATAAAAGTAAGCAGGGGTAGGTTTTAGTGACTCTGTGCCAACCAGGGTGTTATTTTCTGGTCCTTATTTAATACCCAAGATACTGGAAAATGCAACGTGGTTGGATTCATTACACTGAAGGAATGTTCCCTTCATATCCAGCACTGTTATTTTAACCCTGCAATCAATGTGTGGCATTAACATGCTTCCTTCTCATTCTCAAGAAGTCAGGAATTCGCACGAGTTTAAGGACTCACAGGAGCTTATTTTTAATCCAAGTGAATCTCTTAAATCTTTAAGACTCCGTAAACTCAGCAGTTTATACATACTGCACATTGTGCATGTTGCCCACTTAGAGATGGGGCCTGTTACTGCCTGTGCAAACATTGATAGTATTTGGGGGTTTTACCAAACTAGATTTGAATTTAGCCCTCTCTTAGCAGTTTCTGTTATGGTAACACATGTCCACTGTCACACCAGGCTGAGAATGAAACATTCTGACATAAAACATTTGGAGATGTGAGGAAAGGCTTTGGAGTTGAGTTTGTACCATGTTGCTGTTTCAGAGTAGCTGCTCCTCTCCCAGCATGCAGGAAAGGAGTCACGAGTAGCAAAGAATAAATGCAAGTGTAACATAAACAGAGCTTAGGGGAAAGCTGCTGGGAGCTGGTGTCAGGTCATCCTGTTTGGTGAGTGTTGTAAGCATCAGGCATTCCAGCTCCAGGAGTGGTGACATGTTTAGGAAGATACAAGAGGCAATAGGGGATTATGTTTGTTGTTAATGCGGTTCAGTACTGTGGAGGACAAATTAAATCCATAAGAGGGTGATCAAGAGCCTCTAAAAATCTCAGCCATTCACTGTGCAATGCCCTGCCCAGGGCAGGACAGGGTGCCCTGGAATCAGCTTCTTTTCAGTTCAGTTTTGTGTCTTTTCCTTCCCACAAGCTCCTCATTCCCTTCATTCCCAAGTTCTAAGATGTCTCCCAAGGGTTTACAGAAGTAACTGTGTGATGTGCCAGACTAGCAGGTACAGATGAAATGCAAACTCCTTGTTGTGGTGGGAGCAGCAGAGGACACCCAGATCAGGCAGGACGGGACAGGAGAGAGGGCTTGGCTGGTGCTCACACAGCCCTCTCCCATTTCCCAGTGCTGTTGTCTCAGTGCATTTCCACTGAGGCCAGGGAGGCTCACAGGGATGTCAACTATTGCTGAGATTTGTAGTGTGTGCAGAGCCCCAAAACAAGATTTGTGGTAAGGACAAAATGGAGACGGTGATTTTTTTGTAGGGAGGTATCTGTGGCTCTTTGCAGCTGCTGAGTAATGGCAAAACACATTTTGGTTCAGAAGCTGACCCAGAGGTACTGTGAGTGACACTCTCTTTGGCCTGGGCATGGTTTATCCAGCACAAATTATTTTTACTCACTAGGTTGTCTCTTACCTTAGCTGAAACCAATTCTCACTGAGACAATGCAGCTTGGAGTTAAATGTGTGACAAGGAGATGTCACCCGTATGTTTTCATCAGGTGCCAGGTGACAGAGCTCAGCTGGATGAATGTCTGGTGTAGGTGTGCTCCCAAAGTCCCTGTGCCTTTCAAAATTGATGGAAGGTGCATATTCCTGTGTCCCTCTGTTGACTGAAGGAGTGAAGAGCGTAAGCAGAGACGCAGCACTAATGCCACAGGCAATCCAATCTAATTGCTCTTTCAGAGCTGCAGTAACTCTATAGTTCCTGAGCATCTTTCACATGACAGAGAATCTGCTTTCCCAGCTTGCTGCAGGGCAGGGATGTGTTACATTACACATTGTCCAATTTAAAATACAGGGAAAGAGACTCCTTTGGCAGAAGGTCCCCTGAATGATCCATAACAATAACTCCTTAATGCCAAGCTCACACTTCACCATTCCCTTCTAAAGGCTTCTTGTCTGCTCTCAGGTCTGTTGCTAATTTAACCAAGCTAAATGAGATCAGGATGTACCTCTGCTCCATGTCCCAGTTTAGACATCCATCTCTGTGGTTTTCTTCTCAGCAACTGCTCTTGCCATCCATCAGAACCCACCACGTGAGTGCCATGTGGTGAATGTTTGCCTGAAACACGAGAGGAGGTCTTTAGAGGAAAGCCAGGTGACACAGAGGGATGCCACTGGATGTGTACATTTTCCATCCAGCCCTGCTAATCATCCTCATGCCCAGGTTGTGTTGGGCATGACAGGCTGATTGGCAGGTCTGCCTCTGCTTGGCTGCAAGGATGTGGCAAGTGAGGAAGGACAAACTGTGTCACTAAAGGGAGCAGTGTTAAGGTCTGTCCTTCCTCTTGCAAACTGTAAATAATGAAAGTATTTGTCTTTTTCAAAGGAGAACTTGTAATCTGTTTGTGCTGACCCCGGAAAGCTGAGCAAAGCATCATGAGCAGCCATCAGACAGGTGAGAGAACAGACAAGTTCTGGGGAATATTCCCCTGGGAATAACCCCTGCTTGCTTCTCTAGCTTGGAGATGGCAGGGACTGACCCACCAGGCTCTGACTTGGCACTGGAGCTTTTCTCATGCCAGATTTTGCATTTGGAACAAGAACTGATGCAAAGCTCTCCCTGTCCAAACCGTCGCTGTGAGCCAAGGTGGTCCTGCATTAGGACTTTGATTGCAGAATTTCCTACTTGGCACAACTTTGCCAAAGCCACCACAAAATCCCAGACCTTAATCCCCAAGCATTGGGACACATTACAGCCTGTGGCACTGGAATAGATGGGACCTTTGTGGTCCAAGAGGAGCTGAGCAGGAGCAGTTATTGCTCTGCTGAGGCAATGCTGAGAGAGAGATTCTTTCTGAAGGACAGACATGTAAATTGAATTTTTTTCTTGATTTTCTAGTAAAAATCTTCAAGAAATCCTCTATCCCAGGAGTTGTTGTCACTCAGTTTGTGAATGATGTTCCACCAGGATGCAGTACACCTGATTTTGAGAAGAAACCACTCACTCTGACACTGCAGGAAGGTGAGACTTGATAAACAGGCAAAGCCACAGATTTGGGGGTTTGACTCCATGTCCTACCTACATGAAAAAATTATCATGATTACATCTAGTGAGTTTCTAAAGTGATTTGACATGACCACAAAAAAAGCGTTGTGTGGCCGAAGATTTTGTTACACTGATGACAATTCCATCAGTACTCACAAAGGTCTCCTGAGTTGTCACTATGTGTATGCAAGACCAACATCTAGCTCTTATGTGTACAGCAAATGTGGTGAATTCTGCAGGAAGCTCTCACAGTAAAGATTTTGCAGCAAAAGATTAATTACAATGAAAAGCTGTCGGTTTTTTTTGTTTTCCTGTTGAAAGAACTTGTGCTCAGCACTAAAATCAGCTGTTTTTAAAGTAGGATATGCTGACTGGAGGTGCTGTTTAGGCTATAGCAGCCTTCCAGTGCCTGAAAGGGCTCCAGGAGAGATGAAAAAGGGCCTGGAGTGCCAGGACAAGGGGAATGGCTTCCCACTGCCAGAGGGCAGGGTTAGGTGGGATATTAGGAAGAAATTCCTGGCTGGGAGGATGGGCAGGCCCTGGCACAGGGTGCCCAGAGCAGCTGTGGCTGCCCCTGGATCCCTGGAAGTGTCTGAGGCCAGGCTGGACAGGGCTTGGAGCAGCCTGGGACAGTGCAAGGTGTTCCTGCCCATGGCAGGGGGTGGAATTACATGGGCTTTGAGGTCCCTCCTACCCAGGCCATTCCATGGTTCTGTGATGATTCTGTAAGGAAAAACATAAGGATCTTGCACAGAGCACAGAGCAGGCAGCTGATGAGCCAAGAACAGGAATCAATGAAGAGCCTCCCAGAGGTCTCTCTGCGCCTGCAGAGAGTCCTTTTGTTTTTTCTTTTTTGTTGGTGTGGAGTGGCCTGAGAACATCGTGTAGATCCTCTTGCCTGCCAGGACTGAACCAGCAGCTTGGATTTCGGCGTTCCACACTCACCTGTGGATTTCCAGGAGCCACTGAGGTTTTATGAAGGAGCACAGTGGCCTCTAGTGGAACCTGTCCCTCTTCTCCTCCACCTGCACGTTTCATGCACTACCCAAGGCCCCTGGCTAAGTTTTCACCTGTCTGTATTTTCACCTGTATAAATTTTCCAAGTTACTTCATTTTCAGCAGGTTCTTTGTGCATTCAGGTTGGTCACTGCAATTCTGTGTCTGTGTAGAGGCACCACGAGGGCCTTTAATTCTATCATCACCCCACTGTGTCCAGTGTGTAGCTGAGCTGATTCTGCTGCCTGGGTGGTCTGTGACAGATGGCAAGCAAGGGAAAGTGCAGCCAAAGTGGCTAAAATGTAATACAGGGATAACAAACTGCAATCAGACTTCAATGAGAGACAGTACTGCAATATCAAAGGCTGGAGAAGGTCTTTTTATAAGCATCTGTTGGCAGGAACTTGTTCCATCAAATAAGTTTGGTGGTGGTGACTGCAGAAAGGTGTGAGAAATATTGCCAGACTTTCCAGGGAGAATCTTTACAGTGTTGGTCACCTGAAGACCAAGAGTATTAAAAAATAATAGAGAGTGATCATTTCCACCCTAAGGTGTTTCTGTGGATAACTCACCTCCATTTCTATTCCCACTCACCCACACAAGTCACTTCTCTGATTGTTTCCCAGTGTTCCCTGTGGTTTTGGAGCCTGTTGGAGGAGGCTTTTACTGGGCCATGGGAGAGCTGTTGGAGGTTTCTGTGGTGGGCTGCTGGATACTCAGGCTCCTTGGGGAGCAGAGATGAAGGAGAGGAACCCCCTTCTTTTCTCCCTCCCTTGTCTCTTCAAACAGCAGAGCCTGGTGGTTTGGAGTGCAAGGTGGTGCCAGTTAAAGATTGGAGAAACAGTGGGATTTGATAGAGAATATGTGTGATGAGAAGGGATTTGGACATTTCATGAGTAAAAAGGAAGTCTGGGTTGAATTTGCTGTCAGGCTTCTGATTTCAGTGATGGCCAGAGATGTCAGCAGCCACATCTGGCAGGATAATGCCAGATTTTAAAGGCCTTTTATGACTGAATACACACAAAACCTGAATTATTGATGTGCAAAAGAAGATGTTATTTTTGAAGAATGTTTCTGCATAAAATAACAGAAATTACTCACTCTGGGGATCATTCTTGATAAGAAAAGGGGCCAGGCCTGAGTGTCCTCATGTCCAAGCCTGTCTTAAATAACTAAATTCTTGTCTCTTTTCAAAGGTAAAAATGCCATTTTCAGAGCTGTGGTCAAAGGTGTCCCAGCTCCTGAGGTGAAATGGTCACGTACACGGAAAGGAATGGATGATCCTGCCAAATATGAAATGTCCTTCAATAGTGCTACAAATGAATTCATTCTGCAGGTAAAGATCAAATATTTCAGAAAGGAGTTGTGGAACTGAGAGAAATGGACAGGAAAAACCTGCAGTGGGATGAGGGGAAGCAGAGGGGCAGCCCCAATCTCTGCTCTCTGTGAGCTGGGACAGGACCCAAGGAAGGACTGGAGCTGTGTCAGGGCAGGTCAGGCTGGATATCAGGAAAGGTTCTTCCCCAGAGGGTGCTGGGCACTGCCCAGGCTCCCCAGGGAATGGGCACGGCCCCGAGGCTGCCAGAGCTCCAGGAGTGATTGGACAGCACTGCCAGGGATGCACAGGGTGGGATTGTTGGGAGTGTCCTATCCAGGAGCTGGACTAGATGATCCTGTGGGTCCCTTCTGACTCAGGGTATTCCATGATTCTACACTTCCCCAGCTCTGAGATAACACAAAGATAAGCAAACAAAGCTTTTTAGAGCCCTTCTGGGAACAGGAGAAGCCTCTGAGGTACCATTGAATATCTGCTTTATGAGAAGCTGAAGGTGAACTGAACCCCAGCCCTTTCTGTGAGCAGTTTCTGTGCTCTTCCTTTGAAGATCAAGAGCCTGGTTCAGGATGACAGTGATTTGTATCGCTGCTGTGCTGTCAATGCCTACGGAGAGGCCTCGTGCTCTGCTGGCCTCAGGATCATCCAAGGTAGGACTGGAGCTCTGGGCTCCACAGGCCCCGTGGTCCCAGCCAGGAGCTATGCTGTTCCCTGGGCTGGGTGTCCAGGACTTTGTCTGGGTATTTTGGTGTGAAGGTTTGGTATTCCCCTCATTGAAGACTGGAGATCTTTTGGTGGCTCCCTAGCATTGTGAGCTTTCAGGCAAGGGGGAAGAAAGTGGAATTGTGCTCACTGCACTGGTCCATAGTCAGATACCCTGGATTTAGTGCTGAACTGCCCCAATCTTTCCTTTATGGTGTTGAATGAATCAGCCCTTTGGGAGGGATCCATCCCTCTGCAGCTGTCTCTGCACCTCATTCCTGCTTCTGTCATAGTCAGTGCAGAGAAATGGGCACTTGGTGGATCAGACATAACTGATCTTCTTGGAATCCACTTGAGCAGAAGATGGATTCTATCTAAATGTCCGTGTCACCTCTGTGCCTTTCAAGTAAGTTTAGAAGGCACCTATCTACTGTTGTCATTTCCATCTTGGCTTCCCATCTCTAAAACAAGATGTTGATATTTCCTCCTATTGCTTAGACCATAAAATTGGTAGGGCAACAATGCTCTCCTCCTCTGCATGGAGTCTCCAGGAAGCATAGAATCAATGGCAATATAAATATCACCTTTATAGATGGAGTTTACTGAGAGCAAATGTCAGATTGACAAGGAAATCCAAACTGGGATTCCCTCTTGCACTGGTAACAGATGCAGTGGTTTCATGGCTCATTGGTTCACTGCTGTTAATCTAATCTTGTTCATCCTATAGCTTGTTTTTCTTCTGTTTTCTCTTATAAATGATCAGTTGGTTTTAAGAGGAAGGCAAAATATGTTCCTGTTCATGCTGCTGATGGTAAGTTAAAGATCTATATGTATATTATATTATTGGGGAGAGCAGAGAGAAAAATACTTAGTCTGTCACACTATTGCTACCCCAGACTTGTAAAGATTGGAGTAAGAGAAGGATTAATGAGCCTCTAATGTTCTGTCATCTCTGTCTGCTTGCTCTTTACCTTTTGCTAAAGTGATGATTTTAGACACAGTTTTGGGCTGTTCTAATTAGTGATTGTGGAATCATTAGGAAAGGAAAAAGGGATTTGGGGATGTTAAACATCTGGATCAAACTTGTTAGCATGGCTGACAATAGTGGGTCTCTAGAGGGAAGCCCTTTAGGGAGAGATGAACTTCATTAGCACTCAAAGGATGAGCATGGCAGTGAGAACTGACTAAGTTTAATGACAGTTTTTTGTTGAAGTGTGAAAAAAACACCAGAGGAAGAGACCTCAGCAGAATGCCCTGTTGTCATTGGCTATTCTGCATTATCTACTTTGGGGAGATGCATTTCACAGTGCTGGGTATGTGACTGTTAGTTGCTTCCCCCTCTCTTGCAACAGAGCTCAAGAAGACACTCCTGGACTCCAGGAAGATGCTGAGGAAGAGGTAAGGCTCTGGAGTGAGGGCCATGTTCCCACTTCTGGATGTTTCTCAGTGCTAGGGGACAGCTCCAGAGACCTTCAGGGCAACACTTCTTGTGTCCAAAGTTGTGGTGAGACTCCCTGTGGAGAGACAGGCCAGAACAGCTTGGCACTGCCAGCTGGACTGAGATAAACACAAGATTGCAGCCTCATTGTGAGGGGTATTCCCTCTGCACCACGAGGGTCTGACAGGGAGGCTGTGTTTCTCTGCTTCCCGTGTTTAGCTCACAAGTATCTTCCTGTCCAAAGAACAACTCTTCATGCACTGATGGCTCTGGCTGCCCAGGGGCTGAGCTCTGGCTCCCAGCCCAGCTGCACTGCCAGGTGCACTGGGCAGAATCCTTCCCTTCCCAGATGGGAAGCTCTAAGGATTGTCTGCTGATAATGATCTCTGTGCAGACTCCTGAACTGTGCTAGGCAGTTACCTGGCCTGGGCCAAACTGCACCAGACCCTCTGGTGATAATTCAGCAGGGTGGAAGCTGTTCCCTGGCACCATTTAATTTGTAGTACAGATGCAGAAAACCTGCTCTGGAAGAGTCCCAGTCTTTCCTGCCTGCACCTACAGGGCCAAGTGAACTACAGGAATGATGGAGAGAGATGAAAGAGAATTAGGGATAGAAAACAGGACATTTTGTTGTCCATGAAAATGTTTGAATGGTTCCCCCCTGGTTCTCAGAGCTGCAGCACCAAAACCAAAGCCCCTGGACAAAGAAGCTGTGTGGCAGCTGCTGCTGCATGCAGATAGGAGAGATTATGAGAAAATCTGTATGAAATATGGAATTGCTGACTTCCGTGGGATGCTGAGGAAGCTGCAGGAGATGAGGAAAGAAACAGAGAGTGAACAGGACAAGGTAAATAAACTGAAACCACTAATTTTTAACAAACTGCAGCTTCTGAAAACAGGCTATGTCTTCCTAAATTGCTTTGGAGATGAAAATTTTGTTGTATGACAGTGATTTATGACAATATTTTAAAGAAGTTCCACTTTTACTCATGCAAGTGAAAATGCTAATGAATTTCTTGAAGCTCAGTTCACAGATTTTAGAGATACTAACCACAGGGGTATTCAGTTGTCTCTGATAAGAATTTGGACCCCAAATTGAAAATTATATGTCCAAGAGTAAAAATTGGCTTTCACATACAGGGGCATGTAGAGACCTGGATGGGCAGTGTGGGAGTGGCCAGGAGGCAACACATAAAAAGTCATTTATATACAGGAGGAAACTGTGGCAACTTACAGACACTGCAACTCACTGTACCAGAACTGTGACTTACAGATACTTCTACTACATCATGTTAGAGGTAGCTCTTTAAAGTAGATTTCACATTAATTCAACAGCTCAAGAACTTTTGTCATGGCAGCTTTATAATTTACTAGGTTCTTCAACATTTCTTTGCAGTTAATTCACACTCTCAAAAACTTTGAACACATCAAAGTCAACAAGGAGGGAAATGCTACGTTCAGCCTGGAGATGGAGCTGAAAAACAGCAACAGCAACGTTTACCTGCTCAAGGTGAGAGGGATGAGTTGGCAGCAGCAGCTCAGAGCAGCCCCTCAAGTGTTCTACAAAAAAAGGCTTCATCTGCTAGGCAGTGGCTGAGAGCAAATAAATGCCTTAAGGTTGTCTGTCTTTTGCAGATCCCTGCTTGGTTAGGGAGCACTGTGGGTGTGGGGTGATCTTTGGTGGTGGATATCCCTGTGGATTTGTAGATCCAAGTACAGAGCATGCAGTCAGTTACTGATGTCCTTGTGTCTTCAGCAAATTCATAGAACAGTTGAGTTGGAAGGGACCTTTTAAAGATCAAGGGACCTTAAAACATTCCACCTTCTGCCATGGGCAGAGACACCTTCCACTATCCCAGGTTGCTCCAAGCCCTGTCCAACTTCGCCTTGGACACTGCCAGGGATGGAGCAGCCACAGCTTCTCTGGGGACCCTGTGCCAGGGGCTCCCCACCCTCACAGGGAAAGCTACTTTCTTATATCTAATCTGGCCCTCCTTCAGTTTAAGACCATCACCCCAACAGTGTCTTTCAGGCTGCAGAAATTCTGCAGTTTCATATAAATTTTATTCACTTTCTCAAGTGTTTTATTGCACTATAACTCCCTCTGTGAAAGAAGATCTCAGAGATGTAAAACATTCCCTCTAGATCCATAGTCCCCCAGATGGAATCTGCAGGTGCTCATTGCTGGGTGTGTTTTTCTGAAAGATAATTTTTAGTCAAATTGTGGTTAGAGGCTTTAATCCAGGGGAAATCAGAATGCCCTGAAGGGAAGGACAGACTAAGTATGAATCTTCTGGATCAAATATATGACATGAAGTCAATGAGCCACAATTTGGACAATGTAACCCAAATGTGCTACAGAAAGCGGTGAACTCTCCTGTACATCCAGCTATGAGGATGCTGAAATCTAGAAAAGTGCTTTGTCTTTGTAGCTGCAAGAACTATGTATTAATTAAGCTTCAGACCCTTATGTGGGTAGCCAAGAGCTGCTGTTTTGCTGAGTTTCAGAGCCTGGTGCCCTGCTCTGAGCAGGATTCACTGCCCAGACAGTGCCTGTGTACTGCAAAGAGCCCTGGGCACTGTGAGGTTACTCATTTTTATCAATAAGGGGATTGTAGCACCAGCCTGTCCTGATGTGTTTGAAATGCCGGGCACTGGTTGAGCCTTTGTGAGGACACTCCTGCCCTGCCCTCCCCTGGCCAGGACGGCGAGCGGCTCCGGTACGGGACAGGGGATGAGTACAGGAAGCACTGCCTGCGCAGAGTTGGGAGGAGGTACTACTTCACTGTCAACGATGTGCAGCCAGAGGACGCAGGGGTGTACCAGGTCAGGGTGGAGGACGTCCCTGTCTTCTCAACTGAACTGGATGCTCAAGGTAAGGAATTCAGTTTGATGGATATGGTGTGCAACTGTGACAAAAGTTGGGTTTTTTTGCTGGAAAAAATATTGTGTCTAGGAGCAAGTGCAAACTCACTAACTCCTGACCACCACAGAGGATTGGTTTTGTGCTGCCCAGTAAAGGCTCCTTGTCTGGCACAGGTGAAAAGGAGCAGGAGGGTGATTAAGTGCTTTAGGTTCTGCATTTGCAGTCCAAGGGAGCAGGCCTGACCTCGAGTACCAGTCTGGCTGTGGGTGACAGTGAGCACACTCCTTAACCTACCCCATATTACAGTTTGCTTCTGTGAGCTCAGAATAATACCAACAAACTCAATCTGAGTATCACACTGCGGGAACACATCAATGACTACAGACTGGAAGCACATCAGTGCTGTGAGGTACAAATGTCTCAGAAGATAATAAAGACAAAAATCTACTTTTCTGCTTTTCTGCAAAATTGGGCACAGAAGTACATCTGAGTTTTTCCTTTTTCTCAGTAAGGCAGTGCTCAGAGGCACCACAACTTCCTGTTCTTTCCTCCTTCAGCTGTAACAATTTTTCTTGGAGCACAGAAGTGGCTGTTTCCTTCCCATAGCTCTCGGTTTCCCCTGCAGCCATCCCGGCGCGGTTCCGGCAGCCGCTCTCCGACGTGCGCTGTGCCGAGGCCGGGGACGCCGAGTTCCAGTGTGTGCTGTGCACGCCCTGCCACCAGCCCCTGTGGCTGCACAAAAGCCACCCCCTCCAGGCCAGTGACAAGCACCAGATCTCTGTGACACCTGATGGCCTGACCCACAAGCTGATTGTCAGGAACGTGGGGCCCTCGGACAGCGGCCTGTACACGCTCGACGCGGGACAGGGCTCCTCCAGCGCCTGGCTCCTTGTGGAGTGTGAGTGCTTGGCAGCGGGTTGTTCCCATGGTGTGTTGGCACAAAACATGCTTCTCACTGCCTGATGGTTCAGGGAGATGTTGCTCTGCTGGGAAATTAATTGCTGAGCCTTTAAGTCCAAAATTATGACTGAGAAAACTGGAGGTGTTCAGTGTGGAGAAGACGAGAGTCCAGGGAGACCTTGGAGCCACTTCCAGGGCCTAAAGGGGATCCAGGAGAACTGCAGAGGGACTTTGGAAAAGGGATGGAGGGACAGGGCAAGGGGGAATGGCTTCCCACTGCCAGAGGGCAGAGTTAGATGGGATATTGAGAAGGAATTATTGGCTGTGAGGGTGGTGAGGCCCTGGCCTCACCAGAGAGACTGTGGCTGCTCCATCCCTGGAAGTGTCTGAGGCCAGGCTGGATAGGGCTTGGAGCACCCTGAGATATGGAAGGTGTCCCTGCCCATGTCAGGGGGCAGAATGAGATGAGTCTTAAGGTCCCTTCCCATCCAAACTGTTTTGTGATTCCATTATTTTAAATCCTGTTTGGAAAAATGAATGTCTGGTTAGACCCTCTTTCCTCTTCAAATGAGACCAACTTTTCCCCTTTTAATTAGTCCTGACAAATCCTACTGGCTTGTTTGCTCTACAGCTATGGTGAAGTAGCACATTCTCCATCACTTATTGGAAAAACGCTCCCTATCTCCCCGCATGTTTTTGAGAAAGCTGTCCCAGTGATCACAGTGCAGCAGGCAGGGGCTCAGGGAGCTTTTAATACTCTCAGTTCTACACTATCAATGCCATTCTTCTTGCTAGATAACATTTTTCATTCCAAATTAGAGTTAAACATGCTGGAAAGAGCTCAGAGGAAGCTGGAAAGATGGGAACACAGTGCAAGAACATTCACAGTCACTTGGCTTACATTTGTTTACTTATGAGAGGTTACTTTGGTTCCCTTTGACTGTGGTTTCCTTTGGGATCCTCTTGCAGCAGCAGGAGGGGTCTCTCTCACAAAGGCCCTTCCAAAGCAATGTAGGTTTCTGAAACAAAGAAATTTCCCTTGGATTTCAGTGAGCTGTGAGCTCTGATAAATTATATCTGACCTGGAAACCAAAGCAGTGAGTGACCTGCTCTCAGAACAGCCTGAATTTCAGATTAATCCAAAGCTATTCACAGATCTGAAAGCTTTAGTCCTTAGGTTGGGCATCCCTAAACCAGCCATTATCCAGATGTGCAAGCTGCCTCCAGAGCAGTGAAATCCCAATTCCAGGGTGGGAACTGATGGCTCCTCTGTGCCTGGAATATTCTGTAACTCCTCCATAGCTGGAGGGTGAAGGCAGACAGAATTAATGAATCCCGCATACAGTCTCAGCCCCTCTAAATCCAACCTGCCATGCTGGAAGTTTCTTTTTCTGTTATTTTTGGTTTGTTTGTTTGTTATAATGAGCATGTTTCCATTAAAAAAAAATGCATTTTAACTAAAAATAATTGTCTTCAACTAACATTTCATTGTCTGAATGTGGCATTGAAAAATTCAGGATTAAATTTATTTAAATGTATTGTGTGTGTGTGTGTGTATGTCCTAAAATGAAATTCAAAAAGTGTTAACACATTTTCTTTGGTTGTTGATGCAGTGCATGTCCTATTGATTTTCTGTTATTTTGTTCCCCTCTTTTTCTGTAAATTGTAAATCTGCTGTCATGAAACAATGCAACTTCAGATGCCAAAGGAAAGAGGACACAGGATGAAGGAGAAAAGATTGAAAGGGAGACATCTGAGTGGCTGAAAGAAACAATGGCAGACAACGAAAGGGCGAGGAAGCTTCGGCGCCAAGAACAAGCTGCTGCTGAAGGTCGTCCTTCCTTTTCCACATCTTCTGGTGTGGAGAAAAGTGGCTGGTCCAGAACAGGCCAAGGCAGCAGTCAAGGCAGGGGCCAAGGACACTCTGTTGATTCTGATGATGGAAGCCAAAGATTTTTGGGAAAAGAAGGGCTACGCAAAACCCACATGAATGGAGAGATGGGGTCTGGGCAGTTTTCTGGAGCAGGTCTAGATGGAGACTCAGCAGCCAATGACAGCAGCATCTTTGGGCTAAAAGGCTTAGGGGGCAGAAGTGGGTTAAGGGCTGTCCATGGCATGGACACTCTGTCAGGCAGAGCAGGTCCAGGTGGTGCAGTAGGAGGGGCAGGTGAATGGAATTCTGTGGATGGCAGAGGTGAAGGTTTGCTGGGTGCTGTTAACGTTGACATGGATGATGGAGAAGGTTTGGGCTCTCAGCATGACAAGGATGGGAATTTAGGTGATGCCAGTTACAGAGCTGGTTTTGGGGGTTCTGGGAGGTTGGGTGGTGAAAGTTCTGTGCCAGATGGCCTTGATCCTGATTCAGCTGGAGTGGGAGCCAGTGTGGGTGATCTGTTCAGCAGGACTGGTCCAGGAGCTGGAGGTGGGGGGAATGCTGCAGGTGCTGGAATGGCAGGAGGAATGAGGTCCCACCATGGCAAGGATGGGCATGCCACTGTGGGTGATATGAATGGAGCAGGTGTAAACAGAGAGGGACAAACAGGGACTCCCTATGGCAAGGATGGCCTGACACCTCATGCCAGTGGTCAGTTAGGGCAGACAGGAAGATCTGGCTCATTATATGGGCCAGGACGCCTTCCAGGTGGAGATGGGGCTACACCTGGTACAGGTGGCAATTCTGCAGGAGAAATGGAGGCTTTGTATGGTCCAGATGGTCAGGCACTGGCAGCAGGTGCTGGTGGAGCTGGTGCAGGGGGATTTGGGTCTCCCTATGGAAAGGATGGTCTCCCAGTTGGGGCTGGTTTTGGTGGTGTTGGTGCAGAGGGACTTGGAGCTCCCTATGGGAAAGATGGTCTTCCAATTGGAGCAGGTGCTGGTGGGGCTGGTGGTGCAGGGGGACTTGGATCTCTCTATGGGAAGGATGGTCTCCCAGCTAGGGCTGGTGATGCTGGTGTAGGAGGATTTGGAGAGGCTTTGTATGGTCCAGATGGTCAGCCACTTGGAGCAGGTGTTGGTGGTGGTGCTGGTGCAGGGAGATTTGGAATTCCCTGTGGAAAGGATGGTCTCCCAGTTGGAGCAGGTGTTGGTGGGGTTGGTGTAGCTGGTGTAGGGGGATTTGGATCTCCCTATGGGAAGGATGGTCTCCCAGCTGGAACAGGTGCTGGTGGTGCAGGAGGATTTGGGGAGGCTTTGTATGATGGTCGGCCACTTGGAGCGGGTGTTGGTGCTGGTGGTGGTGGTGGTGCTGGTGCAGGGGGATTTGGATTTCCCTATGGGAAGGATGGTCTCCCAGCTGGAGCTGGTGGAGCTGGTGTAGGAGGACTTGGAGAGGCTTTGTATGGTCCAGATGGTCAGCCAATTGGAGCAGGTGTTGGTGCTGGTGCAGGGGGATTTGGAATTCCCTATGGAAAGGATGGTCTCCCAGTTGGAGCTAGTGTTGGTGGTTCTGGTGGTACAGGGGGACTTGGATCTCCGTATGGAAAGGATGGTCTCCCAGCTGGGGCTAGTTTTGGTGGTGTTAATGCAGGGGGATTTGGAGCTCCCTATGGGAAGGATGGTCTCCCAGCTGGAGCTGGTGGAGCTGGTGCAGGAGAGGCTTTATATGGTCCAGATGGTCGGCCACTTGGAGCAGGTGTTGCTGGTGCTGGTTTTGCAAGTGCCAGGGGAACTGGAGCTCCCTATGGAAAGGATGGTCTCCCAGCTGGAGCAGGTGCTGGCATTAGTGGAGCAGGGGGTGTTGGGGGTCCCTATGGAAAGGATGGTCTCCCAGCTGGAGCAGGTGCTGGCATTAGTGGAGCAGGGGGTGTTGGGGGTCCCTATGGAAAGGATGGTCTCCCAGCTGGAGCAGGTGCTGGCATTAGTGGAGCAGGGGGTGTTGGGGGTCCCTATGGAAAGGATGGTCTCCCAGCTGGAGCAGGTGCTGGCATTAGTGGAGCAGGGGGTGTTGGGGGTCCCTATGGAAAGGATGGTCTCCCAGCTGGAGCAGGTGCTGGCATTAGTGGAGCAGGGGGTGTTGGGGGTCCCTATGGAAAGGATGGTCTCCCAGCTGGAGCAGGTGCTGGCATTAGTGGAGCAGGGGGTGTTGGGGGTCCCTATGGAAAGGATGGTCTCCCAGCTGGAGCAGGTGCTGGCATTAGTGGAGCAGGGGGTGTTGGGGGTCCCTATGGAAAGGATGGTCTCCCAGCTGGAGCAGGTGCTGGCATTAGTGGAGCAGGGGGTGTTGGGGGTCCCTATGGAAAGGATGGTCTCCCAGCTGGAGCAGGTGCTGGTGGGCCTGGTGCAGGGGCATTTGGGTCTCCCTATGGAAAGGATGGTCTCATAGCTGGGGCTGGTGAAGGTGGTGTAGGACTTGGAGAAGCTTTGTATAGTCCAGATGGTCAGCCACTTGGAGCAGGTGTTGCTGGTGCAGGTTCTGCAAGTGCCAGGGGAATTGGAGCTCCCTATGGAAAGGATGGTCTCCCAGCTGGAGCAGGTGCTGGTGGGAGTGGTGCAGCGGGTGTTGGGGGTCCCTATGGAAAGGATGGTCTGCCAGTTGGAGCAGGTGATGGCATTAGTGGCTCAGGGGGTGTTGGGGGTCCCTATGGAAAGGATGGTCTGCCAGCGGGTGTTGGGGGTCCCTATGGAAAGGATGGTCTGCCAGTTGGAGCAGGTGCTGGTGGGGTTGGTGGTGCAGGGGGTGTTGGGGGTCCTTATGGAAAGGATGGTCTGCCAGTTGGAGCAGGTGATGGCATTAGTGGCTCAGGGGGTGTTGGGGGTCCCTATGGAAAGGATGGTCTGCCACTTGGAGCAGGTGTTAGTAGTGCAGGAGGTTTTGGGGGTCCCTATGGAAAGGATGGTCTGCCACTTGGAGCAGGTGCTGGTGGGGCTGGTGGTGCAGGGGGTATTGGGGGTCCCTATGGAAAGGATGGTCTGCCAGTTGGAGCTGATGTTGGTGGGATTGGTGGTGAAAGAGGAGTTGGAGCTCCCTATGGAAAGGATGGTCTGCCAATTGGGAGTGGTGGTGGTGGTGGTTCAGGGGGAGCTGAGAGTCCCTCTGGAAAGGATGGTCTCCTAGCTGGAGCTGGTGTTAGTGGTGCAGGGGGTATTAGGGGTCCCTATGGAAAGGATGGTCTGCCAGTTGCAACTGGTTTTGGTGGTATTAATGCAGGGGGACCTGGAGCTCCCTATGGGAAGGATGGTCTCCCAACTGGAGCAGGTGCTGGTGTTAGTGGTGCAGGGGGAGTTGGGGGTCCCTATGGAAAGGATGGTCTCCCAGCTGGGGCTGTGGCAGGAGCTGCTCATTTTCCTCTTGGAGGGGAGAAAGCGATGGGATCTGGCTGTGGCACAGATGCCACACTGAGCAGAACTCCGGGATATGCAGGTGGAGCAGGAGGAGAGGGTTTTTCCAGGGAAGGCTCTGCACTGTGGGGTGCAGGGTCTCCCTGTGGCGAGAACAGAGGGTCAGCTGTAGCCACGGCTGGTGCAGGTGGAGTTGGGAGGTTGGGAGGGGATGAATGGGATTCAGTCCATGGTAAAGGAGGTGTGGAAGCTGCTGGTGGACCAGGTGGTGAATATGGGCTGGATGCACATCTTGGCAGATCTTTGAGAGGTGAAACTGGAAAGGGCACTGCCAGTGATGTCAGAGGGCCAGGGAACAAAGGTTCAGCTGGTGACAGAGGGTCCCTGTCAGGTCCAGGAGGAGCCAGGGGAGAGGGCAGAGATTTCAGACAGTTGGACTCCCTTTATGACACAAATTCTGCCTTTGGAGAGGCAGGGAGTAAATCCCATGACAGATCTGTTGACGGAAGTAGTTCAGGTGGGTTTGGTCAAGGTCCACTGAGTTATGGCCAGATGTCAGGTCCTTTTGGTGGACCTCCTTCAGCAAACCAGAGAAACCAGGAACCTGACCTGGATCTTAAAGCAAATGATTCCCTGAACAACACGGAAAACACAGCACAAAAGAGACGGAGTGTCCTGGATGATATCAAAGGTACGTGGTTAACTGCTGACTCCTGGTCTTTGCATTTTGATACTCACATTCCTAATCCTGCAAAGAAATTGATTTATGGTTTAGATAAACACAATTCTATAGAAATTTGGTGGTCCCGTGATCTGTTCCTAATTCTCCCACTGGTTGGCTGTTTGATCTTACACAGTGTGCTCTGATCAAACTGCCTTAAAGGTCTAAATTATTTTCTTTGTCTAAATTATCTAAACCAGGTCTCATCTCTTCATTTGTGTTTCACATATCATGGAACAGACCAGTTCACAAACATACCAATTCCCATAAAGTTTCAAGGAGTATCGTCATGTTTCTTTGATACTGTTCCAATTCAAAACTGATGGTTTCACTTAATTTTTCAAAAACCTACTGTAAAGAACTGTGTTTTCCAAGTTCTGGAAGCAATTCTGTGCCTGCTTATATGGGATTATATAATGTATAGAGTTATTTTCTCTTGTAACATCAGGAATAATATGGTGTTGCATAGAGTAAGAGGGGAGTAATGTGTTTGCAGTCATTTGAGTAAGACCTGTGGCTCCACCAACAAGATGATGATGTGAAAATTGTAGGAATTAGAAATTTCAGGTGTATAATCCGAGGGGAATATTGGCCTAATGGGATGGTTCACAAGTTAGGAATTATCATTGCTAAACCATAAATATAAACAAGGAAATAAAATCATCAAAATTTGGGTTCAGGAGGAAGGTGTGGGGTATATATTAGAGACAAGATTATGATGGTAATGGAGAAGAACTTGGGAAGAGAAAGAGGAATACATGGGTGGAGAGCAGTATGCCTGGGGCTGTTTAGGGGATATGTTGGGCAGCCCCATGTGCAGTCAGTGCAGAGGAAGAGGAGGATGAAGCACTACATCCACAACCTGGAGCAGCCTGGTTTTTTCCACTGGCTGTAGAGGGAGGCAAGACAATTGGCACAGACATAAACTAGCAAATCCACAGCTGGATAATGTGATTTGTGGTGAATCCATTGCCCACGAGGTGGATATCGGGATAGTTGATAGCTGATGTTGGCCCTCAAGGCACTGAGTGTACCTAGCTGGCCCACACTGAGGTGGCACAAAAGCCTTTCCTGACCAGAGGATGTTTTTTTTAAAAGCTCTTTTTACCTCACGTGCCCATGCATTTTCAGCTCTAGGTGTCTCTCTGTAGCACAGACTTAGCTTCTTTCCCTTCCTTTGTGCCTGTTCAGTCCCGCGCTGTTACCTCAACAAGCAGCTGGCAACCGTGCGAGTGCTGAAGGGGGACCCAGCTGAGCTGTCCTGCACTGTCAGCAAGGACAACGTGACAGGAACCTGGTTTAAGGATGGCCTCAAGGTGGGTGCCTTGAGCTTGCTGTTGCCTTTGGGTAGCAAAGCTCTGCTTTCTGGCTCTACTTCCTAAGGGTGGTGTCAAGGTGTCCTTCCCGCTGACAGTCACCTGCAGCTTGAGTGGGGCCCTGGAAGGGTCCCCAGAATCCCAGAGTGGTTTGGGTTGGAAGGGACCTTACGGATCATCCAGTCCACCCCCTGCCCTGGGCAGAGGTACTTTCCACTAGACCCAAGCCTCGTCCAACCTGGCCTCGGACACTTCAGGGATGGGGCAGCCACAGCTTCTCTGGGCAACAGAATACCAGAATATTGTCGTTAAATATGGATGACATTCATAAGTCTTTTCAACTGCATTTCAAATTGTAGTCTGTCCAGTTTTAGTTTTGGATTGCATTTTTTCCCTTTTTTTTAAAAAGGATAGGTCTCTGTCTTTTATTTTGCAGTTAACAAGTATGGATGGAGTTGTCTTTGAAAAGAAAGGTCTTGTCCACAAACTGATCATCAACAAGGCTGAAGATATTCATGCTGGGAAATACAGATTTGAAGGTGGAGATGTAAAAACTGAAGCTTCAATTTTTGTTGAAGGTGAGTCTAGTCAAACCATCAAGGCAGCATGAGATGGGCTTTAAATGTAATATATTTACTCAGAGACATATTATTGGTTATAGAGATAAATTTATTGTAAAGAATTACAAGATAAATGGGAAATGTTTTTTGTACTGGTTGGTTCATTTTGCATTTGCAAATTTAACTAGGGACGATTCTGCCAGCAACTCAAATATTTTTGGGGTACACAAAACACTTTACCAGGGCAGACTCTTCATTCTTGTGTTTAGTGTGTTGCCTAGGAGAAATTTTCTGTAGTGAAAGGACAGTGTGATACCACAAAATTTTGTGATAATTATCCTGTAGCAAAGTACAACTAAAGGTTCAGATCCAAGTGTTGTGAGCTTCTAAGCATTACTGGCAGCACCATGAGGGGATCCCTTCCCTCCAAGGTGAGCCTTATCCTCCTTGAATTGTGGTTTTTAATGACCTTGTATCACCTGCTTAGATCCTCCCCAGGTGGACAAAGTTCTCCTCAAGAACTTGACCAGTGTCCCCACAGTGGCCAAGGCCGGGGAGGGAGTGAAGCTGCGGATCCCGTTCGAGGGCCGGGGGCCCATCAGGGCGGCGTGGCTGAAGGACAGGATGGAGCTGGGGGATGACACCAGGATCCGTGTGGACAAGACAGACACCTGCACCACACTGTCCATCTCCAGCTGTGACAGGAGGGACTGTGGGGATTACAAAGTCAGGCTCAAGAACGACAGTGGTGTCCTGGAGATCAACCTAAAGCTCGTGGTGATAGGTAAGATCCTATAACATTCACTGTGGCTTTCACTGTAAAGCTTAGGCAGGGAATCCATTGACACTGGAGACAACCTTATTTGGAGTGACTGGGTATTTTGAGAGGAACAAGACTCTGTATATTGCTCCAAAATCAGGGTACAAGGAAAGATTGCTGAACATGCTTCATGCCCTTTAGTACAAGGGAACACAAACCCAGTTTGGTTTTTTATGGCCTAAGCAGCTGAGTTTTGAATGTTCAGACACTGTGGGAGATGTGACTGTACACAACATGTAAATCTGAAATAGGACATCAAGGTCCAATTCAGCCCTCCCATAAATGTCTGGGCTCCTTTGGGAGACCAGAAATGACATTTTGCCTGTATTAGCAAGCTGAACAATGCTTATGAGAACTATTGACCCAGGGAGAGCAAGGGCCTGGCTTTCCTTCTTCTCCATCAAAAGTTAGAAGAGTGCAAGTTTTGAAGAGGCAATTCACATGCCCAGCCCTCATCCTACAACTGTGCCTGCATTTCACCAGGAGCAGTCTCCCAGCTGGTGAGGAAGGGACAGTGTCTGCTCCAAACCCAGGAGCAGGTCTGGGTCTGGAGTCAGCTGTGTCTCTGTTCATCTTTCCAGACAAGCCACAGCCTCCAGCAGGACCCATCAAAATTGTAGAAAGCTCTGCCAACAACATCACAATCCAGTGGAAGCCCCCAAAGGACGATGGGGGCAAACCAGTGCAAAGGTACCTCGTGGAGAGGCAGCAGGTGGGCAGGAACGACTGGGAGACTTTGGGAGAAACCCCCAGGAGCTGCACCAGCTTCACCACGAGCAAAGTGGAGGAAGAGATGAGCTACTACTTCAGGGTGAGGGCCGTGAATGCCGAGGGAGCGAGCGATGCGCTGGAGTCAGGGGAAGTGAAGGCTGCTGGTAAAGGTGAGGAGAACTTCTCATAATTCGTAATTCAATTTGGGAAATTCATTATCAAAGCTGACATCAGAGGAAACTCACTGCATTGTAGATGTTGCTACAGATCTCAACTTCAGTCTTCACACAAAGCTGTGGAGGTTGCCCAGCAAGAGCAGCAGTTCGTTGTAGGCTCTGCTGCTGAGTGAGATGTAATTATTCCTTGGTCATGCTGTATTTTGGATTGGAAAGGAAGTTTCATGGGGGAAATGAAAAACGCATCAAGATGAAAGGAAATTTTTCTCCGTGTGGCTGCAAAGGGAATATGTGAGGCCTTTTCTTAACTCCACAGGCAAAAGAACTTATATGTACAGCCCTTCTCAGCATGACCACTCCATTCCCCTGATCTCCAAACAACTTGGTTGAATATTGGTTTTGTCCTTCAAGGAGTTTAAATACTAGAACAGGTTTGCCATGAGCACAAATGCAGTACTAGAGAGAGCAATGTTCAGTTCTAATTATCTTCTTTCTCCATTCTCATTCCCATGATTCTGTATCTTGAACACTTTAGCAGAGGGCAAAGAAAATCCATTTTGTTACCAGTTCGTGTTGTTGAAAGCAAGAATGCTGCTGATTGTTCATATGTAGGAATGACACACCCCACTGGCAGAGGAATTGTCAGTCCTGATGACAGCAGGTCTTTTGTGAAATCCAAACTCAGGAACAGAGTCTATGCTGGACCCAGTTTGTGTGGGGAACAGGATCCACAGCTTCAGGTCTCAGCCAGGTTTTCAAAGCACATCCATAGGAGTACCTGGGGGAGTCTGGAAGAAGAAATTACACACAGCACCATTTTATCTTTTCATAAAAACATACCTGCTAATAATGAAGCCCTCATCTCTTCGTAGCTTCCCCTGGTGCCCCAGGTCCCCCCGAGATCATCAGTGCCAGCAGGGATTCCATCACCATATCCTGGAAAGCTCCTTGTAAAACCGGCACTTCCCAAATTATGGGATACATTGTTCAGAAACGCAAGAAGGGCACTGTGACCTGGCTGCCAGTCAACAACGTGCCTGTCAAAGGTGGGTATTCTGACTCCTGGAAGAGCCTGGTGGATTTGAAAAGGCAAAAATGTCAGCTGGGTTTAGGAGCTGCTTAGGATCTTACACCTTTCACATCAAGGTGGTGATGGGTGACTTTGGAGGTCTTTACCAACTAAATTATTCTGGGATTCTGTGATTCAAGGGCTGTTTGATTTTGAAAGGAATACAATGAACACATCCCAGAAGATCACATGCACTTGGCTAGGGAATGGCAGGAGAATCAGTGACAGCTTTTATGGCTCCTGAGAGTTTTTCAGTCCATAATTCTGCCTGAAGTAAGGCACGGCTTTGTTGTGTCACCTTTCCTGATGGGGAACAGCTCCCCTGAGGCAACACCCCTCCCCTCTTCTCCCTCCTCCCCTCTCTCCTCTCCCCTCTCCTCTCTCCTCTCCGCAGACAAGAAACTGAAGGTGAGCAGCCTCAAGAAGGGTGTGCAGTATGAGTTCCGCGTGGCAGCTGTCAATGCTGCTGGCACAGGACAGCCCAGTGACCCCTCAGAGCCTGCCTTGGCCCGGGACCCCACCAGTAAGTGCCCTGCCCTGTGCTCTGCTTTCAGGGTATTTGTGGAGAGATGTTCTTAAATCCTCTGTAAAAGTGTGTGGAGACAAAGATCAGTAATTGGAGAATGTTTCATGGCTGAGAATCAGCTGGAGGAAGGAATGGAAGGATTTCCTGTAGGATGTCCAAGTTAAGATTTGGCAGATCCCAGTGTGGGGTGATGTGCAGTGTGGAGGAACACTCAGGAGGGGCCACAGAGTGTTTTGGAGTGTTGGGGATTTACTGCAGGGCTGGTAGGAGCAAGGACCCAGATCCAGCTCTGAAGAACTGGGATGAGATGGGGCAAGACAGCACAGTGGAAATCCAGTGCACTGCAAGAATGTTGGGGAATCTCAGGCAGTGACTGAAGAGGGAAGAGAAATCCTAAAAAAATAGTTTAAATAAAATTTCTCCATCCAGAATCTCCAGGCCAAGTGCAGGGCCTTAAAGTGAGCAGCAGTGACAGCACCAGTGTCACCTTGACATGGAACAAACCTGAAGTACAAGATGGGAATGATGTGAAAGGCTACGAGGTGGAGATGAGGCCCTGTAACAGCCTCAGCTGGACCAAGTGCTTCACGCTCCCTGCGGAGAGCACCTCGTGCAGGGTCCAGGGCCTGCGGGCCGGGGAGAAGCTGTTCCTGCGCGTCAGGGCCCTCGGCGACGGCGGCCCCGGGGAGGCCTCGGAGCTCGAGGCGTGTGCTGGAGCTGCTGCTGCTGTGGGTGAGTCGGGCCCGGGGCTCTGTGCCCGGAACGGGGCACTCTGCCCGGGGCTCTGTCCCCGGAACGGGGCCCTCTCCGGCAGAGGAGCGGCCGGGCTGTGGCGCTCCGGGAGCTGCTGTCGCCAGGCTCAGCCGAGCACAGGGCAGCGCTGCTCCTGCTCACCTCGGGGTTATCTGCTCACCTCAGCAGGGCACTCTCAATATTAACTGGTGTTACGTATGCAGTGCACAGTGCTCAGCTCATTTTAGAGACTCCTCTGGACAAAACAACCCTCAGAACTCCATTTTCTCCTTGGATTTACATTCTGCCCCCTGTGCAGGGCCACACCACAGTCACCAGACAGAACCCTGCTTGCGCTCTTCCAAGGCAAAAACAGAGTTTCCGCTCAATTTTTAGGCAGTTCTGAAATGAAACATTTTATTTCATTCTCTTAAATCACATTTTTAATGCTGGTTTTGGATACTTTATTTTACTTTTTAATTGTTTAGTTTGAAAGTTTTTACCATTTTCACTTTTCCATCTTTATTTACAATCTGCAGCTCTGTTTTTTCCCTGCTCTTTGGGAACAGAGCAGAATTACAGATGTAAGAGATAATTCTGTGATGAGTTCATCTTCCTTAACTTGGATCCTAAGTGAAAATTTCTACTTTGGCATATGCCCGGAGACCCCATTTATCAATAAAAAACCTAAAATAAATAAAATAAAATAAATCTATCTAAAGCAGGTGTTCAGTTCTATACTGGAAACACTAAATATAATTTAGCATTACTGTATTTGGTATTCTTAGATAAATACTAACTGCTGTAGTGTATTCATGAAAAGAGAAAATAATATCTTTTAAATGCTAAAAAACACTATTTTAGATAAACTCTGGCAGCTTTCCTGTGGGTTTTCTGTGCTCTGTGCTGCATATATGTGTTCATTGGAATTTCTTTTTTCCAGACCCCATTTAAACACAAAAGATGATCCCTGTGATGGGATAAAGTGTGGCAAAGAGCAAATTTCTCTGTGACTGAGACATCACATGAATAGAGAGATTGTTGTGAATGTATTTTTACATCATTTTCCCTTGTTTAGTCATGGTGATAAATAAATAGTAATGAAATTTGAGAGGTGTAAAGTCTGGGACTGAACCAGGGAGATTTTCCCACTGTGAGTCCCTCACCAGCCTCATTCAGCTGGCAGAGGCACCGGGGGGGTGGAACACTGTAATTGTCACCAGTGACTGCACCAACATCTGCCTTTTGGGAGTAATCTTTGTCTCTTCCAGTCTCTCCCAGGTTACTGATAGATGACACAGTGAAAAGCTTCCTGGTTATAAAAGCAGGGAATCCCATCCGGGTGAAGATTCCCTTTGAGGTGGGTATTCAGGGCTTTGGAGGAATTCCCTGCCTGGTTTTATAGCAGACAGGAAAACTTGAGCCACTGTTTTTATGTCATGGAATTTTGTTTACAAGTCACTGGGCAAATAATTTGGCCTGCCTGTGCTGTGTAGACTTTCATGGTGAGGAAAACACAAGCCAGAATCGAGTCGTCAGTCTTGGCATTGGTGTTTTATGACATTGTGGTCATTCCTTAACCTCTGCAGACAAGGCTCAGTGCTGTCCACGTAGCCTTATCAATGTTATCCTCATCTGGTACTGCTCTGTCAGACATCCCAAATCAGGGATTTCCCTGTGACTCCCTCAGAAGGCCTTGGGGTACCACATTCCCAGCAACACCTTCACTGGGCTTGCTCACCAAACAGCAGCACTTGAGCTCTGTGACTTGAGAACTTGGCAGGCACTGACAGAAATCTCAGTGCTTTGGAGTAAGCTTGGAACAACACAGGCTTTTCCTCATGGGAAATGTGGTCAGGTTTTGGAAGGGGCTGCCTAGGGAGGTTTGGAGTCGCCATCCTTGGAGATGTCCAAGGAATACCTTTCGTGTAAAAAGTGTAAAAGTGCTTTTAAGGTGGGGATGGGGCATGGGTTGGACTCGATGCTCTTGTAGGTCTTTTCCAGACATAAATGATTCCATAATCCTGTGAAGTCTGGGATACCAGAGGAGGGTGATGAAGGGTGTGTATTTGCTGGCCTTTCTCCTAAGATGGCACAATGGAAATAAAGATTTAGAGGATGGTTTTTTCTTTCCAAAACCAACAAATCTTTTTTTTTTAAAGGCAGAAAATACTGTCTCCTGAAGTTATCTGTCCTTGATCTGGCATAGCTTGTTTGACACAGTTCTGAACACTTTACTGCAATTACATCCTTAAAGGACAAAAAGGAAAAAAAAAAAAGTAAATAAACTATAGAACAGATCAGGGCTCTCAGATCCATCGTGGATCTGTATTTCTAAACATTACTACATTGTGGAGGTGCATATTTGGGGTAAGATAATGAAACTAAGATACAAGACACAGTCTGGAGGTGAAACAAGTGGCTGTGAGTTGTTGCTGTTTGCAGGGATCTCCCGAGCCGGTGGTGACCTGGTTAAAGGATGGGCTCCCCCTTCCCAGCCGGGCTGCCGTGAGCACCGAGGATGGAAGCAGCCAGCTGCTGCTCAGGGCAGCCGAGCTCAGTGACAGCGGCACCTACACTGTGGAGCTTGGGGATGGGCTGGGCAAAAGGGAGACCTTCAGCTTCCAGGTTCAAATTACAGGTAACTCACTGCCATCCATACAAATCTACCAGCAACTCCCAGCCAATCCAGGCTGGGGCATGAAGGGACTGAGAGCAGCCCTGAGAGAAGGACTTGGGGGTGCTGGTGGGTGAGAGCTGGACATGCCCTGGGCTGATCCCCCAGCATGGGCAGCAGGGGAGGAGAGGATTCTGCCCCTCTGCCCCCTCAGGTGGCACCCCACCTGCAGAGCTGCCTCCAGCCCCCCAGCAACAGAAAGATGTTGAGCTGCTGGAGCAATTCCAGGGAAGGCCACGGAGATACTCAGAGGGCTGGAGCCTCTTTACTCTGGAGCTAGGCTGGGAGAACTGGGGATGTTCATTTGGAGAAGAGAAGGCTCTGGAGAAATCTGAGAGCCCCTTCCAGTGCCTAAAGGTCTCCAAGGGAACTGGAGAGGGACTTGGGACAAGAGCCTGGAGGGACAGGACAAGGAGGAATGGCTTTTCACTGCCAGAGGGCAGGGTTGGATGGGATATTGGAAAGGAACTCCTCCCTGTGAGGGTAGTACAGGCTGCCTGGAGAAGCTGTGGCTGCCCCTGGATCCCTGGAAGTGTTCAAGGCCAGGTAGAACAGGGCTTGGAGCAGTCCAGGATAGTGGAAGGTGTCCCTGCCCATGGCAGAAGGTGGGACTGGATGGGCTTTTAGGTCCCTTGCCACCCAAACCAGTCTGGGCTTCCATGATTTACTGTGAGTAGGCAGAAGGCCACAAACTGAGTTTGGCATGGTGAGATCTGATGCAGTTTGTGCAGGCACAGGGAGAACCAGGGTACAGTTTTCTATGAGATTGTCTAAGCACTTTATGATCTCACTTGTTTGCAGGACAGAGCAATCCACTGACTAAAACTATCCTTCCACAGTGAATGAGGGAGGTCAGCACAGGCTGTAGGACATTGAGCACAGCTCTCCCAGTTGTGACCCCAGGAGGAGAAGCAGCTCAGCTGTTCCACCCTCCTCTCACTGCTCAGCCAGTGCAGATATTTGCAGCAGCAGCTCAGTTCATAGCAAAAGCATGTGTGTGCCTGGAGAAGGAATGGCATTTTATCCCTTCCAGGGATCAGGATGGTCACTGAGCCCCAGACATGCAACAGACTCCAGGATTTTAGGGTTCTGTGCCACTGTCCCTACAGCTGTGTCATTGTGTGCCCTCCCCTGGCAGATATCCCTCAGCCCCCTGGAGCCATCCGGCTGGAGGAGAATGTGCCCAACACAGTGACAGTGACCTGGGACCCCTCAGCATCTGAGCAGTGGGAGAAGAACCTGTATTACACTGTCCTGAAACGGGAATCCCAGAAGGGCCTGTGGCATGTGCTGGGGGACCTGATCTACAACAACAAGTTCACCTTCACCAGGGTGGTCCCAGGCAGGGATTATTACTTCAGGGTTGTGGCAAAAAATGACCTGGGAGTCAGTGATCCATCAGATACTGTGCAGCCCTGGAGGATCTGGAAGAAAAAGGGTAAAACATTTTTAAGTATTTCTCTGTGTTGTGTTTTGTTTCTTTCATTGCTTCTAATACCCCACCCTCAAATGGATCTCTCCTCCTGGGAATATTCAGTGGCCCAGAACAGGAATGCACAGAGATGCCCTGAGGAATTCCAGCTGGGCAGGGAAGGTTTGTTCTTTCTGCAGGGACTTTGTGCAGACAGACCCTTCATTGCCAGCCATAATGACATGCAATTTTCCCCAAAATGAATTCCCAGCAAAATCTAAGGCTTTAGTATTGTAGAAACCAAAGTTTCTGTCTTTGAAGTTAAATATTGGGTAATTCTGAGGAGAAGCAGAGGTTACAATCTATAGGTGCATGGGATCTCTGATAATTTGCAGAGTTCTAGACTGCACAAACAAACCCCTGCAAACTCTACAGTGCTGGGAGAAGTATCTGAGTGTGTGTTTGGTGCTTTATTTTTCACAGCTGAATTTCGAGTGAAAGCACAGAAATACAGGGGAGTTAACCAGAACCAGCCCCCGAGGTTCCTGGTGCCCCTTAAGTCTCACGTGGTGGTGACGGGCAGCGAGTGTCACATGAGCTGTGCTGTTGGAGGCCATCCCCCACCAAAAATCACATGGTACAAGGACAGCAGAGACCTCTCCAGAGATCCCAACTACTTCTGCACCAACGACTTCGGGGTGTGCTCCCTGGTGGTGCTGGGGGTCACCAAGCAGGATGAGGGGGAGTACATGGTGGAAGCCAGCAATGAAGTGGGCCGTGCCTTCAGCAAAGCCTTCCTCGCCATCAAAGGTAACTGTGCAGTGCTGCTTCCCTGGTGGATCCAGGGCTGGCACTGCTGCCCAGAGCCTCAAAAATGGTCCCCAGCCAGCTCCACCTGCTGAGAAAGCAATGGTACATTTGGGTGGTTTAAATGAATTCCTAATCATGGTACTTGTGATCAAGTACCAAACAGAACCAGAAATAAAAAGGCAGATGGGAAAGACCGCTTGATTTCTACATGACCCAGAGGTTTTGGCTGAGCTTGAGCAAATTTTTTAGAAGGAACAATCCCATCTTCATTAGGTAGGATAATATCAAGGATAATATCACTTTCTTGAGTGCAGGAGCTGCAGAATAAAGACCCTGGCAAATGTGCCACGTGAGGGGAGCATTGAGAGAGCAGCTGATGTTTGGCCAAAGCCAACACAAAGGGAGAAGAGAGAGGGACATGGTCAGAGGCATTGGGATCCTCATGTGGATGGAAGGGCAGTGGGATTGGCTGGGGATAGACTCTTGGATATACTTATGGATAAATATTGTTGGTGACTGTACCCAGTGAAATATCCTTTACTTGGAGTCAAATATTTTTCTTTAAATGCAAAATACCTTGCTGGGATTACAGGAGTGGCAAAATGGGTCAGTTAAACCCTTGCCACCCTCTTGCAGACTTTTAGGCCCTGCAATATTTCAGCTCCCTCTCACAGGGAGCTTTTCAGACTATTTCTGATCTTCCTCACTACAACCCTGAGCTGCTTCTCTCTTACCCTCACTTTCAGACTCCTCCCTGTAGCGTGGCCCAGCTGAGAACATCCCTGCCTGGCTCTGAGGATGAGAAGGTTCTGGTGAGGACTTGTCCATATGAAGGCTGTGCATTTATTGTCAGATGTTCTTCACAGTCTGAGGGTGTTATTTTTCAGATCCAGTAATTGCATGTTGAACATGATGCTGCATTGCCATCAATACTGGGGGAAAAAGCTTTAAGAGCACTGTATTTTTTTTTCAATAATCAGGCTTTCTATGAGACCTTTAAAACACAGCTTAGAAGTTTCAGGAACACAGAAGATGAGAGGAAAAATAATTGGCCAAAATGAAACTTTCTGTGGAGAACACAGGTGGATGGGAGAGATCATCCTGCCACAGCACTCACCCACAATAAGGACCTTTCTGGACATCAGGGATCTCTGGTCCTTTCACATCTGCTTTTTCAAACCAGAACAATCATTTTGGATTCCTTGTGATTCTTTGCAGGCTTCCCAAATATGGCAAAAGCAGTTCTGCATATGTTGTACTATCAGTAGCTGCTAAGTAGATTATCTTCCCTAACCCCTAAGTTTAAAAGATCTGCCTGCTCATTTTGTCTGGGCAGGAGATGAAATCTCAGACTAGCCTGGCATGGGATAGGTGAAGCTCCCAGTGCAAATGCACTGGTAGGAAGGACTGGCAGTCTACAACCCGTGTGTGGGCAGTCTACAACCCAAAACCCACAAAGTGTGCTGTACAAACGCTGTGCCAGTCCTGAATCACCCCCAGCATCACCTGTGCATCCCAACTGCGCTGGTCATGGCACTGCTGGGAGGCTTTGCCTTGAGCAGAAAGAGGTAAAAATCCTTTCTGTCTGACCAGAAATACAAGGGACTCGAGGGACCTCCTGCCACAGCCAGGGGTTCCCATCACTGGGCCTGGACAGCAAAATGTTCTGGTGGCTGTGGGAGGGTGTCACAGCCAGAGCACCAAGGGTACTTTGTGACAGGAGAGAGCAGAGCCAAACACAGCTGTGGGGCTGGAATGTTCTTGAGATTACATTTTGTACAATGTTGTACAGATGTAGCAGCAGTAGATAATGAAATTAAACCACAATTCAGTGAAATCTACCCCGAGTCTGTTTTTATTCTGGAGAAGGAATCCCAGTCAGTTCCTGCGTCTGTTTGCTGCAGTTTCACACCTGAGGGCCGCACTTGGTCATCCCTCATGGAATGGCTCCCGCAGCTCCTCCTCCTGCGAGGCTGGAGGCAGGGGGACATCACCTGCAGGGCACATTCGCTTCTCGACTGAGAAAACACAAGAGCCAAGACTGATGGAAACTGGAATTGGAGCTGAGGGACCTCGGGAAGCCCCGGCACAGCAGGAGCAGGAGATTCCTGCAAGTCCTGCTGAGAACTCCGCACCAACTCCAGCAACTCCTCTGCTGCCGCTTCACCCCGCGAGCTCCGGCCCCAGCCCAAGGCGGATCCCCTGCCGGGAATCACCTCCAGGGTGCAAGGGCCGATGTTCGTGCTCCCCTTTGCCGGGCTGGAGGGGCAGGGAGCACCCTGGCGTACGGACGGTGTCACCGCCCATGGCAGGGCCGCACCGGGCCGGGACTCTGGCGTTGGCCGCAGGCCGGGCCCGGCCCGGAGCCGCCCGGGCATCGGCCCCGCGCCCCCGCGTGCAGCGCAATGGTCTCTCCCGAGCCCCGCCCAGCGCCCCCGGCACTGCCCATAGATGGTCTCTCCCACCCTGCTAGTAGGTTCCGCCCCCTCGCATCCATCACGCCACTGCCGTCGGTGATTGGTCGATCCTCGGGGCCCTCCCCGACTCAGCCAATGGCGGCCCTCCCTGCCCTGAGCCATGATGGCGGCGCCCAGGAGCAGACCGGGTGGTCGCCTTGGCTCCTCTGTCTCTCAGGCACTCGGGGAGCGGCGGGCCCCGAGCGCTGGGTCTGTGCCTCCGGAGCGTCCCGCGGCTCTGGGTCTGTGCCTCCGGAGCGTCCCGCGGCTCTGCCCGAGGCTGCTCGGACGGCGAGCGCTGCTCTGTCCTCGAGAAAGGCGCGGGCACCGAGCGGTCTCTGAGGGAGCGGCAGCAGCGCGGGACGAGACGGGCCTGGGAGAGCCGAGCACCGCCGGGGAGGGTGAGAGGGCGGGAAAATAACAGTAAAGAGAAGGAGAAACAGACAGAGGTGGGGCGGCAGCGAGAGGAGCTCTGTGGCCGCGGGGGAGCGGGCGCGGGATCACCGGGTACCGGAGCCTCCCGGGCCGGGAATGCCCAGCACGGCCGGGAATGCCCAGCACGGCCGGGAGTGCCCAGCACGGCCGGGAATGCCCAGCACGGCCGGGGCCGGGCACGGGGCCCCGGGGATGCCCTGGGCGCGGGTACCGCCCTCGCGATTCCCCCACCGGCCCCGAGTGCCCGCGGGGCTGGTGCCGCTCCTCGCGGCGTTCTCAGGGGCTGCTGCCGCCTCTCCCGGCTCCGGGAGCGGTCCGAGCTCCGCCAGAGCTCCGCGCTGCCGCTGGAGCGGCAGGAGCACCCTCGGGATCTCCTGGAATTCATCGTGGAGCGGGGATTCATTCCGGGGAGAACAGCGAGGACTGTTCCGCGGGTGCTACACTGAGACGGGGCGGGCGGCGGCATCCCCCGGGCCGGGACACCAGCGCAGCTCTTGGCTTCGGTTCAGCACAGTTGTTCAGGACCTGCTGCACACCCAGTTTGTGGATAAATCTTGGGGATGCTCCCGGTCCTGGACACTGGGTCCAGTCTGGGGGGCAGCGGAGACTCCCCCTTTGCTGGGTTAAAAGGATGAAGTTTCTGGTCGTGCTGAGGGGAGCAGAGGTGGGATTTTCCCTACCCGTGGATGGGTTCATTCCTCACCCAGAGAGGTCCGGCCTTTCCCAGGGTCCCGCTGTCCTCCTCCAACACCGGCAGCTTTGTTTTCCAGCCTGGAGTTTGTAAATCAGTCAGGTGAGGGGAGAAGGCAGGGAAGTCACAGCAGGGCAGCTCCCACATCCCAGGGTGATGGGGTGAGGGCATGGGAGCATCCACGTGGATCCCACAGGGACAGGAGCGTGTGTCCCATCAGAGAGGATCCAGTTCCAGCGCTCCCTCAGGCAGGCAGGGACAGTCTGTGTGTCCCCTGCACACAGTGGGGATCCCCTCTTTGAGCAGCACTTGGACGTGGCTGAGAGCAGCTCCTCTTCAGCAGCACATCCTGGGCAGGGGTGCCCGGCCTCATGGCAGGGGTGGGATAATGGGTTTGGGGTGGCATGGGAACGCCCTGCCCTGGCAGCTGCTGAGGGGCTCCATCTGCCACACCTGGCTGCAGAAGGTGGCACTGTCCTGCCATCCTGCTCTCCCAGAGAAGGGATTGGGAGGTGTAGGCAAGCTCAGAGCACACCCAGCATGGCCTGGGCACTGCGATGGTGGGACAGGGTGGACAGGACCCCTTTCCCACTGGCTGCCAAGTTCTGGTGTCTCTCCCTGAGTGCCAGCATCTTCTTAGCTGCTCTTTGTCCACCTGTTTTATTTGCTGTCAAAAAAACTGGAAAACCTTCCCAACGTGTTGGGTTCAATCCAGCAGCTCCAGCTCTTAATTCAGTTTAGCAGTTATTAATAATAACACATAAATAAATTTTTTTTTGGTAACTTGAATGTTTCTTTCATCCTTTTCCACCTGGTCTAATGGAAAGTATTTCTTCGTGGCAGGGGAGTAGAACTGGTTGGTCTTTAAGATCATTTCCAGTCCAAATCTTTTTAAGATTCTGTGACTCTGAGGTCTGCTCCTCCTTCCAGGAACTATCTGTAATGGCCAAAGGATGTTCTAGAGGGACCCTGACCTATGGCTCCCTGTCACCAGGGTCCCAGTGGTGCTGCTGGGGGGTGGCACTGCTGCAGCCTCTGCTGGCACTTGGGAGTCCTTGGGAGCCACTCCCCAAAATTTCCATCCCACAAGAGAGCAGCAGTGCCTCATTAGTGGAGTTTGTGAGCACCAAGAAGAGAAATGCTCCCGAGCTGGGAGGGAGGGATGAGCTGAGCTTGGGGCTCCCTGCTGTGCAGGGCTGTGCTCTGATGGGCTGAGCTGTCCCTCTGCCAGCACTGGGATTTCCCCCGTGTTCCTGGGCTGGGTTTGGTGTCACTGCTGAGGGCAGTGGCTGTGCCAGCCTGGCGTGGACAAGCTGGGGAACAGGTTCCAGCAGCGTTACAGCAAAATCCCCTCTCAGCCCCTGAGTAGGGAGGGTGGATCCTGCTGGGGCAGGAAGTAGCTCCTCACACAGGAGCCTCCTGGGCAGGAGGTTGCTTGGGGTATTTGGATGATTTGCACCAATCCTCCTCCACCATCCTCTCCCCCCACACCCCTGAATTCTTTTGTTTGGACTCCATCTCACCTTTGGTGACTTGGAGAGCAAGAACAAGTCTGCCCATGAATCAGCAGGCTTTTTCAGGCTGTTTTCTGAGTGCTAAAATCTCACTCAGGAATGCACTGGATCTTTCCTTGTCGATTTTCCCTTCATAGGCCCTGCTTAGAAAATGTTTTTCTCCATCCAGCACAGTGACCAAGGCTGTGCCTCCTCACCCGCTGCAGGTTCCTGGTCTCTGTGTGCTGGGAATGTCCATGTCCCTCTGGTTGCCCTGTCCAGTTGTGTGTCCCAGTGCCTTCCCTCCAGGACAGAGCTGCTCAGGGCTGTGGGACTCAGCTCTTGGTGGAGCCCCTCAGGAAGGAGCTGCTGCTGCCTCCACAAGGAGTTTGGATGCTGCTCTGGTCCTGCTGGGAGCAGGAGTGGAGGCAGGAGTTGTGCTCGTGTCTTCGGGGAGCCTTTTTGTCCCAGAGAGCTTCGGTGCATCCCGAAGTGTGGAGTCCTCCCCTGGCAGGGCCTGGCTGTGTTGGTGTCAGTCCCCAAGCAGCCCCTGAGGGTGAATTTGGGTCCTTTTCCCTTTGGGAAGGGTAACTCCTCTGTGGCTCAGCGGCCCAAACTCCTGGCAGAGCGAGATGGGTCTGGATTGCCGTTGGGCAGCGTTTGGAGCAAAGGCAGCTGTGTTTTGCTCCCATCTCCTGGATGCAGGTGCTGCAGGAGGGGATCCGGGTGCCTCTGGATCTCGCAGGGCTCAGCAGGGAGCGCAGCCTTTGGAGCAGCTCCTCCCTGGCTGCACAGCCCGTCCTGTCCCTCCTTCTCCAGGGAGTGGTGCTGGAGGACTGTGGAGCTCCCTGGGTCTTCCTGAGAGGGTTTTTCCGTGTGGGAGGCTCTGCAATTCAGCTCCTTCAGAGCCTGGAGACACTTGAGCCCCCGTGAGCCTTGTTTAAGAGCTGCCATTGGCATCACTGGCATCGCTGCCATTGGCATCTACTGTTACCAGATTCCACATCCCCCCTGTGGGGTTCCTCACAGAACACAGCCTGGGGGCCACAGTGTGGGATAAAACCAAACCCTGCTGCCTGGTGGGGCTCCTGGTGCCCAAGGATGCAGCAGGGCAGCACCAGTTCAGTGAAAGGTGATGGATGCTGTGTGTGCTGCTCTGTCAGCAGCCTTGGGAGGCATCTTGATCCATGGAGAAGATCCTGTTACACCACAAGGAGCTGTTTGACAAGGAAACCATCTCCACATCTGGGCAACCTGGGGCTCTTCTTTCCTGGCTGAGGAGATTTGGGCAGGAAAAGCTGTAAACTTGAGGGTGCCCTGGCAGCTGCAAACATGCTGAGGGATCCTTCCTGTGGCATTGGTGAAGACATTAAATACCACTGATCCCAGCAGGGCCCCTGAGCAGTCCTGGGGCAGCTGCTTAGGCCACATGAGAGGGATGAATTCAACACTGATTGTACAGCACTGTCTATTCCTTAGGGGGTGATCCCAGCCCCAGTGCCCTGTAACACCCACACTGGAAATGTCTAGCCAGGGAGGAGGCTGATTTAGGATGTGGCCATCCTGGGGAGGAAGAATGGGAGCCCAGTGGGGTCTTGGGTTGCTCCATGGCTTGTTGGGGCAGGGTTTGGAGCACCCCCTCTGCAGGGTCAGGCCTTCTCAGTTTGTTCATGGGAAGTGACAGGAAATGGGTTTCCTTCTCCAGCACATCTGGACAAGATGGGGACACGGTGGAGCCTCTTTCTGACCCTTGGCCCTGGATCTGCACTGGCTGCCATTCCCTCCCTGGAGCCCTCCATGTGCAGGGATGAAGCTCCCAAGGGGGGAAGCTCTACTGTTACCAGATTCCACGTCCTTGTTCTCTGTTCCTGTGGCTTTGGATGCCATGGGGGCGTGGGTGCCTTCCCTGTGCCCCCTTGGCTGGGGGTCCTGGTGAGAACCCTCAGAGCTGGGCTCTCTTTCCTGCACAGGAAAGGGGTTCTGTGGAGGCTGGAGGGGGACACTGACAGCTCACATTACCTGGCTGAGTGACCCGAAAGGCTCCAGCTGGAAGTGCTGCCATTGACACTGCAGGCAACAAGACCTGGACAAGTGTGTGGTGTTCCCAAACCCTGTGCAGTGTCCCTGCAGTGGCTCAACTGTGGTGGGAGCACAGCAGGGCCCAGCTCAGCTGAACCTCTCAAGATCTGGGCAGTGGGTGCAGAGCTGCAGCTCGCAGGGCACTTCCCCCCCAGGCACTTTTCCTGCAGGGAGCATGTCTGGATACAGGAGCTTGTCCAGCCCTGAAGTGGATCTGTCAGCCACGAGCAGAGCTGCATGGAGGTGTCCACTAGACCAGGATTTCCTGCCCAATCTTAATTCTGGGGCTGATCACATGGAAGGGAAACCAAGGCCATGCAGTAGGATGGTGTCAGCCCTGCCCTGCCCTGCCCTGCCCTTCTGAGGGCATGTCTGGGGAATGCAGTGGGGGCTGGATCCCCCGTGTGGGGATCCTCACAGAACACAGCCTGGGGGCCACAGTGTGGGATAAAACCAAGCCCTGCCGTGCCTGGTGGGGCTCCTGGTGCCCAAGGATGCAGCAGGGCAGCACCAGTTCAGTGAAAGGTGATGGATGCTGTGTGTGCTGCTCTGACAGCAGCCTTGGGAAGCATCTTGATCCATGGAGAAGATCCTGTTACACCACAAGGAGCTGTTTGACAAGGAAACCATCTCCACATCTGGGCAACTCAGCTGCTGTTTTTGCTGTATAAAGGGACTTTTGAGGTTTCTCGGTCTGTGCCCAACACTGGCAGTGACAGAGGACTGGGGGTCTGCCCAAGGGGCCAGAGGTATCTGAAAACTCAGAGAGAAAGGAAAATGATGGAATTGGAGCTATCCAGCCTGGAGAAAGGAAGGCTTTGGGGAGAAACTTAGAACCTCTTCCAGTGCCTAAAACAGCTCCAGGAGAGCTGGAGAGGGACTTGTGACAAGGGTCTGGAGGGACAGGACAAGGGAGAATGGCTTCCCACTGCCAGAGAGCAGGGTTAGATGGGATATTGGGAAGGAATTCTTGGCTGTGAGGGTGGTGAGACCCTGGCACAGGGTCCCCAGAGCAGCTGTGGCTGCCCCATGCCTGGAAGTGTCCAAGGCCAGGTTGGATGGGGCTTGGCGCAGCCTGGGCAAGTGGAAGGTGTCCCTGCCCGTGGCAGGGGGTGGAATGGGATAAGTTTAAGTCCCTTCCAACCCAAACCATTCTGGGAGTGTGTGTACAAAACCACTATGAGCAGCAAACTGCCATTCCTTGCAGTGGCTCACACTGGTTTCCCTCATCCTTCCAGTGGCTTGGGCTCCTCCTCGCCCTGGGCAGGCTCAGCCTCTGCAGCAGATGCAGATTTGCATGACAGACCCAGAGGCTCTGACCTGGGAAGTTCTGTTACCCTGCACATGACATTTCCTCTCATTTCCTCGCTCCTTTGCAGGGAAGCCTTGCTCTGACCTGGCCCAAAGCTCCAGTCTGAGCAATTCCATTCCCTCCAGGATGGCCTTGGAGTAGTTGGAGGTTCCAGACATGATGGCTTGTGCAGCATCTTTTTTTCCTGTGCCCACAGCTCTGCCTTTCTTCCCTCTTTGTCTGTGTACAGCCACCTCCCCTCTGTGTGGTCCTTTTGATGAGATGGTGCTGCCTCAGAGAACCACAGAATATCCTGAGTCAGAAGGGACCCACAGGGCCCATCCAGTCCAACCACAGACACCCCAACAATCCCACCCTGGGCATCCCTGGCAGTGCTGTCCAAACTCTCCTGGAGTTCTGACAGCCTCGGGGCCGTGCCCATTCCCTGGGGAGCCTGGGCAGTGCCCAGCACCCTCTGGGGGAAGAACCTTTCCTGATATCCAACCTAAACCTGCCCTGACACAGCTCCAGCCCATCACTGGGGTCCTGTCCCAGCTCACAGGGAGCAGAGATCAGAGCTGCAGTCCCTGCTGAGCTTTGACCTCAGCTCTTTTTCTCCCGCTGAACAAACCAAGTGCCCTCGGTCACTTCTCACATGATTTCCCCTCCAGACCCTTCACCATCTTCTCCTCCCTCTTTGCCTGGTGCTGGTGCTGCTCCTGCTGCTGTCACTGCTCAGGGAACCCCAGGTTTCTCTGCTGCTGTTGTCCCCCAGAGCTCAGCCCCATCGCTGGCTGCAGCAGCCACTTCCCCCCGTTTGCTGCAGGGCTGCCAGGGGTGAGGGGTTCTTCTCCCCCAGCCTGGTCCGGCCTCTCCCCTGCCCACGCCCTGCTCCTCTGCCCTGGCGTGGCCTCTGCCCCCGCCCTCTGCTCGGGGAGCAGATGAAAGCCGAGCGTGGTGCCTAATTTATAACCAGCTTGGAACTCAGTTTTGGCAGGGCAGAGCACGCCAGGAGGATGTGGCAATGCCCAGGGAGCTGCGCTCACACTGCTTATCAAAGGAGGCTTGAAAGGCTCAGCAATGCAAGGGGAGGGTTGAGTTGCTTCATTCCAGCAGGGGATAAACTCCTCTATTACAGGGACACGTGTTTGGGAGAAGGAGCTGAGAGCTGGATTTTAGAACTTGTCCAGCCAGGAACTCACAGCTCCTGGAGCCTTGTCCAAAGGGAGCCAGGCTGAGGAGAGCGCACCTGGCTCAGCAGGGCTGCACCACCTCCCTGTGCCACCTTCTGGAAAAGTGCCCAGAGAACAGCTCATTGCCTTTAGCACAATCCCAAACATGAGTCAGTCCCACACCGATGGTCCCGGGCACTGACCTGCTGCTGCCAGGGCAGCCTGGCAACCTGACCATTCCTCCCTGCCCTGAGAGCTGAGCCCTGGGCACATGTGAGGAGCCAGCAGGCACCACAGGCATGGCTGCTCACAGCCAAACTGGTCACAGGACAGTGTCCAGAGCTTCCCTGGCAGCCCTGTCTCTGCTGTGAGGCACTGCTGTCCTGGCTGCCAGAGGAAAACTCATGGTGCTTGAGGAAGGGCTGGATTTGAATGGTCCAGGATGGGAGGGAAGCACAAAAAGTCTCTGGGTCCTTTCCCTGCTCCAGTGCAGAATACTGTGATCCCTCCTGAAAGGCTCCAGAGCAGCAGCTCCATGGGGTAAAAGGCTCCAGAGCAGCAGCTTCATGGGGTAAAAGGCACTTACCTCAAATCATCAACAGCTCCTTTTTTCCCCCCTCAGACCTTGCTTTTCAGGGATAGGAAGAGTCCAGGAACTGTTCTCCCCATGAAGCCTCCCCAGCATCCAGGACAGGGAGAGTTCAGATGCAGCCTCCTGCCCAGAGAGTAACATTGGCTGTGAAGCTCTGGGAGCACATGGAGCCTTTGGGACACTCCTGTTCCCTGTGGGAATAGCCAGGCACTCAGGGAAGGTGCTGTGGTGCTGCCCAGGCTGTTTCAGCATCTCTCTTGGGCTTTTGGGTTTCTGTGGGCTTTGCAGAAAACTGTCCCCAACTGGATCTTCTGTGGGTGCCTCAGCTGTGTGACGTCCCTGTCCTGGTGTCCCTGTGCTGCAGGGAGGGTTCAGGGAGCAGCTCCAGCCCAGCCCAGGCTCCTCCACCACCAGCTCCCTCTCCAGCTTTTTCTGAGCTGTTCCACCTAGCTCTCTCCAGGACAAAGCCTGGGGCTTGTGCTATAAAAAACCCACCTCACCTTCCCTCCAGCTATTTCTGACACAGGAAAAACCCCTCTGAGAACAATAATTGTGTTACAGGCCACCACGAGGGTCTGAGAGCAGGATCTGTGGACACAACCTGCTCTGAGGAGGGATGTCCCAAAGCAGGATAGCTGGGAGCCCATCCATGGCTGGATGATGGATGACCCAAAGACCCCAGATCAGTCTCTGTGACTCTTGTGATGACTTTTCCAATGTTGCTGAGCAGGGCAGAACCTCAGGACAACCATGGGTGGGTGGGGGTCCCCTTGGCCAGTGTTTCCTTGTCCCAGCCACTGGGACAGGAATTCTCATCCTGGCCAATGTTGAAAAAGTGTCCTAGTTGCACATTTGTCCTCTTTGCTTTCCCACAGCCAGGGCAAATGCTTTGGATGCCATGTGCTGTGCCAAGAACAAGAAGTTTCTCTTCCCAAGGAGGTTCCCTCCTCCCAAAGCTGCTGCTGGGCTGCAGCAAGGGGCTATTTCCTCTCTTGTTCAGGTCCCAAGGGCAGGAAATCCCCAGGACATGAGGCCTCAAGTGGAATATGAAGTAGAAATGTCTGGAAAACTTATGTTAAATCCCATTTCTGCCCAGAAGGCTCTACATTTTATTGTATTTTGTCAAATCAAGTTAAATCAGAGATTAAAACCCATTCAGGACAGCTGCTACTCAATCACTCCTAAAACTATCTCCCTGGCTCTCCAGAGCAGTCACTGGACAAATGTCAGCCTGGTGTGATTACAGGAGGAGTACGAGGCACTTTGATCTACAGAAGCAATGTAAGATTTCCTTTTCAGCCACCCCTAAGCAGCAACCTGTGCCAGGGCCTCCCCACCCTCACAGGGAGCAATTCTTTCCCACTATCCCCTCTAACCCTGTTCTCTGGCATTGGGAAGCCCTTCCCCTTGGGAATGGTCCTCTTCCTCCAGGCCCCTGTCCCACATCCCTCTCCACCTCTCTTGGAGACCCTTTAGGCACTGGGGAAGGAGCTCTAAGGTGGAGCTTCCTCTTCTCCAGGTCTACATCACCATCTCTCCCAACCTGGCTCCAGCCCTTGGGGTTTCTCCATGGCCTCTCCATGGTCCCTCTGTCAACTCCCGTTAATCGGCTGCGGAGAACTGAAAGATCTCTCCAAATTTTTCCTTTTCCAATCAGAGCAAACCCAGCCTTTCCTTTTTCTGCTATTCTCCAGTCCTGACCACCTTGGGGCTGAAGGGCAGGCCACAAACTTGTCTTTGTCACTGGACCTCCATGGGCTGACGTTCCTGGCTCCCTGCCTTCACTGCCGCTGTTGGTGACAAATGGCACAGGGGGGACAGGGGGACACCAGGCAGGACAGGGTGGCTCTGGGTTGGAGAGCACCATTAGAGTTCAGTGTAGGGGCCTGACAGCAGCTCCAGACTCAGCACCATCACGGCTGAGGACACAGATTGTCCCCTCTGGACATCCTTGGACAACCCCTGACAAACAGGTCCCACCTCTGATGAGCAACAGCATCGCAGCTCTGAACTGCTCAGAGCTCCAAGGGCTGTGCAGGCCTGACAGCAGGAAAAGGGACTTGGTCAGCAGGGAAAAAGGGACATGGTCAGCAGGGAAAAAGGGACATGGTCAGCAGGTCACTCTGGAAACAGGCGCCAGGACTGGTCATGCAGCTGCCAGGGAAGGGCAGGCCCCAGGGAGGTGCCCTGGGAGGGGAGGATGGTGATGGAGCAGGAAGCATCTCTGCTTCCCCTCCAGGACAAGGCCAACCCACCCAGTTTTCATTTCCTTGTGTCCCTATCTCACTTGGGAAGCCTCTCCAGAACAGGCCAAGGAGCTGCTGCTCTCTCCCATCTCTTCCCAGTCCTCTCTGCCTGGGCTGTCCTGGTCAGGGGGAGCTTCCCCTGCTCTGTCTCCTGTCCCAGTTCTGGGAAGGAGCTGCACTGGGGGGAGATGTTGCACACCCAGACTCACCTGGGGACGCTGCTGGCAAAGCCCCTCCTTGCTACGGACCCGGCCCAGCAGCCCAAGGGCAAAGCCTGAGGTGGAGTTTGAGTCTGGGAGCCAAGACCCAGACTGAGCCTCAGGACACTGCAGAGAGAGCCCAGCTCAGGATCCCTGGAGCTGGCCCTGTCCCAGGGACTTCCTTGGTGCTGGTGACACCTCCGTGGCAGGGTGTGACATCCTCAGGGAGGACATGTGGGAGGACATGGTGCAAGGAGGAACTCCTCGTGCTCGTGGCACAGTCAGGGGGTGCAGTCTGTTCTTGGGGCCCAATTACCCAGGGTGGCTGCAAGAGCCTTCCCTTGAAAGTGGGCCCTGCTGGGAGGTCAGTGTGGGAGGCTGCTCTGAGTATTTGGGTCAGACAAGTGCCCTGTGCTGGTCCCCCCTCAGTCCTGGGGTCTTGTGGCTGCCCATGGGGACGTGCCAGCCCCTCAGCAGGGCTGTGTCCCCATGACAGGCTGCCAAGTGGCACTGCCTTGTTTATCCTGTCACAGGGAGAGCAGAGCATTGGGATCACAGCTTTGCTGTGATGCCATCTCCAGGCCTGGCCTCCTGCCCTCCTGAATTCCAGGAAGATTTTTCTGCCACTGCCAGCACAGGTCAGTCCTTGCCAGATGAAGACATTGGGCTGACCCCATGCCCGTGGTGCCCTGGCCCCAGCACTGCCTGGCACTGCTGCCCACCAGGACATGCCATGGCAGATGAGTATCACTGAGTCCATGACCGTGATCATCCCCTCCTCTGGAAAAGCAGCTGCTCCAGGTTCTCCACCCTCCTTGCTGTCTGCACTGGCAAGGCTCCAATTTCTGTGCAGCACCTGATTCCTCCCTGGGGTGGGATGCAGCAGGCTATGCTGATGGGAACCATCCTCCCACTACGTGCATCTTGTGGCATCCCACTGCAATCCCTGAGGAGCCTCTGCTGCTATGAAGAGCCCTGGGAAAATGAGGAGAAAAGATGGTTGAGAAGAGAGCACAGACATTCCCAAGTTACTCCCAGGGCCAACTGAGCAGCACCAGACTTCCAGCAAAGAAGGCTGTGGATGCCAAGGGCTGTGACAGCACCACTCTGGGGTCACTCACAAGGTGGGACACAGAGCAGGGCTGACCCATGGGTTTCATCCTCCATCCCACCCTCCTGAGGCCCAGGGGTCCTTTGGTGCTGGGGGCAAACCCAAGGAGGGGATGAAGACAGCACTGGATGCCAAGTGTGGGGCAGAGCTGCTTCTCCCAGGTTTTATTCACTCCCTTGGCACCCACTGAGGGCTGCAGGGAAGGACTTTGGTGATGACAATTCCAGCAGGAAAGGATGAACAGGATAACCTGGAAGCACATTCTGTTTTTTAAATAACCATTGAAATCCTATTAAATAAAAACTACTCTGAACCGCTCCATAGTTTATGCAAATCATGTTACTGACATGATTACTGAAGCTATCTTTTATTTTAACACTGAAACCAAGCACCAGAGATTAGAGATCACATTTGAGGCCAACCAGCATGGCCTGCAGAGGTTCTCTGTTTCATTCCTGCTTTCCAGGAACAGTCCATCTGGATTGGCTTTGCAAGGTGGACAAATATCTACATGTTCACCTTCAGACTTCAGGAAAACACAGATCTTCCAAGAGAATTTATGACCTGGCACCGAAACATCATCAGGGAACAGTGCTAGAGACAAGCAAGGAGCTTCCCTTACATCCAAGGGGGTGTCCAAGCATCCAAGTCATTCCTGCACAATTGGTGCTGATTTTGCAAGTCCCTTTTGCCAGGTCTGTCCTTGCAAAATTCCCTCTGGATTGGAAATATGCTTAAGTACCAGGCTGAACTTCTGCAGTTTCTGTGTGTGAGGGGAGGTTGGGCTGCTCTGGGAAGTTGAGCACTGCCAGTGCAGCCCCTCTCCCTGTGGCTCCACATTCCAGGGAGTGAGCACAGATACCCCAGGCTGGGACAGCCTGCCCGGGCTCCGACCCCTGGCCGGAGGAGCGCGGGGCAGGGCAGGTGTGACCTCCCCTAAGCCTTTCTTTAGGGATTTATTCCACCTCCCAGGCACTTGGCTGAGCTCCTGCTCCACATCCCAGCAGCCCCAGGCACCGCAGAGGGAGCTGGTGACACTCGCTGGCAAATCCAAAGGGGAGCCAGAAGCAGAGAAGGCATTTGATCCTCAGGCAGGGTCTGGTGTTTGACCATGGCACAAAAGCCAAGGAGAAGAGGAGGAGGCTGATGCTCCAGAGTGCATCCCTGCCCTCCTGCCACACATCTCTGGTTGGAATGGAGGAGACTGATCAAGTCATCTGTGCAGAAATGTCCCACACAGCCTTGTCCTGGGGCAGGGAAAGCAGGTGGTGCTTGGGCCATGCTCAGCTCCAGGCTGCCAAAGCCAAGGAAGAATTGTCACTGTTAGGGAACATCTCCCTCTCTTGTGTTTCCTGCAGGACACAACAAGTTCCACGTATAGGAACTGCCCTTCAGGTCAGGGAAACCAGGAGAGTTTGGAAGGACTCCGGGAGGACCTGAGCCCCAGGTCATGTTCAAAGCAGGACTCAGTGCAAGGCCAGCTCAAGTGACTCCAGTCCTTGCCCCAGTGAATTCTCAGAGAAGATCCCATCCCAAAGCTGCACAGCTCTCATGGGAAAAGCTTTTTCCTTATGGACTGTTGGAATTGTCCTTGTTGCAGCTGCTGCACGGTGTCACTCGTCCTTTTCCAGAGCATCCTGTGGGGCTCTGGGCCTTCCCCAGAGGGACAAGGAAACCTCTGAGGAATCTCTGAGGCACTTTTGAGGAACCTCTGCTTCTCCAGGCTGGAGTCACCTCCTCACTCAGCCCTGGGTTTGGGTTCCTCTGGCACCAAAGGTCTTCCCTGAGAAGGGAAAAAGGGGGTTTTAAGCAAATTAACCAATAACTCCATAGACTTAGAGCTTACATGCACAGACCAGGAGTGAACATTATGCAACCAAAACTGGCCAAGCAGAACCATTTTAAATTCCAAACTCACAACATCCAGGGGACTGCAAACCTCAATTTGAGAGGGGGGATTTAGGGGTCTGACAGCAAAACATGGGTGATTTGGGGACTTACTGTGTTTTTTTGCCATTTCTACAAACTCAAGGCTCCTGCTGGGCAGTGGAAGCTGCCAGAGGAGGCTCACCCCTTCTGTGGCATCAAGGAGCTTTACAGACACTGCAGCTGCTGATGTTGGAATACACAGGTAATTCCATCAAAATCAATAGGGACTGCTCTGCTTCCCCATCCCTGGCTACGGCCAAGTTGGATGGGGCCTGGAGCAACCTGAGATAGTGGAAGGTGTCCCTGCCTGTGGCAGGAGGTGGAACAGGATGAGCTTTGAGGTCAGTTCCAAGTCAATCAATCTATTCTGGGATTCTGTGAAGGTGGAGTCACACCTTCTGAGGTGCATGGGGAGAGGAGAGGCAACGGGAACAAGCTGGGACATGGGAAATTCCTTTTAGATACCTGAAAAAAAATTCACCATGAGGACAGTCAAATACTGGGAGAGAGGCCTGAGAGGCTGTGGAATCTCCATCAAACCTCCACTGGACAACATCTGGAGCAACTGGGTCCTGCCTTGGTTCAGCCCTGCTTTGGGCAGGGGGCAGCCCCTACCTAACTCATGCATTCCACTGTGTTTCTGTCAGGGAACACCTCAGTGATGTTCCCAGGTCTTTTATCTCCCTTATGCAGCCCAGGCTTTCAGCTGGCCAGATGCAGCTGCTCTACCTGATGCATCCTTTTGTTTTGGGGAGAAATCAGGGATTTCCTTTCTTTCCAAGCTTCCATGCACACTGGGAGATCTCTGGGGCTGGAGAAGTGTCCCTGCTTTGCCAAGGGCCAGCCCATGACCTGCTGGGCACTGTTGCCTTCTTGTCCTCCCAGAGCACCACCCCAAAATCCTCTCAGTGCCACATGTGTGCAAGGAGTGGAGGGGAGGTTTTGGTCAAGAACAGCCTTGCCACAAGTCTTAGCAGGCTTCTGCATGGCTTTCCTCACCGTGGCAGCTGCATGTTCCCTTCCAGCTGTATCCTATTACTCTGTTGGGTCTAAGCTCTCCCTCTGCCCCTTTTCTATGGTGCTTTCTGGTCCCACGAAAGAGACACTTTCAAGGCAGTCAGAGTGAAACCAAGGTGTGCAAGTCTGAAGATCAGGTTCCCTCCTACAGAACCTTGCCAGGCTTTGGAAAATCTCAGCTGTGCTGGGGCGAGGATGAGTCACTGCTCAGAAAACGGCATTATTCTGGGAAATACAAGAATTCCCAGCATCTGCACCTCTGCCCCTCCTGGCGACCACCTGTCGGAAGGAAGGGTCAACCCCCGGTGCTGAAGTAACCCCCAACAGCTGGACTTCCTGACACCAGGGCTGGGGACAATGATTCCCCCCAGCAGAATTCGAGCGCGCCTCAGACACTTCCAGCTCAGGAGCGCCCGACAAGTTTGAACAGGCAACCTGCGCCTCTCTGGGAGCACCAGCGAGCGCTTTGATTGCGATCAGGCAGCTGGCAGGAATCCCAGGAACTCTCACAAAAATGCTTTGAAGAGCCCAGATGCACAGGGCGTGTCCCGGAGTGGGTGCGGAGCGTGACTCACAGCCTCGCCATGCGCTGCTCGCCGCGCTCGGGCAGCGCCGGGACCCCCGAGCCCCCAGAGCACCGCCCGCGTCCTCAGTGACACCGATTCCATTAGCGCTCCGACCCCTGTCCATCGCACCCCGAATTCCGCACGGGTTTGCGTCTCTTTCAGCCCTGCCCGCTGCGCCCGTGAGCTCCAGACACAAAGGCAGACAGGGAATTTGCTCGGGGCGCTGCTGGATGAAAGCTCCGCTGCTGCTGCTGCTGCTGCGCCGGGGCTGCGCTGGGCGGGCTGGGATGATGCTCCCGTGCTCCGCTCAGGGACACCCCCAGCCCGATACCAGAAGGCAGTTTGCACAGAACTGCAATAAAAACCTTCGTTTAAGCATCTTTCTTCCAGATACGGGTTTGGAATCTGTTGCAGAATCCCGGGAGATTCCCTCCCTTGGGCTAAACCGTGCGAACTCGCCCCAAGAAACCATTGTTTCATGAAAACTTCCCTAAGCTCCCTGTCCGCAGCTCCGCAGCCCAGCTCAGCAATTTGGGCGAGTTATGAAACCGGGAGATGCCAGAGCGCAGTGACGGGATGCGATAAACACGCGGCTCTCCCGCGGGGACAGGGACAGGGCTGTTCCTCGCCCCGGGCCGAGTGACATTACAGGTTTGCGAGAGCTGGCACTTTGTTGTGCAGGAGCCACCTGACGCTGACAGCCTGTCATTGATTTGCGAAAACACCGCTTGGCATCGATATCGAGCTTTCAGGAGAAACAAGTGGGGCAGGGGAAAACAACAGCCGGGCACTGCTGTGCTGCTCCTGCCTGCGCCGGGACAGCACGGCCTGATCCCCACCTGGGATATGCTCAGGTGCAGCAGGAAAGGAGGGCACCCACTCACCCCATTGGCTCCATCCACTCATCCACTGGGCATCACCCACCCGGCACTGGGCAGCACCCACCCTGCTCCAGGCTGGCCTTGCCTGGGCATGGTCTAAAAGTCCTGCTGGTTGGATGGTGGAGCAGAGTAAAGCCACTGCATCCCTTGGTGAGGGGTCAAGAAAGGTGAGGAGAGGGGACCAAAGGCAAATAAATACCCTCCAGTTGCTCTGCTCCTGTGTCATATTGACAAAACCTGGCTTTCTGCTCCTGGCTTTCATGGGAGGAGCATCCTGGAGCATGGAAAAGGACAATGTGCAAAGCTCATCTTTCCCAGGAGCCTGCTCTGTGCTTTCTGATGCTGCTCTTGTTCCTACAAAACATGAAAGGCAGACACAAACCACCAGGGAAATACAAAACCTGATGGATGGGAGTGAAAGCACCAGGTCAGACCCTGGGCTGATTCTTACTGGAGAGAAACTCCACACATCTTTTCTCCCACAGCTGATTCATCTGGCAGCACAAAGGGCTCTGCTCCTCTGAGTGTTGGCACAAGCATCCAGGTCCTGGTCCTGGAGGACCCAGGAAGCCTCTACCCTGGGCATCCCACCTCAGCCTCCCTCCTGATGGGGACTGTTTCTCTTCTCCTGTATCAGCCTCCTGTGGCTTGGCAGGAGCTTTGTCAGCACTTGCTGTGACCTGAAACTGGTCACACCAGCAGCGAGGTGCTCAGTTCTCTGCAAACAAGTTGCTGCAGTGTGGCTTGGCAGAGGGAGAACTCTCTGCTCCCATTCATAGCCTGGCGTGTCATTTCTTGCACAGCCATTTTATCTCCTCTTCTTGCTAAATTTCCTCTTTTCCTCCCTGGTACCCCAAGATGTGTGCAAAGATTGCCTCAACTGTGCCCCGATTTCTCCATAGGCCTGTCCCAGACAAGTGGGACACCCTCTGGGGGGGTGTCCCTGACTCTGCAGGGCCCCTCATCAGGACCCTCCCTGACCCCTGGAGCTGGTGTTCTGCAGGAATCCTGCATTCCTGGGCTTGGAGGGGTGGGTTTGCAACCTGTGCTTGCAGAGTTGGGATCTGAACAGGCGCTGTGGGCAGTGTTGCTCCTGCAGGCTGGGGCATCTCTTGGCACTGAGACCTGGGGTTGATGCAGTTTGGACTGAGGGAATTGCTGGAACGCAAGAGGAGCCGTGTGGGAGATGCTCCAGCCCCCTGGCAGCACCGTTTCCTACCCAGAGCCACAGAGCCTCGCCCCGACCCCTCGCAGTGCCCATGTCCATGGCCAGCCCTCGAGCCCCCCACCCTGCCCACCGGCACGGCCGAGCCCCGGCCCGCGGGGCTGGGCAGGGGCTGGGGGCAGGCTCGGGCCGGGCAGGCCCCGCAGCGGCTCGGGGGTGCCGGGGCTGGCGGGGAGGCGTGGGTGTGTGCGGGCAGGGCTGTATATCCAGTCTGGCAGAGGGTGTGACTGCTCACACGCCGGGGAGCCGAGCTGCGAGCAGCAGCCCTGAGACACCCTGGGCCAGGGGACGTATGGCAAGGAGGGGTTCGGGGGACTAAGCCCAGCACACGCCGTGTTCGGTGGCCCCGTGTTGTCCGTGCGAGCCAAGTGCAGCCCCGCGCCCGCGGCCTCCAGCCATGCTCCACTCCCCGCTGAAAACGGCGCTGGCCTACGAGTGCTTCCAGGACCAGGCCAGCTCCACGCTGGCCCTGCCCTCGGACCACAAGCTGAAAACCAAGGGCACGGGCAAGCAGCGCGTCCAGGAGCAGGTGATGATGACGGTCAAGAGGCAGAAGCAAAAGTCGTCGGTGTCGTCAAGCGTGGGCCACTCAAACCGAGGTAAGGTCCCGCAGCGAGGGAGCCCTCCGGGGCAGGGCTGGTGCTCGGGGTGCTTTGGTGGGGTTTGTGGAGGGGGCACAGATTGCTTTGCTTCTCTCCTGGCTCACCTCAGGCAGGTGGTGCCAAGATCTCCTGCACTGGATGGAAGGGTTTAGGACAAGACACAGAGCTGGAAGCATCAACTCCTTCCTGGCTGGAGCTGATTCCTGGGAGTGCTGCTCTGCTCCACCTTCCTGAGGCACTTGGACATTTCAGTGTGTGCTATAACCAATTTTTCCCTGGCTCTAAAGCTGGAGTAGCTATCTGGTTTTGCAAATCCTTCCTCTGCAAGTGGCCCTCTGGCTGGAATTCCCCAACACCCCCTCCAGTGGATGGCAAAGCTGACAGTGCTCCTCCTCCACCCTGCTGTGGGCTGGGGCTGGGGCTTTGCTGCTCTTGAGCACTGGGCAGGGGCAGAGCAGGAGGCTGTGCCCACACACGGGACACAAACCTCAGCTCAGGATTCACCTCTGGAACTCCCAACAAATTTCCCGTTTGCAGGCTGAGAAGTGTGGACTCTCTGGGACCCCGGTGGGAGTGGTGGGAAGGAGATGAGTTGGGAGAAGTGTCCCTGGTGTTGGCTGGTGGGGGTGTTTCACAGCCCCCTCCACTTTGCCTGTGTTGGGGTCCAAGCGGCTGCTCCACCTCTGTGCACTGTGTGCCACAGAAACAATCAGTTGAGTCCTGCAGCGGGTGTCCCACTGGAACCCCCTCCTCTTTGGATCAAGGCTTGGCAAATGGTTCTCTCTGCCATCCTCGTGTCTGGAGGTAAAGCCCAGCATTCCCCAGCTGGAGGCTGAACACTGAGAGGGTTGTCACAACCTCTGTGCAAAACCTCCTGGCTCTTGGAGGTGCTTTTTCCAGCAGCCACAGAGCTCTGGCCTGGCTGAGTCCATGAAGGAGAGGAAATCCTGAGGCTTTGGGGGCCATTGGGGTGCTGGAGCTGGGACTGAGCATTCAGCTGAGTCTGGAGTGAGTGAGCAGCATGGAGGGGGGTCCTGGGTGAGCTGCGCCAAGTTCCGATGCCTCCTTTGGGAGCTGTGCCTTGTCCAGCAGCTCTTCCAAGCTGCATTGTGAGGCTGAATCCTGTGCTGGTGAGCTGCCGTGGTCCAGAGACATGTTTAGGGCTGGATTAGCAAGAGAAGCTGGGTGGCTGTAGGCTGCTGGGGGGTGTGTGGAGGTGGTGCTTCCTCGGGAGCCATCCCTGCTCTGGGAATTGCAGTTGCTGAAAGAGAGGGAATGGAGCATCTCCAGAGCAAGGGCAGGTGGGCTCTGCCAGGAACAAATCCCTGCTTCCTCTGTTTTTGTCAACACAGACTCCAACAGGTGAGGGGGGGCCCGGGCAAGGAGAGCTTTCCTCTGCCACCAAAGCGGAAGACGGGAATCTTCTCCCACCTCCGGAGGGTTTATTGCTTAAGGTGTTACAGTGACAGACCTAACAAAATAAAGTACACAGCAGGATGAGCTGAGGGGCTCTGGATGGAGAGGGGAGCGGGCAGAGGGATCCATTGGCAGGAAGAAAGGGAGGCAGAGGGGGATTATCCAGCTTGGAGAGGAGCCCAGGTGAAACCTCTGGGAAAGGAAAAAAAAAAATAGCACATTCCCAGATTGCCAGTTTCTGCTCAACAAGCTAAACCCCTCCTCCAGACACTTTGGGGAATGTCTGGGAATGGGAATTGCGTGGAGATGTGCAGCTTTGGTTTCTGTGTCCAAGGGAAGCTGAGTCACATCCCACTCCCAGGAGCTGCCTCCAAGTACAGGCCCAGGCCCCCCCTCCCCTCGTTCCCACCAGGGGTGGTTGGCCAGCAAAGATCCTGGGGGCTGATTCATCCCAGTGCATTCCTGGATGGAATCCCAGAAGGGTGAGAAGTTGCTGTTTGTTCCCAGGGCTGTCTCCTGGTTGATGTCGGAGTGGGTCAGGCTCAGCTTTCAGGTGTTGGGTTTTACTGCTCTTGCCCAAAGATCAGGTGGGCAGCCCTGAAGAGAAAAATTAGTTTTTTGTACAAAGAGGCTATATGGATCTGTTAAGCATGGATTCTGCCTGTCCAAACTCTCATCCAACTTTAGCTCCCTTCATCCCCTGGGATTTCTCAGAGATGCTCCTTAGAGGCAGCACAAGCTGGGGAATTCCCAAGGCCCCCTGACAAGTGCCTGAGCACTTTGTTCCCTCTGCTCCCAGACAGTCCCAGAGTGGGGCTGGGCAGCTCTTGGGCCAGGTCCAGGTTTGTTGCTGTGTTTGGAGCTGTGGTTTGAGCTGGAGCTGGAGCAGGGCCCAGAGCTTCCCCCACCTACAGGAGCTGTGTCCCGGTGTGTGTAGGATGGGGAACATGGACATGGAGCCCTCATCATGCAGCAGGGTGGGGGTGTTGTATCCCACCACTGGAGTTCCTTTAGTGGGGAGCACACACTCCCTCACTATCCCAGTGATTGATGGAACCATAAATGAGTTGGTGATTTGGAGTCCAGCAGGTCAAGGTGTTGTGGCCACTTTGGAGATCTGGTGGCCAATGTGGGACAGTGAGCAGAAAACTTCTGCCAGCAGAATACTCCTGAACCCAGTGGGGATTGGCTCCACACAGCAGCTACAGCTGTTCCCAAGGGTGGGAACACCTGTAGAGTCTGGGATATGTGGGGTCTGTGTGGGTCTGTCCTCCTTGGGGGTTGGGTCTGTGGGCTCTGCTCTAGGGCTTGTCTGTCCTTCTCCCCATGGCAATACCAAACTAGATGCCTCCCCCTGAATTTGTGAGTAATGCACATTTCCAGGGAAAATCAATTTCAGTAGCATGACAAAGGCCAGGCCAAGCTGAACCAGCTCCTTGTAGCCATCAGCTCTGCTCTACAAAGTCCTCTGGCTAAAGGAAAGTTCTGCCAGTGATTTGTCACTGAGGAGATACGTCCAAGGAGTGTTAGATCCAACTGTCCTATGGCTGAGCTGACTTCTAGAAGTTTCTGTGCTGGCTGTGGCTAAGAGGAGAGTAATTCTTCCAAGGTCTGATGGGACCCCATCTGGCTTTGGTGGGGATCAGGACTCTGATGTGAAAGGAAGATGAGATTTGGGGGATAAAAAGTCTTTTGAAGACTTCTGTGACCTCCCCCAGCATGAGATGATTCAGTGAAAGGTTCCACTCTTCCACAAACCGTAGATTATTGGAATACAAAAAAATCCCCATTAGCTCATAGGCCAGAAGGCAGAACTGGAGTTTTGTCATTCCTGCAGGAATCTCCATGTCTGGGATTGCACTGACACTTCTCTCCTAGAAGGTACCGAGGCTTTGCTTTGTGCCTCCCACAGGCCTCTGCTCTCCCTGTGTTTTTCCTATGTTTAATCATCCTTATTGTTTAAAGCCGTGCATAGTTTATGATTTAACTTGCCTAGCCTGCACTGCCAGTGTGGTTCTTGTCTTGCCTTTCCCTGCCACAGATTAATATTTATTAACAGACATCCTTTTCCACAATCTCCACGTTGACTCTGTGTGTCCAGCTGGCTTTGGGAAAAGGGCACTTGGACCACAGCTCTCTCCTGCCAGCAGTGCCAGCTGCAAGAGAGGAGAATTGCCTTTGAGGAAGAGAAATAACTCATCAAGAGCAGCTACACTGGGTTCGATGGCAGCCTCAGTTTACAGATAACAGGGATGGAGAAGGGGCTGAAAGCAGTGGGAGCAGGGGAGTGGGGCTCACAGAGATGCACTGCAAGGTCTTGCACTTCTTATCTGCTGTAATTGAATTTTACCCTCATGAATTGTCCCACTGAAGATAAAAGAGATTTTAAAGTGTCTAAGTTTTAAAGGAGATGTCATGGGGGAATGATAATTTGGGGAGGGGGAAATCTCAGTAACCTTCAGGGTTGATTTCTACCCACATGGTCACTAAGAGGCTGCACCTCATCTGTGTGGTTCTGCCACATCTTTCTAGCTATGTCCCAGCTGTTGAGGGTCCTCTGTCATGAGGAAAAGCTGAGGGAGCTGGGAAAGGGGCTCAGCCTGGAGAAAAGGAGGCTCAGGGGCGACCTTCTGGCTCTGCCCAACTCCCTGACAGGAGGGGAGAGCTGGAGGGGAGTTGGGCTCTGCTCCCTGGGAACGGACAGGAGGAGAGGGAATGGCCTCAGGCTGTGCCAGGGGAGGTTCAGGTTGGATATTGGGGGAAATTTCTTCATGGAAAGGGTGGTCAGGCCCTGGCACAACTGCCCAGGGCAGTGGTGGGGTCACCATCCCTGGGAGTGTTCAAAAGATGTGTAGATGTGGCACTTGGGGCATGGTTAGTGGTGAACGTGGCAGTGCTGGGGAAACGGTTGGACTCTGATCTTAGAGGACTTTTCCAACCTCAGTGGCTCTGTGATTCCGTGGTTCTGTGTTACTGGCTCTGTGTGTTGGCCCAAGTGCACATGGGCCCTTCAGGGACCTAAAGAGCTGCTTGGGTAACAGCAACTGGGACACAGACCTGTGGACATAGCCAGAAAAAAGCACAAGGTGGGCATCTTCTACTAAGAGCATTTCCACCCTGGCCCAAATGGTCTTTTGTAATTGCCTGGGTTTATCTCAAATTCCAAGGACCTGTGACCAGGTTGTGTGGCCTTCACTCTTGAGGTGTTTGAAAAGAGGGATCTCCTTCCTGTCCCTGAGGGCTGGGGATACTGACTGTCAAGCTGGCTGTCAAGATGAACCAAGCAGAGAAGTGTCCAAACCTGCACAAAGATCAGGTTTTCTTCAGCCACCTTCACCAGAAAATCCCCAGGTTCTTCCTGGCCTTAAGACTGAGCTCTCCAAGAAATAAATCCCAGTTGAGTGGTGGCAGGACAAATATCTCCAACCAGCAGGGTGACTTCAAAATGCTTTGAATGTTTGAAATTCTGTGTAATTCTGTGTTTATAAGCTCTTATGTACAAGTTGTGGGAGGTGAAGGCAACCCTTCCCTGATGGAGAACATAAACTTGAACCAACTGCTTGATCTCCTGAATTTGGCCACATAGCAGTGAATTTTGTGAAGATGGTCACAGATGTGCCTAAACTGACTTACTTTGGGTATCTCCTTGCTCTAAGCCCAAAGTCTGGAATGCATGACAGGAGCAGATCCTGAAAGGAAAAGTATGGTCCCCAGGCAGGACTGGTCAGAGGGACCTGTAAGTCAGGCGCAGAACCCCTTTTTACAGCTGCTCACTCAGGAAAATGCTCCGGGTGCTCACACCTGCAGTTACAGAGTGTTTACAGAGAACAAGAGGCAGATTTGAAGAAGGAATTCCAAGGAAATTATCATGGAATGTTTTTACCTTCATGCTCAGAATTAAGATTATCAGATAACTCTGTGTCCTGCGGAATCACCTGGCCCAAACTCACCACTTCCAGCACTGCCTTGCTGCTGCTGAGGCCCAACACTGATGTCCTGATGTGGAGTTGAAAGGAAATCCCAGGTGGAGAGGGAGCACAAGGTGAAGGACATGACTGAATCTCCCATTGCATTTCCATGACCACTTCCTTGTCTTATCAGCAAGTGCTGTGCAGCTTTATGTGCGTGAGGCACTTGGGGCTGGGGAGATCTGGGTGAGGAGCAGTGCCCACCGAGTCTCCAGACTATGGAAAAGGAGCTCCTGTGGTTTCCTGCACAGGGGCAGGGCTGGGAGCCGACCTGGCTGTTGCCTGTTCTCCATCCAGGGATGTTTTCCAGGTGCAATCCTGCTGACAATAGAAAGCAAATCTCATTATTTACACCACATCCACAGGAATCATCTTCCTGAGAAAATGCAAGAATTTTTAGCCACAAACCAAATCACCATAACAGGTTCTGGGTGCCTCAGGCAGGGCAATAACTAAGGTTTATTCCAAGGATCAGTGGCTGGAGGAGACCTGAGTGGCTCCGGGGCCTTTGTGGTCGAGCTTATCCAGTTTATCTCAGAGATGAGTCTTATCAAACAATCACAGATTAGGATATTTCTGACATTACCCACCAGTTTAGGTGCATAAGTTAGGACAGGTAAGTCCTGATTTTGTACTTTGTTAGACATTCAGAGCTTCCCCTGGAACTTAATTGGAGTGTAAGGTTTACACTTCCTCATAACGGGACCTGGGATGCCACAATTATTGAGTACTTCTGAAAATGAAGTACTCAATCACCCTAAACTCTTTTGGACCATTCAGAGGGGCTTAAGGGAATTCCATTGTGGAAAGAGAATGATTCACTTCATTTGTCTTGTAGTGATGAACATGGCATTGAGTAAAATACTTTTAGGAGGGATCCAAAGATTGCAGTGCCAGAGACTGCTGGGAGAGCTCTTGGAAGGGCTGGTGTAGGTAAATCCAAACTCTGGTTAAAGCACTGAGAAATAGGGAAAATGGCTGATGGGTTCCTCCTGATCCAAGATATTTGCATCTTTAAAAAACATATCTGAGATCCAGTCTCATTTATTCCTCTAGCATCCCAAAAATAATGATGGAGCTCTATACATTGTCAGGAAAAAAAAGTATAGACACACAAAGTGATCTTTTAGAGACAAGACTGGAATTGAAAGAGTGCAGTGAGGTTTTGTAGCGTTTGGCTGTTTTAGATCCCCAGGTGTTAAATAGACTGGATCAACCTTTGTCCATGGTGTTTGTTAGTGACCATTGATTGATTTTAGCAAGCCTCACTCAGGCTGCTCTTGCTGATGGGGTTGGTAGGATTCAGACATGGAGTGGACTGTTGAAAGGGTCAGGGGTGGGTTTTGCCTTCAGAGAGAGAATTTGTATTTACTACAAGTCTTCTATGGCCAGACATTCCGGCACATGTTGCATAAAATATCATCAGGTTCCTCTCATATTACAACTAGGAGGCCATCAGGTTGATCAAAGGAAAGAAACTCCTTGCCTGTGAGGAAAGGCTGAGAGAACTGGGATTGTTCAGCCCTAGAGAAGAGAAGCTTTGGGGTGACCTAATTGTGACCTTCCAGTACCTGAAGGAACTGACAGAAGACATGGAGAGAGATTATTTATTCCCCCTTATCCTGTCTTGGAGGGACAGGACAAGGGGGAATTGCTTCTCACAGTCAGAGGGCAGAGCTAGATGGGATATTGGAAAATAATTCCCCTCTGTGAGGGTGGTGAGGCCCTGGCCCAGGGTGCCCAGAGCAGCTGTGGCTGTCCCATCTTTGGAAGTGCCCAAGGCCGGGTTGGATGGAGCTTGCAGCAACCTGGGCTAGTGGAAGGTGTCTCTGCCATGGCAGGGTGGAACAGGATGAGATTTAAGGTCCGACCCAAATCATTCTGGGATTCTGTGATTCCATGATGTCAGACACTGTCCCCATCTCTGACCCTTTCTGCTCCTCTGCTTTGGGTTTTATGGCACTTGGTCTTTTGTGTTTTCTGGTGAAGGTCTTTTGTGCTCCCCAGCAAACCTTGGGGAGGTCTAGGGAGTCTGTGGTGTGAGGGCTAGAGTTCCCAGCAGTGACAAGTGCTCCCCTTGCTGCCTGTATTCCCTATGTTCCTGTTGAGATTTATAATTGTCACTTTCCCATAACTAAACTTGCTGTTAAAAAAAAAGCTTTGTGCTCTGAAAGGGACCTGCTGGGAATACTTTCTCCTGGCAATGCTCTCTCCTAGGAATGCTTTCTCATGCTGACCATGCCTTTTCCATTTGCAGGTTCCATGTATGATGGTTTAGCTGATGGTTATGGCTACGGGACATCCCGGGGCAGCTACTACACCAAAACCCAGACAGGGAACAGCAACTGGGGATACCCGGTAAGACACTCCTTGATCTGGCATTGTGGCATGGTCTGAGGTCACCTGCACAGGAACATCTCACAGTCACATAGGGAGGTCACAGTACTTCAGAAACTCGCCTGAAGAAGGGATCCTGACTCTCCTAGAAAGGGATTCAGTGCAGTGGAGGAGGAGGAGGATCGAGGGCCTCACAGCTGTTTTATGTGGGGATTTTATAGTGGACAAGATTTAGTTTGGATTTGTAGGTTGATATCCAATGGCACAAGAGTTTGGAAGCTGCCTGAGGGATCAAGGTTGAGTTCAGATTGTCTCAGCTCAGTTAAAGTCTGGAGCACATCCAGGAGTTCCCATCTTTGTTCCTGTGCACCAAAACATGGCTGTGAATGACATGAATACGGCTGGGGAATGTGGTTCAGGGGATTTGTATTAGAACTGTGCTGCTGTTCCCAGCCTCAGTGCAACTGCAGACCCTTCAGATATTCTCTGTGCTTGCAAAAAAGTGGGTCCAGTTCTTCCACACTGATTTCAAAAAAAAAAAAAAATACTGCATATTTCCAGAAAAAGCACAGGTGAGATGGTACCTGTCTTTGTGTGAGGTACCAGTGTGAGGCTGGACATCCCACAGAGCTCCTGGTCCTTGGTGACAGAGCCCTGGTACACAGGGAATCACTCCAAACTACTCCATAATCCACTGGGACACATTTCTGTCTTCTGCTGTTCCCTGCTTTCTAAAGTAGAAAGGAGCAATTCACAGATCTGGGATTTGAATATGAGAAAAGCAAAGGACTCCTTTCAACAACCCTGGGACTGTAAAGCAGCTCCGTGTCAGCCATCAAAGGCTTGAACCAGGAAAGGTTTTGGTGGCTCCAAGCACACAGACAGGACTGCAGCTTTTCCTGGTGGTTGCCAGATCCTCTGCTTGTTCAGAGCACCAGCATTCCTCAGCTTCAGAAGGATTTACCTGGGTCTTTCCTAATGGCCTTGTTGTAGTATGATGGCTTCAAGGCACTGTTGTCACTTGGTGAGTTTGCATCACCGGGTGTTCAGTAGGAAATCTGGGAGCACTGGAGTGTCTTTGAAATGTTTATTTCCAGCCTGTCTGTTGGCCCATTTCAGTGTCCTTTCCTGTGCTGGTTAAATTCCAACCAGGGTGGCTCCTGTCCCCAGATGGGAAAAGTGTTTTCAGAGGAGGCACCAAATTGATTGGGGAGATGGAGAATTCTGCTGTTAGGAAACACTGGGACGTTGGGATTGTTCAGCCTGGAGAAGAGAAGCTTTGGGGTGACTGTACTGTGGCCTTGAAGTATCTGAAGGAGCTACAGGAAAGATGAAGAGAGATTATTTCAAGGGGTGGAGGGACAGGACAAGGGGGAATGGCTTTCCACTGACAGAGGGCAGAAGAAATTCTTCGCTCTGAGGATGATGAGGCCCTGGCACAGGTTGCCCAGAGAAGCTGTGGCTGCCCCTGGATCTCTGGAAGTGTCCAAAGCCAGTCTGGACAGGGCTTGGAGCACCCTGGGCTAGTTGTAGGAAGATGTCCCTGCCTGTGGCAGGGTTGAATGAGATGGGCTTTGAGGACCCTTCCAACCCAAACCATTCTGGGATTCTGGGATTCTGTAATGGGTCAGAACACATGTCCATCCATCCAGGTGTCTGGTCTCTATCCCTAAGTCAGTGGTGGAGCCCTGCAGAGGGTCCAGCCATGGTAACCAGGCAGGGTTTCTGTGGCCACTAGAAAAGCCCAACTGAGGCAGCTCCCGAGGCAGAGGTGGAGTATCTGAGCTTCACAACTCAAACAATTGGGATGTTTTATTTTCATGATATGTTGCTCTTTGCTTATTGTGATTCCTGAATGGAGTTTGCTGTGCTTTGTCCAAGCAAAATTGCTCTGTTTCAACCATTCTAAGGGTTTGTAGACGGGGTTTTTTGTTATAGAGGGAGGAAGTCAAGGCCTGGCTCTGCTCATGCTGGTAAGGTGCTGCTGGTGTGAGGGTTATTGTTTCCTCATGTTAGTTCCTGATCTTGTTCCAAATCATTATGGCAGCTGGACAAATGCTGGGTAGGTGGGAATGGTGGGAATGCCCCTGGCTGCGGGGGCTTTTAGTCAGCAGTGTTGGTGTTCTGGGGAACAGCTGGAAGGTGGCGATGAAGGTGATGAAGTTCAGGACCTCCGTTAGACACCAGAGTCCCATGGACGCAACAGTTCAGTCCTTCAGGCTCACGGGGGATTTAGGCACCTCTGTCTGTTCCCTGAGACACTGCTCTGCACTTACTGAGAGAAGATCTTTCTCCAAATTTAAGTGTCATGCAAGTCTTTAATTCTAAATATTTTTGATAAAGGTCTTCAGGATATGGATTACTTTAGCGAAAAGGACTGGGACCTGTGAAGGATTCACAGTAAACTTTGTCTTACCTGAGTCTATCTGAGAATCAGCCATTTAGTCCTGACAAGTTGTCTGACTCCTCCCCTGGCCAGCAAAGGCAGAGGTAGGGGCAGTGATTCATCTCCTCTACCTGGGAGATCTGTCGGGTCAGGATGAATCAGCCCCCCTGGATCCCTATCTCCTGCCACTGGAGCTGGATGGAGCAGGGAGATGAGTGCGCAGGGAGATGACTGCACTAAGAGGCAAGCAGTCCCAGGTGCCACTGGCATTTTGGAACACATAACCTCAAGCCTAAATGTGCTTAAGAAGCTCAACAGACACCAGACTCCCCAACCACACTGAGCAGCCTCCTCCATTCTGTTTTTTCCAGACAGCATTAAAGGTTCCACAAATCTGCCACCAGCCTCCAGCTTGGGATAACTTCAGCTTTTGTCTACAGACCTGTTTGGGGTCTGTGCAGGTTCTTGGGCTTCCTAAGAAATGTTTCCTGTTTGTAATTCCTGGGTTATAAAACGTGAAAACAAAGATAAAGCAAATCTATTTTTGAAGGCAAAATTGCTGGACTTATTTCCAGCTGGAGCTGGTGCTGTGAATGTGTCTGAAAAGTGGCAAAGTCCTTTGAGACAGGCACAGGCAAACTCAGATACTCCAGGGAAGTGGCCCAGTGTAATGTTGAGGGGAATGACTAGCTCCCAGTCCCCCTGTAGTTAAAAAGGTGCAGTGGGAAATCCATTTCCAGGGTGTTGCTCCACAGCACCCACACCTGAGACGCTGCTCTTGGAGTGCCCTAATCTAAGGCACTGCCTCAAATGGTGACACTAAACGTGTCCTGTCCCACCCACAGCTCTTAAAAGCTGCTATTCCTGACTTCCTCCTTTTGTCTTGTTTTGTGTCTTCCTGGAAATGTCAAACTTTTCACTTCTGTTGTTCAATCTTGTGAGACTGATGTTCAGATATTAGAGTAAGAGAAATGATGGATATGGAGGAAGAGCTCTTTCTGGATCAGTCAGTTTGGAACAGGCTGCCCAGGGCAGTTGTGGAGTCCCCAGCCCTAGCAGTGTTCAGCATCTTTTGGATGTGGCTCTTGAGGATATGGTTTAAGGTGAATGTGGCAGTGTAAGGTTAATGATTGAACTCTGATCTTAGAGGGCTTTTCTAATTTAATTATTCCCAAATTCTTTGTTTCTAAGACTTTGGCTTAACCTCTCAGATTCACCCATTATTACAAATGACATTATTTTCTCTTGCCCTTGTGGGCTGCCTCGTTTGCAGCATCGCTGTCCCCAGCGAGCACCTTCTCACTGCCAGTGCAAGGAGCACTGAGCCAGTGGGGCCTCTCCAGGAGGCACTTGGAGGGCAGTGGGTTTGCTCCTGGCTGCAGCATTTCCTTGGCTCATATGTCAGGGGCTGGCGCAGCTCTCAAGGATGTTCAGCCTTCGGGAATTGCTTTGCTCAGATACCACACTGGGATGCAGTAATGGGAGGATCTGTGACTGCAAACTCCTCTGTGTCAGGGTGATACCTCAGCCCAGGTGCTGTGGAGCCTTGGAGGTATTTGTCACCCTACTGCCACTGTGAGCTGTGAGCGGCCAGCAGTTCCCAAAGCCCTCCAGCCTCAGGAACTGTGTCCTGGTGTGAGCAACACCTCAGGTGCCACAGGAGGGCCAGTGGTGACCACGATTTACACAGACAAACCCAGGGGAGGGTTACGGAAGCTGGACTGGGCACCTAGAGCAGTGCAGCCATGACAGAAGCCTGAGCATGTGCCACACCCTTGTCTCTGACAGCTCAGGTCACCCCAAAAATGGAATCTCTCCAGCAGTGTTGCAAAGCCACAGCCACAGTCAGGTGGTCCATGGGTTGCAGGGACCTTGGTGCTCACCCCAACTGCAGGCACAGCTTTGGAGAGGCACAACCAAATCCTAAACACACGGAGGGCAGCACGTGGAGTTCCACCAGCAAAGACCTCTGAGGCTCAGCTCCCACCCAGCTCTTGCCTGGGTCTGCTGGGTTGGCAGGTCCATTGCTGGCAGGGAGCTGGGGCATTCCCAGGTCCCACAGCATGACCAAGATGAGGCAGGACCAGGACAAGCTGCAGAGACCATCTGGCTCTCGATACTGCTGCTTCCACAAGAAGGAAATCCCCCACATGATGTGGATGTGTCCAGTGTGTCCCCCCAGCACTGCCCCCAGCAAGAGCAAACCCTGGATGTGCTGGGGAGGGAATCTCAGATGTGTCCTGTCTCCAGCAGATCTTTATCCCCTCAGAGCTGAGCTGGGGCTTTCACAGAATCACAGGATCACTGAGGCTGGACAAAACCTCTAAGATCATGGAATCCACCCTTTGACCCATCATCATTGAGTGCAGGGTCCAGTCATTTCTTGAACGTCTCCAGGGACAGTGACCACACCGCTGCCCTGGGCTGACCATTCCAATGTTTAACAACCATTTCCATGAAAAAATTCCTCCTGATGTCCAATCTGAAACTCCCCTGGCACGACTTGATGCCATTTCCTGTTGTCCTGTCCCTGTTCCCTGGGATCAGGACCCAACCCCCCCAGGCTGCCCCCTCCTGTCAGGAGTCGTGCAGACCCAGAAGGTCCCCCCTGAGCCTCCTTTTCTCCAGGCTGAGCCCCTTTCCCAGCTCCCTCAGCCACTCCTGGTGCTCCAGACCCTTCCACAGCTCTGTTCTCTTACCTGGACAAGCTCCAGCCCCTCAGTGTCTCTCTTCCAGGGGGGGTCCAGGTGTTACTTTAACAACAGCTCTAGGAGCAGCCATGCTTCCAGACCAAGGAATATATGGCTGGTCTGGTGGTGCTGGATTAAAGCAGTTACCTGTAGTAATTACATCCGTTATGGCACTAATGAGAAACACACACCGGTGATCCCTCTGCACCAGAGACTGTAGGAATATTTTTAACCAAAACTCCTCTGTGGGACGAAGTGTCAGAGCTTTCTCTCGGAAGAGCATTTCCTGAACAAGAGGTGGTCACTGTTGTCCCTGCCTGCCTTTGCCTCTTTGGACAAAACCTCTCATTGTCAGTGGGAGCTTTGTTCCATAAGGATTTCAGGTCAAAATTTGTTGTTTGTTGTGACAATGCATCCAAGCTTAAAAGAACCCCAAAAGAGAGTGGTTTGAATAATCTTGCCAGAGAAAACAAAGGTTTAAAGTCACTGCACATCATTGCTTGGTCAGAACCTGGTGTCCCTGGGAGATTTGCACAGGGCTTTAGGCTTTGGAACAGCAAGTTGGACAGTGCCTTCCTTGGCCAGAAAAAATGGAACCAGCAAGACCTAAATCTCAGCTGAATGAGAAAAATAGAGATGAAAAGTCATAGGGGAAAGGCAGCTCCTGGGAGAGGTGGGAAGGAGCATTTCAGAAATAGATAAACAATGTATTTGCTGGTTTTGCAATTTTTCTCCCTGCCATGGAGGGAGCAGCACTCAGAGGGTTTCGCAAGGAGCGTGAGGAGCTCTCCCCACCCAGCACTCAGGGTGGGACCTGCTCAGGTTGCATCTCCTGTGCTTTGCCCTCCAGCCTGGGAGAAACCTGCTCCTGACGTGTTTATACGGAGCCCTCACTTCTCTGTCTGCTGCTCTAGAAACAAACAAATTGCAAGGGAAAAAAAATCCAGGCAGGTAATGAACTGATGGCGTCCTCAGATGCGGAATCAGAAACACCCAGTTCTCTGGGAGGGCTCTGACGTGGGAAGGCAGAGCTGGATCCGGGCGCCATTCCTGGGCTGATGCACCTTGCTCCGTGCTTCTCGTTCTCTGGAAACTAGGGGGAGGATAGACACTTTTCCTGCCAAGAAAAAGGGTTTATGGAAGAAAAAACCAGAAAAGGACTCATGGCTGATGGCTGGGGAAATGCCATTTTGACTTTCTCTCTAGAACCACTTTTATTCCAGCTGACATAAGAGTTTAAAGATGTTTATTTACCTGTCTCACATGTTGGATATTCCAGTTGTTGTTCTAAGAACATACTGCAGGCTGAGAACTGGAGATCCACAAATGCTCATTAATTTAAAGGCAGGTCTGTGCTGCTGCCTGGGAGGGAAGCTCTTCCTCCCTGGGCCTGACAGGAGCAGCAGTGCCACCAGTGCTCATCTCCAGTGCCTCTCCTTCCTCCCTGCCTTCCCTGACTGTGAATGAACAGCTCCCAAGGCCTGGCCTCACACAGACACACTCATTTCACAGTGGGGAGGAGAAGTTCACACTAAAATTCAGAATGTCAGGTGGCCTGGCTGCACCTGAGCATCCTCCTGCATCCTAAAGCTGCAGGGGACTGCCAGGGCCTGATGGAATGGCTGGAAGCAGAATCATAGGATCATAGGGGCACAGAAGGGTTTGGGTTGGAAGGGACCCTAAAGATCATCTCATTCCACCCCCTGTCATAGGCAGAGACACCTTCCACTATCCCAGGTTGCTCCAAGCACTATCCAACCTGGCCTTGGGCACTTCCAGGGATGGAGCAGCCACAGCTTCTCTGGGCAGCCTGTGCCAGGACTTCCCCACCTTCACAGGGAAGAATTTCTCCCCAAAATCCCATCTAAGGCTGCCCTCTGACAGTTTGAAGCCATTCCCCTTGTCTTGTGACTCCAGTTACTGATGAAAGATCTATCTTCCCTGTAGCCCCTTCAGAGCCTGGAAGGTGCTGTGAGGTCTCCACACAACCTTCTTTTCTCTAGGCTGAATATTCCCAACTGTCCCAGACTGTCTCCACTGGGGAATTGCTCCAGTCCCCTTATCAGCTCGGTGGTTTCCTCTGGACTTGCTCCAACAGTTCCATGTCCTCATGTTTAGAGCACCAGAACTGTGCAGAGGTGGGGTGTCACAAGAGCAGAGTAGATGAGAAAATCCTCTCCCTCCCCGCAGCCCACACTGGGGGATGAGCCCAGGACAAGGATGATTTTCTGGGCTGCTCCTTGGCAATTCAAGGAGTTGTGTGATGGAAGGAGACACCTTCCAAGCTGTCCCTACTTCTCAGTTCCTGTGCAGAGAAGCCTCAGTGATAGCCTGAGCCCTTCAAAATGCTTCCCAGATCCTGCAGTGCGGAGGGAATCACTGCCTTCTGTCTCCACCCCACTGTGAGGGACTTCCTGGTCTTTCCCAGCATTTCCCCACACTCCTGAAGGCCAGAGGTGTGGATGGCACACCATGCACACACCCATGGGCAGTGGGCAGGTGCAATTCACAGCATTAGGAATTCTGGGCACTGATGAGATCTGAAGGCCAGAGATTGATTCTTTCCTTTCACTGCTGCTCTTCTGCACAGGGAGAGCTCCCTGCACACAGAGTGGCATCAGCAGAAGTTGGGAGCTGTTGTCAGGTGGCTCTTTAAACCACAGTCTGTGTGACACCTTCCCCCTCAGAGATGGCATCTTTCCAGACACAGAGTGCTTCACTTCTTCCTTGCTGGGCGTCCTGTCTCACTGATGGCTGCAGGGAATTCCCTTCCCTTGGCCACATTTGCTCCAGTGCTAGAAGTGACGGTCCCTGACTTAGCTGGGTCAGCGTGTAACACAGGAATTTAGGTTTTAGTGTGGGGAAGCTGTGCCAGGAACAGAAAGGGATCAGATCAGCCCCGGTCATGCAGGGATCCATAGGCTCAAGGTCTGAGATCCATTGGAGCTGGAAGGAGAATCCTCATCGATCTGGAGCCGTTGGATCAGGCTCCTGCTGCAAAAAGGAATTCTGAGATACCAATTAGGTCCGTGCCACTTGAAAGAGATTAAAATGGGCTCAGCCAAGCATCTTGTAGAATCAGCAATAAAAGTCCTGGACTGCCTTTGGTAATGAGCTTCACATCACACGGGAACGATTTTCCCATGAGTTTGCAAAAGGCTCCCCCGCCCTGCCAGGACCTGCTTGGACTTGCAGCCCAGGGCTCCTGTGTTGCAGAAAGGTGTCTTTGCAAAGCTTCACCCGTCTCAAGGCTGCCAAGAAGGAGGACAACGCTATGGCCACTCTAAAACCCAGCAGGAAACTGAGAACCCATGATTCTGTTCAGCAAACAGAGACTCCCCCCCTCCCCTCAGTGAGCGCGCTGCAGAGCAAATCCCGGCTTTAGATAAACAAGTTCCTCTTCCAGGCTTCCTGAGTCAGTTTCAGCAGATGCCCAGGGGCTCCGCAGCTCTGCCAAGCTTCTGACAGCCCTACAGAATAATCCCAGCTTAAACTGACTCACAAAGAAAACCAGCAGGGCTCACATCTGACAAGCTGCTCTCTGTCCTGCGGCTGCTGCCAGTGGCTCCACTGAGCACAAAGTCCACCCTGCACCTTCCCACTGCAGCCCTGTCCATCCCTCACTGACCCCAGGGTTTCTGAACCCAGGAAAATTAATTGAAATGAAGATTATATCACCTCAGAAGGACATATATGGTAGATCATGACTTCATGGAAGGTCACGTGGCTGTTGCTGTGTGTGTGCTCCCAAGCAAAACTGGGACGGACAGACCCTGTGTATGTGGCCATCCTGCATTTTATCCTGGGCAGCAGAGGGCTTGTCCCACTGCCAGAGAGCCCCCAAGACTCATCACATTCTACTGTGATGTGCCTCACCCTGGCTCTTCTTTTCACCTGCAACCTGTCCTTCCAAACCCTGGGAGCTCTGCAGGGAGCTCTGCAGGAGGCTCTGAACCTGCCCCTGTGCCACTCAGCACCAGGTTTGTTCTGTGTCCTCTGGAGAAGGCACAGAGAGAAGCTGCTTCCCTTTTGTCCCCTTGCAGCAATTCACCTTTTAGATGCACGTCTGAAAGTCTGAAAACTACTCAAATAGCAGTGATCTGGGCATCAGCAGAGCTGGACTAAAGGGTTTAGTCCCACTCGGGTGGTGCAGGGAGCCCCTTGGGAAGGGTTTCAGCCGTTACCTCTGCAGCTCTCTGGGACACAGCCGAGAGGATTCCCTGCATTCCTGAAGATCAGTTTGTTAATGGAAATATTTTGCTTAATTAATTAACATAATGACAATTCTGCAGAGTGTTGGAATGATGCTGAGTGCACTGGGGCTGGGATGGAGTTAGGGCAGAGCTGAGGGACTCAGGGTGAGCCAGCAGAGGATTCCCATTTCTCCGTCATAGAGTGTTTCTAGGCTTGGAAATACGGAATTTTTTTTTTTCAGTGACATGAACCATTGCACCAGGCACAGGCTTTTCACAATTCCAAGGAAATGATGAGGAGCCAGTGTTGACTTTTCTCTCCCAGCCACAGGGACCCTTGGGTGGCCTTTGCAGAAAGCAGCACCCAAAGTGCCACTGCTTAGAGTTGGATGAGAAAAGATCACTTTGATCCAACAGGAGACCATGGATGAGCTTTCCCAGGATAATCAAAGGGAGATGGGGAAGGCAGTTTTATTCCTTAGTTCTTTTTATGCCTGTTTGCTGTATGTCTTGGAGATCTCCTTGCCAGACTGCTGAGGGGATGCAGAGCACAAACTCAGCATCATGGGGCAAACAGCCCTAAAACAGTTTAATTTCTTTTCCTTTCTGGAGTACACACCTGAATGAGTTGTCTCGCATTTGGACATAATCCTGCAGGCTCCCACAAGCCAGCACTGACATCCCAAAGGTTTAACATTGCAGAAGAAGATTGAATTCAGTCGTGGTGTGGCAAACTTGATGCAAATCTGGAGGACTTCTGATGAAGTGGTGAAGGCATTTTGAACTGACAGCAGGGCAGCTAAAGCCATCTTTTTGTTTTGCTAATTGTAGATGGTTTATTTTATCATCTTTTATCCTTTCTTTTTTGCTTCCTGTCTTAGTCATCTCAGTTTTTATTGCATATTCCCCATTGTTCCCAGAGCATCCCATTATCTGAGCAGATACTACACGCCTTGTAACTCATAAGCAGATATTCACTGTCTCCACTTGTTTCTTGGCACAAGAAACAAGATTCAAGAATCTCTTCTTACTCATTTTTCACTCCCTTTACTCCCTTTCTAAGGAACTAATAGATGGGAGGGGAAGAAAAGAGCATAAGGAAATTAAAAATAACTGCAGGGACTGCTGGAAGGTCAGAATGGGGCATCAAGCTCCATGATGGTGGGAGATTTGCAGTGAGATCCTGTAATGACAGGGTGGGTTAGGCCCTGTGTGTTGGGAATAAATCACTTTCTCTATTGCAAGGGTCACGTTTCAGCTTTCAGTTCTACTTTAAAGCTCCTGGATCCCACGTCCTGATCCCAGGTGGGGTTTGGCTCCTTTGTAAGGGCTGCAGGTTCGATAGCCTCCCATAAATTTTGGGCACAAAAATGCTTGAGAGGCCCAGGAAAGCAGTAAACGGGCAGCCAGGCGGGCCTGGCAGTGCCCGGCTCAGCTCAGCCCTAACGCTGTGTTTGGTGTTCGGCAGCTCTACAACGGGACGCTGAAGCGGGACGTGGAGAGCCGGCGCTACAGCTCCTACAGCCAGATGGAGGGCTGGGCCAGCCGGGCCCACGGCAAGGCGCTGTGCAGCCCCCGGGCCGGCAGCGACTACTGCTTCGTGCAGAACATCAAGAGCAGCCGCAGCGAGCCCGACCTCTACTGCGAGCCGCCCCGCGGCACCCTGCGCAAGGCCCACGGCGGCGGCCGGGCCGAGCACAAGGCCACCCTCAACCGCCAGAGCATCTACAGCAGCTGCAGCACCCAGCAGGGAACCAGCAGGATCAGTAAAAAAGTGCCAGCGCGGGCCCTGTCCTGCCCCTCGAGCAACAAGCCCGACGTGGTCTATGCCCAGCCCGTGATGAGCTGCAAGCAGGACGGGGTCTATGGACAGGCCCAGTCCAGCTCCAAGTAAGTGCTGTGACCCTGAGGGAGGGTGGACGGTGCTCGGAGCTCTGTCCCCCGGAGCCAGGCACCTGCGCTGCTGGAGAGCCCTTACCAGCGCGTCCTGCAGCAAAGTGGGTCAGATGAGTCACTCTTAAGGGCTGTATTTCGTTTCCTGGGCTGTGGAGGGGAACTGATAGGACTGGCTCAGTGCAGATATCTCTGCTGTAGCCCTGTGACATTGGGCAACACAATCCCTCAGTCTCTGGTGGCATTAACCCACAATGGTATGAGGATGGGGAGGTGAAGGGCAGAAGGCCTGATGTGCAGTCAGGGTGTCTTTCCTGGCTGTCCTTCTGATTCAGCCTGGCAGAAAACTTACCCAAAAAACCCCTGTCTTGGAAAAAGTCAGTTCCTGAGGGTCTTACTCAGAGCAGAGCTGAGAGCCTGCTAAGCAGTGGTGTTTCAATCTCTTCTCTCCACCCAGCCCCTACTTAAGTTGCCCAAAAGGTCTGATTTGGGTTCCAGAAAAAAACTGAATCATAAATTGAAATAAATATCCTAATTGAAATAATCTGACTACCCAGCAAAGAGGAGCCAGTGGAAGCTGTTCAATTCTTTCCTGTCCAGAGCATCCAGTCCTATTTGGGATAGGAAATATATAAGGGTGGGGGATAGTCCATCATGTTTGATCATCAGATCCCTTCTTGTAGATGTTGCCTACAAGCACAGGGCGTGTAAAACACAGCGGTGAGCTCAAACCCTCCCAAGCATGTACCTGTGAATGCAGCAGAGTTCCCACTGACAGTCACCTGGTTTGGGTGGTGATTGAATGCTGCCCCAATGCCCTGTGCTACCTCCAGCTCTGGAGCACCAATCATGTTCTGTTGCAGTCTTGGGAGAGACTTGGTCTGTACAAGCCATAGTCTTGGAAGCCTTGGAAGACCATGGTTTGCATATTTTGAACTGCAAAACGTTGCAGTGAAAGCTGGAGAAGGAGGGGCTGCAGCTTCCACAAGAGTTCCCAGGGCTACTGCACTTCCTGTGCTGCATCACCATCACGCAGGACTGGCTCTGCACCAGCCCAGAAGCTCTCACAACTCCCTGACAGAGGGAGAATTTTATCACACTAACTGTAAAAGCTCCCAAACTCATTCCTGGTGGTCCCTGGTCCCAAGGAGAAATTTCCTACTGCAGGATGTGTATGAGACTGTTTATCAGGGCTCATAGACTTTGTCAGAACTCCCAGCAAAGGTCTGAAACTGTTGAGTTGTTGCCCCAAGGAATGATGGAGATACTAAGAAAATCCCCTTCCCTTTCAGCAGCGTAAGCCAAACCGTGCCCTTTTCTACATCTGAATGTCCCAGGTTACTCTGGCTAAGCCTCCCTCCTTTGGGATTGAGTAGGAGGGTATGTCCCAGAGCAAGGATGCCAAGAAACATCACTGCCCCAGAATGTTAGAAGGACAGAATGTTATCATGAGCCCTTGGCTGCCCCTGTGCCCAGTTACTCCATGTTTGACACATGCCAGATTAGCCCTGGCCAGCCCAGAGCACTGGTGGCCTTGGCTTGCTGCTGTCAGTAGCTCTGTAAATCTTCTGGAACAGGATCCAGAGATGTTACACAAACTGGAAGTGATCTGTTCTAGGGAATTTCTCATTGAAGAGCAAAAAGTGTAGTGGGGGGGCGGTGGCAGAATGCCGGAACTCAGGGCTGCAGCTGCCTTCTCCTAGGGAGGACACAACTTTGGAGCAATTAGTCCTGGAAGGTGCTGGCCAAAGCCACGGTCAGGAACTTGGTCATGGCTTTGGAGAAGTCACTTGGAGAATGATGGCATTTTCTGAGAGGAGAGCTGCTGTTTTGAGAGGGATCCTCTCCAGCTCTGGTTGCCCTTGGTTAGGGAGTGGCTCCATTTACACACTCCTGGCTTGGGGCACGGCTCATCTGGCAGAACTGGTTCTGCTGTGGAAACCTCGGGCTCCAAGCTGGGCTCCAAGCTGGGCTTCGAGTTGTGGGCTCGGCTGGGGCTGTGTCCCCTGGGTGAATCTGATGTGGCTGTGGCACAGCCCCTGCTCTGCTTGAAGCTCTGCTGAGCTGGGCTGGTGCAGGGGGCACCTGGTACAGGAGTTGTGCTCAGAGGGGAGGAGGTTGAGAGCAGCTGTCCTTAAAGCTTTGGAGACATACAAAGTTGTCCTTTTTGGAAAAATTACTCTTTTGGATTACTCTTAGCCCTCAAAAGTGTCTTGCAGGGCACTGTTGGCCTTGCTCTCAGTGTGCTCTTTTTGGGGAGGGGCTTCTGAGATGGGTCAGGAACATGTCTGGGCTCTCCTTGCTATGTAGGGCTTTGTGTCTGGAGGATTCTCCACCCAGAGATTTCAATCTTCCCTTGGCTCCCCCAATGTTGAGTAAGGAGAGCTTTGCTTGTAGGTACCCCATTATTAACCTCCACATGCAGGGACAGGGCTCAGCTGGGTCACAGCTGCTGCCAGTTCCAATTTTGGGGCTCTGTCCTTCCATTCTGGTCGTTCGCAAGGTGCAGTTTGTGCCTTTGTGACATGGAGAATTCTGTGTTCAGTTTTTGTGCTGCAGATCTCCTGTTTTGGGATCTGTTGGATGTCTTGTCTGCAGGTTTGCCAACAGCCTGCAAGAGCTAGGGGAGGGCTGGATGCTTTCCATGCTTTCTGAGGTGATCCATGGAGTGACTTCCATTGCTGTGAGAGGGATTGCAGTGGGACCTGCGCTCCACTGGGTCTGTCTGTGATACAAAACTCTGTAATGCCCATGGACTGGCTCCAGAGTGGTGCTTCTGAGTCAGCCTCTACTGTGGATCTGGTCTCCCTGAATGGTGTGAGAGGAAAAATGGGTCACTGAGTGTTCTGAGGTGGCAACAGTGGTGTGCAGGTATCAAAATTATGAGTGTTCAAAAACTGTTGAACTATCTGTCTGAGCAGTCCCTCTGCATTTGGTGACAAAGTTATTTCCACAACTCATCTTGATTATGTGATTGCTGCCATTTATTGAACTGGCTTTGGCTGTATGAGACAGGGAAGAGCTGTCTCTGATAACTGATATCCCTCAGAGTCTTTTCTCTTACAGCAGAAACTCTGATCAAAGCCCTTTCTTCCAACTGCCTGCTGAGCAGTGTAACATTGAACTGTTTGTCAGGAAAAGCCATTCTGTAATTCCCTTATAAACTAAATCATGATACAGGGGTTTACTCACCCCATGCTGTTGGTCCTGGTCATGAAATCTGAGTTCTGCACTGTTTGCCAGATCAGGAGGTTGAACACTGTTTAAAACTCCTCATGCAGTTTATTCTCCTCCACCAGCCCTGTTGTCATGATCTTTCCTCAGTGAGCAGAGAGGGACCTTCTCATGTCTGTTCCATTTCCATTAAAAATTTCTTCACAGGAAGGGTTGTAAAACATTGGAAGGGGCTGCCCAGGGAGGTGGTGTAATCCCCATCACTAGAGGTGCCCAAGGAGTGCCTGGATGTGGCACTGAGTGCTCTGGGCTGGGTGACAAGGTGAGAATTGGCCACAGGTGGACCCAATGGTCTCAGAGATCTTTTCCAACCTCAGTCATTCTGGGATTCCAGACATCTCTTCACTCAGAGACTTGAGCCTTGGTAATCATTATGTCATATCTGGATCAACATTTCCAAGCTCAGCATCTCTTGCCTGTGCTCAGACGTTCAGGGTGTTCCAGTGGCTCCTGCCCAAAGGCTGCTCTCAATGAGCAGCACTCACGTTTTGCCAAAATGCAGCTCTCTGGAGTCTGGTAGAACTGGAGGAATTTTCTTGGTGTCCAGGACTCCCTGTTCTCCACAGAACCCTTCTCCTTCCTGATCTCTTGTGACATCCCCCAGAGCTGCAGTATTTCACTCTAGAAGCTGCAGCACCGGTGATTTCAGCAGCTGGTGGAGACCACCCACATCTGCCCACTTTTAACCATTTCCTCTGCTGGGTGGCACTTGCAGCATGCTCCAGGTGACAGGGTAGTACTCTAAGCAGGCAGCTTTTGGCTAAATTACATGTTGTAATGTTATTGATGTTATTGATACTATTTATGCCTACTCAGAAAAAAAAAACCTGCTTGGTCATCAGGGAGCAATGCTAAGAAGCAATAACAAACAATGGGATGTTGAATTCTCCTGGGAAATTTGGAGTCTTTATGCCCCTCCAACTGGTACAAGAAATCTGTGTCCACCAAGGACTGACATTGTATTAGATCTGCTTAGAGCTGTTGTACTCTGTGCTTCAAGGGCCTCATGGCACAGACAGGGCAAGGTGGTGGCCGTGGTGTCTGTGGCCCTGCAGTGGTCTGAGCTGGTCGCACCACTTCAGGAGATGCGTCTCTCTGAGCTGAGCTGCCCAGTGCCAGTGGGGCTGAATTCGGAGACAGGTCCCTGAGTTACCTCCTAACAAAGCCAACACCTCTTGTTGTTCTCAGGGAACCCCAGATGTCTGAGCTGGAGACATGGCTGAGAGCCTAGACTCATCCCACCTCTGGAGAAGAGGGTTTTATCCTTTGGGAGCATGGAACGGGGAGCTGGGTGTCTGCAGACAGTCCCTGGCTGAGGGTTTGCTGATCTGGATCAGGAGCCTTTAATAGCCACCTGCAAACCCACACTTACCTTTGGCCCCATTGAGAGATGTGGATGCTCTTCCCTTTGGAGTTCTCTGAGTGTGGAGAAGGAGACTGAAACACCTCATTAGAGACCATGTGAGTGTCTCTCCAGGCACCTGGGAATCCGTAACATCTCGAAGTTGCTCTGCCAGAGGTCTTGGGTGCCTCAGCTGGCAGCTGTGCAGGTGGCAGTATGGACTGGGGCAACCCTTTGGGATTTCTTAGTGCCACATTTGGCTCTGGTGACACCGACCTGGCCCCAGCTGAGCTGCTGCAGTCTCTGTGCTGGGCCTGAAGCTCGGGGACAGTGTGTCCCCAACAACCATTCCCTCCTGAGCTCAGCTTCTCTGGCAGTACTGCAAACAGAGAGAAGGACAGGAGTTGCTGAAATAGTCAGGAAAGTTGCTGAGGGTGTTTTCTGATCTATCTCTTGTCTTTTGGGATAATTAAAGCTGATCAATGTCAAAACATTAATTCTTCAGGGCTAAGCCATGCAGTGAAAGCAGAACCAAGTACGATGAAAGGCACCTTCATTTTGGTTTGGTTTTATTTGGGATAGAATCCTGGGATGTGCTGAGCACTGTTTTGAGAGTCTCTACTCTGATTTTATTAATGAACAATGGAATTTGTTAATTCCTCCTCTCTTGGGACCTGTAGCCCTAACAAGCAGGAGGGAAACTTAGATGGGAATTTACTCAAAATCTGCTCATGAAACATGAGAGAAGTTGCCTTTCTCTGATCCTGATCCTCTTCAGTATTTGTTTGCCTTCCATTCCAGAATCTGGTCTTTTTTGTCTCCATTGAATAATTTCCAGCTGATGTCTCTTCCTAGTCTGCTTCTTTCTCGTGGAAGAACAACGTTTGGAGCTCTTCCTACCAGTCACTTTGGGCTAACCACCTTGCCCAGGCTGGAGATGGCTGAGTCCAAGAGTTTGTCTTGAAGTAGGTTGTTGTTCCCACAGTGTGAATCTGGTTGGGAATATCTCTGATTGACTGAGGAACAATCTCCCCTTTGCTGGACTTTGCCAGGGTGATTTTATTCTCAGGCAGGAGAAATCCCTGCTGCTTCCTGGGCAGTGTGACTGAGCCTGACTGCTGACCTGCTGTGAATTTCTGCTGAGGAGACAGCAGGGAAAAGGGAACCTTCCCCATCTTCTCCCACAGAACTACACCTGCATCCCCAGTTTTTCCCAGCTGGAGGAGGGTTTGTCCCTCTGTGGAGTGGATGTGAAGAAAATTGCCTTCCTTGAGCAGCTGGACCAAGTGAACATCCTTCTGTCTCAGAAAAAGTGCCTTTGATTTAATAATTATAAAGCAAAATAGATCACTATGATTACGTGGCCACTGACCTGGTATTTTTACCAACCTGCCTCTCTTCCCATATCTCCAGTCCAGGTCCCAGTTCCCAAAGGAGAAGCCCCTCCCTGGTGCAGGATCCATCAGTTCTCAGCTCAATCATCTCAGGAGCATGAAAAAAAAACTGAGAAAAAATCACATCCTGGATCCAACCCAAGGGTTTCTGGGGCTCCATAATTTCTAGTTTACTTAGTCTTTCCAGTTTTGTGTCTCCTTGTTGCAAGTTTAATAGCAGTTCCTTGGTGCCAGGTTTTGATAGAGGCTCAAACTGCTGAAAAGTCTTATGAGGAAGTGATGTTTTATTGCAGTGTAGAAATAAAAGTGGAATGAAGTTTACCCAGCCTTAGACACAGAATGCTTAAGGTCCAACCCCAGACTGTTGTCTTTCATTCCTGCATACCAAGAGAGGCAGAGGTGTCTCCAGAGGGCAGGGCTTCCTTTCCTAGGAAAAATGTACAAGACACAAAGGCAAGGTGGTTTTTGGAAACACTGATTTCTTTCCACTGACTCCACAGGTGCTTGAACGAGTGATGCAGGCTGACTGTAACTTTATGCCAGTGAGGGCAGTGGAGACCAGAGTCCTTCATGCTGCCTTTTGTGTGAAATTCCCAGTGGAATTGTGTATATTATTCCCTGCTCTGTGCTGTGTGGAGGGGAGCCCTTAGATTCATAAGGATAAATGTTTTATCTCACTGTAAGTGCTGCGGGTGGTGACCACATGTCCTTTCCAGACCTGTACATTCTGTACATTTCTTTGGCACAGTCAAAGCAACTGTCTCCATCCCATGTCTGGAAGTGCTACTGTCTTGTGGTGAAATTTAACGTGTCAAATGTAATGGATTCATTTAAAGAAATTACTAAAAATCACTGTTCTGTTGGTCTATGGCATTGTCTGAAGATGAGCAGCCCCTCTACAGAGTCACTCCTGGTATGACATGTAGCAAAAACGTATATAAATAAATGTGGTTCAATCAGGGGCTGATTTCCTGACCTCCAGGTAAAACTCCCCATCAGTCCCAGGGAGCATCATGAGCCAGGCACAGCCACGACCTCAGTGGCCTGGGAAAGCCCTCACACTTTTGGATTCCATCCACTGCTAATGAAGCCTTTGTCATTTGTATCCTGTCACTGCTGACGGTAAAACCAAACAGGAGTTTGGTTTTGACTCTCCTCAGTCCTGGATTTTGCAAATTAATGCAGCCACCACTGCCATGAGCTGAGATCCCTGTGCAGCATCTACAGGATTCAGCTGAAGGGGTGCTGAGAGGAGACAGGAACCTTCAATTACATTAATTTCTATAACTGGAAGCACAAACAAGCTTTGCAGTTCAGACCCCCCTGAAAGTTTGGACCCTTTTCTAATTTTATGTGGTTAAAACATCACAGATGGTACTGAATAAGAAGAGGCCAAAAAGAGCAGGACCTTCACGTTTCTAAACAAGTGGGAGAGCCTCCAGATGTTCGTATTTCTCTCGAGGTTCCAGTCCTGCCACAAGCCAGAGGAATTCATATCCTTCCTTTTGAGTTGCAGGCACATTCTTTACCTCTAACAGGGACAATGACAGTGATCAGCTTTTATAAGAGCTTGGAGACAGCCAGTGTGAACATCCCCTGGGAGCAGGATGTCTCAGAGCTATTATTAGCATTTCATAAACTGCCTATTTGTCCATCTCATCACTCCACACAGGCCTTTTCCTGAGGGATCTGCTTCAGCTTCCCAAGACCATCAACTGCACTCACATTTCTGCTTTCACCACCTCTCACGTCAAAGAATCCCATGCTGTGGGAGAATCACCTGCCTGTGTTACCTTGTCTTCATGACCTGGTTGATGGTTTCACTCCTGTCCACTCACTCCTTTATTTGGGGAACAGTGAACTGGATCTCTGTTCATTAAACTTCCACTTTGGGCATGATCAGACATCCACCACCTCAACCCAGCTTTCATTTTCTGTCTCCTTTGCTTGTGGATAGACTGGATCTAGAATTTATTACCCTTAGTGCTCTTCACTCTGTCTTTTCCATCTTTCACCATCTCTTTTTTTGAGACAGAGAAATCCACTAGAGGTGCACTGTGTGGTCGCAATGTGATAATATTTTATCATTGATTCCTTCCCAATAACTCCCAGTGCTGACATAGCTGTCTTGGCTGAGCACTCACCCAGTTCCATATTTCTCTGACACAGGATCTGTGGTGACGAGATTGATGCTGGCACCATGACGATCCAGAAGGCCATCCAGCTCCTGTGCTCCTCTGATGACAAGTACCAGGCCATGGGGGCTTACTACCTGCAGCACACCTGCTTCCAGGATGAGTCTGCCAAGCAAGAGGTGAGCAGACTCCTCCAGTGCCACACCGGGGCTGATGGCACAAGAGAGGGATGGGGCTGGTTCTCCTTAGTGCCAAGGATCCATAGGTTCCCTTGGTTTTCATGAGGGTGCTTTATACCTCTTTAGTCAGGCTCAGGTATTAATTAAGTACATATTTCAGCTATTGATGGCCATTTTCTCACAAAGCAGTTGGTCAGGATTTAACACCTGGAATAGTTTCTGGGTGGCAGGGAGACTGTTCCTGTTGCCACCACGAGCTGCTGTGGCACAGGGTGATGGGGTTTGACAGTGTGGAAGCTGCCATCCAATGTCCTCTCCTGGGGGCAACTGCACCCAGTTCCACATCAATCTTGACCCCAGTTCCACATCAATCTTGACCCCAGTTCTACATCAGTTTTTCACTACCTCGGAGCTGCAGAGTCAGAGCCAATCAAAGCTGCTTTAAATCCCACTGTGAACTTTGCTGGGCATTGGTCAGTGACCCTGCAGCCCTTTGCCAGCCTTTTTCACAGCCCTTTTCCAGATATTTCAGCCACCTGAGCCAATGGGCTTATTAGTGGCCATGTACAAAGATAATTTTGCACATCCATAATGCTGGCTGCCCCATCCTGGAAGTGTCCAAGGCAGGTTGGGCAGTGCTTAGAGCACCCTGGGATAGTGGAAGGTGTCCCTATGGCAGGGAGTGGGACAGGATGAGGTTTAAGGTCCTTTCTCACCCAAACCCCTCCGTGATTCTGTGGTACCTGACCACAGAGAAGCCCTTCTTATAGCACAGGTTATTTTTCTGATGCTCTTACTCCTCAATTCCTTTGCCAACATGCAGCAAAGGAGGCAGACTGAAGGACGGATTTGCTGCGGCAAGGATGTCACCAAAGTTTATCCCCACCCTGGATTTACTGACATGCCAACCCTTTGGAAGTGGCTTTCCCTATCCTGGCACAACAGTGGAGCTGGAAGCGCTGGCCCGGTGTGGGGCTGTGCCCCTGTGCCCTGGCTGTGCCTGGATGAGTGCAGGTGCCCAGCCCACCTTCAGGTGGCCGATTGTGGGGTGGCCACACCCTTTGTTACCGTTGCAAACCCTCTCTGAGCACTGGGCCGTGCCATCCTTCCCAGGAAGATGTGCCAGAGCAGGTCGGTGACTCATCCCAGCACACGCTTGTTTTCCTTCCCTCCCAAAAGGTGCTCGTTCATTGTCCATTGTCAGCAGCCCTCAGCCGAGGGGTGTTTGTGGGATCACGGCCGCTGCAGAGCACATCCCGCAGTGGGAACGCTCAGCACTGGGAGAGCTCAGCTGCCTTCAAAGCTCCGTGTGCTGTGTGTGGTGTCCTGCAGAGCTGGGCTCCCTCCGCTGCCTGCGACTGACCGCGAGGGTGGTGACACTGGCCATGACCATCCCTCTGAGCTCAGCCTGTGATCTCAGGATGCAGATAAATGACCACAGGATGTTATTAGATGGCTATAAATGGCTTCTGCACATAGGCAAGACTGCATTTCCACTAGGTGCAGACTGTGGAGGTGGGTGAAAGTTTGCAGGAGCACATTTCATCAGCAAAGGACTCTGTCCATGGCCATTACTCACAGATAGCCACTCCTGCAGTTTAAGCTTTTGACTCCAGCCTCCAGTCCAGGAGCTCTGTGCTCATGACCCACAGCCTGAACCAGACTTGTCATCTCTGGCCCTCGTTCCCTGGCAGCTCTGCTTCTTCAGCTCCCCCAGGATGGGCTGTCTGACCGCTGGCACTGCTGGGGCAGTTCTGGGTGTCCTGTGCTGTGTGCTGATGGCCTGTGTCTGTTCTGGTGCCGTGCTCATGTCCCCTGTCTGTCCCATGTCTCTCCTGGTGCTCCATGCTCATGTCCCGTGTCTGTCCCATGTCTCTCCTGTCCAGGTCTACCGGCTGGGGGGCATTGCCAAGCTCGTGGAGCTGCTCCGCAGCCAGAACCAGAACGTGCAGCGGGCGGCAGCCGGAGCCCTCCGGAACCTGGTGTTCAAGAACCCCACCAACAAGATTGAAACCCGGCGGCAGAACGGGATCAGGGAGTGTGTGAGCCTCCTCCGCAGGACAGGGAACACTGAAATTCAGAAACAGCTCACAGGTACCCCGTCTGCTCAGCCATGAGGTTCCTTTGCCTGGGATCTGCAGCCCTGGTGCTGCCCTAGCACAGAGAGGGGGTCTTCTGCTCCTCTTGCACCAAAGGGTGACCTAAATCAGAAAGCAGAGGAGGTCCTGACCCTTCCATGTTCCATAAGGATTCCACACTTCCTCAGTGCCTGTTGGGGAAGCACCTGCCCCAGGTCCCCTCCCAGTTAGGGTCACCCTGCCATTCCCACTCCTCCCTGCACCCTGGCCCCTGTGCTGTTCCCAGGGATGGCCAAGGGAGCTGCCAATCCCAGTAGGGTTGACTGGGTTCTCTCCGTGATGCCTCACCTTTGCCTGAGGAGTTGATGGGAATTTTATGGTGCAGGTCACCCTCAGCTGTGTCCCAGGTTTTATGTGCAAGCCTTTCCAAGATCCCTGGAGAGATGCTGTCCCCTGCAACCTAATAGCAATAAACAGCAATTTTGGGAGGAGGAAGGATGCTTAAATGCCCACCACCATGTGGACCTATCCTGCCTGTCTCCCATAGGGGTGGACAGGGACCAAGACTTCAGGCAGCCTCTATACCCTCAGCTCAGAGTGGTGAAGGGAAGAAGGATTTTGGTGCTGGAATCACCCCGAGCTAAACAAAGTTCCTAATGCACATGACTTTGTGCTTGAGCTTGTGTCCCATGTCCTTCCTAGGACTGCTCTGGAACCTCTCCTCCACTGATGAACTAAAAGAAGAGTTGATACAGGAGGCTCTGCCTGTGCTGACAGACTGTGTTATCATCCCTTTCTCGGGCTGGTCTGAGGGCAGCTGCAACAGGACACGAGAAATTATCAACCCAGAAGTGTTCTTCAATGCCACAGGGTGTTTGAGGTGAGTCACCAGGCAGGGACTGACTGTAGCTTGTGTCTGTGGGCAAAAGCTGAAGCCATCTAAATCCTCTTACAATGAGCTGAATTCATGCTCATTACAATTGCGTTAATGAAAAATTCTCCTTGAGAAAGTTTTTTTGACTAAGAGAAGGTGCAGAAAAAAATTACATATAAAATTCTTTTCTAGTAGCTTTTTATTTTAATAATTTTGTTCTTACGAAGTCTCTTCTCAAAAAAATTGGAAATTGTTTTGTGCACCAATGAAACCCCTCTGTGATAACTCAGACCAGGAAACTGGACAGATTTTGCCTTTAGAGATTTGAGGCTTCCAGAGAAAACAAACTGATTTAGGGTTTAGGTGACAAAAGGACAGAATTCTCTATGTGGGGAAAACAAGCATTTTCCCACTTCTTTTGATAACTGTTTTAGTACAGAACAGTCCCATTGTCCAGGGCTTTTCCTGGCTCATTTCATCTGGAGACTCAGCTACAGAACAGGAGGTGCAGACTGAGCCCAGAGTAGTTTATTTTGTTCACGGGAAACCAGAGTCCTTTTGTAGAGGATCTTCGCCCTGACTTGCTGTTTCTCCTACCTTCCTCCTCCACTTGGATATGAGCTCCTTGTCTCAATGGGAACAAGTGGGGCAAAAAACCTGCCCTGCATAATGAGGTGCTTTCATCAAGGGAAGCTCTCCCCGAGGGAGGCAGCGCTGGCCGCGCCCTTCCCAGACATGCAGCTCACAGGAGCTGGAGCTGCTTATGAAACGAGAGGCTGATCATGGCAGGGCCTTTGGAGACCTGATACCATCAGCTTCTGTGGCTGGGAACCATGTCTGGGAGATAGGGAGTGCTGCTCCCTCCTTGCCTGTCCTGGAAGGCAGCTCCACAAGCAGCTGCGGCTTGGGATATGTGGGGTACGGTGGGTGTGAGCCGCTCTGCTTTAAGGCCATCCCAGCCTACCAACTTCATAAAATATCCCATTAAAATGAGGGAAAGACAATGGCAACAGCTTGTAAAAACCCTGTGGAGTTTAACTGGAGGTAGGCTCTACCTCCTGAAACTGATCCCAGCCTGTGGCAGCAGTGCCCAACATCTCAAGGAAGACTGGCAGCCGCAGGTCAGCAAGGGAGCTCCAGAGGCCTGAGGGAGCAGGACTGGGGAGCAGGGAGAGTGAGGGAAGGTGGGAGTTGGATCCAGAGCCCCTGCTCCAAGGGCTGAGCCAGGACTACTCTGAGTCACTGCCCTGCCACATCAGAACACAGGGATGAGAACAGCCCTGGGTTTGCCCTGGGCCCGAGCCATTGCTGCTCAAGCATTTCTGGATTGCAGATGAATCCATGTTAATGAGGAGGCTGCAAATCACAGTGAACATCAGATCCAGTTCTGGAATGCCTGCAGTGAATATCTCACAACCACTGCCAGCCTCTCTTTGTTTTTCATTTGCAAGCTATAAGGCAATAAAATAGGAAAAAAAAAAAAAAAAAAAAAAAAAAAAAAAAAAAAAAAAAACAAAAAAAAAAAAAACCACACAACAAAAAAACCCCAAAAAACAAAAAACAAAACAAAACAAAAAAAAAACCAAAAAAAACCCCGGAGCAAAACAACAAAACCCATATAAAAACTCCCCTCTCCTGACAGCTGCCAGTGTCCAGGAACCCATTTTGACCATTGCTGCTGTCCAGCATTTCCAGCCCATTTCCCACACAGACATTGCTGCTGACCCTGGGTAGGTCTGTGCTTACAACCCTGTAAGATCACAACAAGCCCAGACAGTCTTTAGCCAGTCTTCCCTTTGGAAACTCCACTCAAGAAACAGTGTCTGTGTAGTGGCACATGCAGAGCCTCTGAGGTAACCTCCTGCTGGTGACTGTCCCTAGGAGGATGTCTTCTATGCAGAGCTCCTTGCAGGACATGTTCCAGGTGAAAGGAGTCCTAAAGAGCAACAAGAGAGCTGTGCACTGGTGCAGTCCTACCAAAGGCCTCCAGAACAGGAGCAGCTCTTCAGCCTTGCTGAACCTGCCAAAAAATCCCAAATTCAGTGACAACCATAGCCAGAACAGAGCCCAACTCACCCTCTCTCCTCTTTGTCCCCTGCCGTGCTCCTCGATGGCTTCCTCAGGAACCTGAGCTCTGCAGACATGGGGCGCCAGACCATGAGGAACTACCCTGGCCTGATCGACTCTGTCATGACTTACACCCAGAACTGCGTGGCCTCCAGCCGCCCCGATGACAAGGTACCAGCTGCTGCCCTGGGCTGTCCAGCCCCACAGTTAACAATTGCAGCCCTGGGAATGCCTCAAAATCCCTTTCCAACAAACACAAGCGGTGGCTGGACCCTCTGGCTGCTCTTGTCCTTCCAAGCCCCAGTGGGATCTGTTGGAGGGTTGTAAGTCCTTGGGCCTCTGGGCCTGAAGTAGAGCTGGGCTTTAAAATTTTCTTTTAACAAACACAGAGGAGCAGTAAAATACTTTGGCTCCTGAGTCCCCAGAATATTTCCCTTCCCTTCCCCTTCCCCTTCCCCTTCCCCTTCCCACATCCTAATCTCCATCTCTTGCTCTTTACCTCCCACATCTTGCCATCCAGCAGGACTCAAGGGTATAATCCCCAGCAGGGCACCATGTTCAGCAGGAAGCCAGGAGTTGGCATCTCTCTTCCAGTCCCCTGACTGTGCCTGATGGCTGTGTGAGAACAGCACTTGCCTTGGACAAAAAAGTGTTTGTAGACAGCTTTCGGATGTAACCCTCAAAGTTACCAAAGTTATTTTGAATTCTCTCTGGATTGAGCAAGCCCTCTTTTGGGGATGGCTTTTGCAGGAAGCCCCTTTCCAGCAGCACACATAAAACACAGCTCTTTGGAAATGTAACCACAGGTTCTGGTGTTGGTTATGGGTATCCAGCCAAAATTCTCCCTTGCTCTTCCCATTGGGTACTCCGGCATCCAGGGAAAGGAGGCTTAAAGCCTGTTCTTGGTAAAAAGTGTCACCTGACCTGTAGCTGTGACTCAGAGAGAGTCCTTGGAAATTACCCCTGGTGAGAAGGGCACTTCAAGATTTGGAATTTCATGGTTTGATCCAACCATTCTCACACTCTCTTTTCCTGTTTGCCAACTTGTTTGTGGCAGGTGAGACCTCCCAAGGTTTTCTGGGTCAGCAGCTCACTGAGATCCTTCCTTCACATCTATTCCAGCTCCTTCCCTCCCATCCCTTGCTCACTGAGCAAGGCTAAAGAGCATCTGTGGTGCTAAAAAGCTGATTATGGCCCAGTCTATGTCCTCTCTGGTGCTGCTCCATAGTTTTCTGCCTAATGTGATGTTTGCATTTGTCTTCTGGTGGTGATGCAGTCTGTGGAGAACTGCATCTGCATCCTGCACAACCTCTCCTACCGCCTGGATGCTGAAGTTCCCAACAAATACACCCAGCTCAACCACATGGCCCGGAGTGTTTACATGGACAAAACTCTCACAGGCTGCTTCAACAGCAGGAGTGGGAAAATGGAGGTAGGATGTGCCGCAGAGGGATTGGGAATGTGATGTTCAGCCCCAGGCAGGGGCTGCAAAGGAAGAGCAGGATCTCAACTCCCTGTTTCTCATGTCTTTGCAGAATGATGAATATGGGGTTCCTCTTCCCGAGGAGGATTTCAAGCCCAAAGGCCCCAGCTGGCTCTACCACTCAGATGCCATCCGTACTTACCTGTCCCTGATGGATCAGAGCAAGAAGGATGCCACCCTGGAAGCTTGTGCTGGAGCTCTGCAGAACCTCACTGCGAGCCGAGGGCTGGTAAGAGCTTCCCTCCCCTCCACATGTGTGCACCCAAATGTGTCAGCACTCCCATGGAATCAGAGAGTTAGTAAGGTTGGGAAGACCTCTGAGGTCACTGATCATCATTATTTCTCAGCCATAAAAAAGGAAAATGTTCTCCTTAAACCTCAGGGCACCACAGCCATTCTCTCCATAGTGTTTGATCCAGTGGAATACTAACTCCAAACTCAGGGTCTCAAGGGGAGCTACAGCCAGCATCCCAAGGATCTATCCCAGACCCATACCCTGGGTTTCCAAGTTTCCCCAGTCTGTTGGTCACACTGCCAGCAGCTGCTGGTATTGGCACCCTCCCCCAGGGCAGCAGTGAGGGTGAGCCCAGATGTGCACCTGTAGCCAGATGTGATGAGAGATGGGAGAAGGGCTGAGCCACCGCCTGTGCGTGTGCTCCAAGGGGAGGTGGCTCTAATGACAGGGTGGGTTGTGCTGTGGATTGTGGCTTGTCCACACCTCAGAGCTACCTGTAAAATAGCTGTGACAGATGTCCTGACCTGTGGGCACGGCAGCGTGGCGGTGCCAGGGGCTGGGTGATGCTGTGGCACCGTGAGGGACGCGTCACAACCGCGGCTCCGCGGGCCCACGTCACTGCCCTGGGCACGTCCTCGCAGGCTGCCTCCCCTGGGACAGCCCTTGACTTGTCTGTTTGTGCCCAACTCCATCAATCCCAATTTAAATAAGATGGATGGGGAGATAAAGAGATAATGATTCCATAGGTAGGAGAGGCGTGTCACATGTGGGGAGTGTCCCACCCAGAGACACAGGTGACTCACTTGGAGCCTTCCCTGCTGGGATGGCATTAACCTGCCAGCTCTGATCTCCTTTTGTCACAATGATATCCATGCTAAATAATTGGGAACCTTGACTTTTGGCAATTTAACTAAGCAGTGCCATGAACCAGAAGGTGGAGAGAGGCTGTCACATATGGGTAGAGCTGGTCAGGGAAATGGGGCTGGAGTTCTGTGCTCCAGGGAGAAGAAAATTTCAGCAATCAACAACATTGCACAAGGGACAAACAACCAAACCCAGCTCTGACAGTGCTGGAGCAACTTAATGCAGCCTCCTGGCATGGAATGGCTGAAATTTGTCTGGATGTGCAGAAGTGGTTCCTCCCCTCTAGGGTCTCATTCCAGCTCAGAGCTGGAGCTGGAGTTGCTGAGTTTGCTGTCATTTGATGGAAAGTGAATCTGGGGATGAGCTTATGGAGCTTGCTGTGATCCTTTAGCTCATAGAGGATAGCTCTGAATATCGTTCAACTACGCTTTACACACCCCAGTCCTGCTGGTGTGAATGTGGAACAGGGCACGTGTTTTCCAGACCCTTCTCTCCACTCCCGTCTCACTGTTGACAGACATGTGTCTCCAGTAGCCTTTCTGGTGGGGCAGCTGAGAAGTTCAGTTTAAGCTCTGTTAATAAGGGCAGTTTACTCAGGAGATATGCTTGAGCTCATCTGCCCTGGCTGCATCCTGGGACCTTCTACATTTACAAGCACAAGATCCCATTTAAGATGAATATTTTTGGTCCTCAGACTGTTTTTTAAAGGTATCCATTATCTGTTCCTGCTCCCCAACAGCCCATTGTGGCATGGCAGGGAGCTGTGAAGGGCCAGGGCAGAGAGCTGCCAGGGGGCTGTGGAGGGTGAGGGCAGCGTGAACATGAAAGCAAAGCTTCTCCAGCTTTTGGAATGTCTGTTGAGTGATCAACTGCTCCACTGGGGCTCCAGAGAACAGCTCCAGCTGCATCACAGCACATGAGAGGCTGACTTTTCAAATGTCACAGAATAATGGAATCATTAAGCTTGGAAAAGCCCTCTAACATCACTAAGTCCAGCACCCATGTTCACCACTAACCCATGTCCCCAAGTGCCCCATCGAAGTACTTTTTGAACATTCCCAGGGGTGGTGACTCCACCACTGCCCTGGACAGCTGTGCCACTGTTTGGCAACTGCTTTGGTGAAGAATTTTCCCCAGTATCCAATCTAAGCCTCCCCTGGGGTAGCTTGAGATAATTTCCCCTTGTCCTGTCCCTTGTTCTGTGGGAGCAGAACCCAGTCCCCTGCTGGCTGCAGCCTCCTGTCAGGGAGTTGAGGAGAGCCAGAAGGTCCTCCCAGAGCCTCCTTTTTTCTAGGCTCCCATAACTGTGGGGAAGAGAGGTAAAACTGACAAAGTGGGATTATGGCAGCAGGAGAAAGGATTGTACAGTGCTCATTTTATGGTACAGTCACGTTCCTCCAGGCCTGACCATCATCCCAACTGTTTCCCCCGGCACTGTAAGTCATGGACACCTCTGTTGTCCCTCAGATGTCCAATGCCATGAGCCAGTTGATTGGGCTGAAGGAGAAGGGGCTGCCCCGCATCGCTCGGCTGCTCCAGTCCAACAGCTCCGATGTCGTCCGCTCCGGGGCCTCTCTGCTGAGCAACATGTCCAGGCATCCTGTGCTCCACAAAACCATGGGTAAGTCCCTCCCCCATGCTGGATCCCAGCTTTCAGCTCTGTGGGGTCTGCCTGCCCAGCTCGCTTTGTAAGAGAGACTTAGCCATGCTCCAGAACTGGGCAGAGCAGTGTCATTTCCTCTGGCCCCGAGGACAGTCACCAGTGCTGTGTGACAGTGCTGTGCTTTATGGACAGTGACAAACCTGCAGGACCATGAGGGTGGTAGTGTTTTGGGAACTGAGTTGGACCCCAGTGTCTGTGGCCAACAACACTGCCCTTCCAAAGACCTGGAGCCCTTGTTTTGTCTTGGGAAAATCCACTGATGACGATGATGCCATTGCTGTCCACACTTCCAGTGTCTCCCTACAGAGATAACTGTGCTTGCTGTTAATACAAATAGCATCATTCAGTTGTGTCAGATTGTGTTTAATTGTTGATTGGAACATTCCTCCACCTCTTTAGCTCACCAGGTGCTCCCAGATGTGTCCCGTCTCCTGTCGTTCCAGTCTGGAAACACCAGCAGCTATGGGGAGATCATGACATCAGCTTGTTACACTCTGAGGAACCTCATCATGTCCAACCCCCACCTGGGAAAATCTTACCTGTCCAGCAACTTGCTAAATAATGTAGTGAGCCTGTGCCGGAATGGGTGAGTGTGGGGCACAAGGCAGGGGCAGGGACAGAGCCAGACTGACCAAAGAGCCTTCCCGGCACCCTTTGGAGTCAGACTAGAGCATTATTCCCTCCTAATAAAGGAACTGGTTGTGTTGGTGGGCAGAAATCCTCAGCACTGGTTTCTTGGAAACAGGCAGGAGCCATCCAGGGTGGGATTTGCAAAGGGGCCTCTGGAAACTTTCTGGCTGAATTTTAGGAAATTCTAAAAAGAACTGAAGCACCAACATCTTAAAGTCTTTTAAAAATAGTAGTTACAGAGCTTATGAAAAAAAGGAGAAGTGACTTTTTACACAAGCAGATAGTGACAGAAAAAGCGGGGATGGTTTCAAACTAAAAGAGAAGATATTTATACTGGATATTAGGAATAAATTCTTCCCCATGACAGTGGGGAGGCCCTGGAACTCCCCACTGTTGGGAGTTGGTTGTCCAGGCAAACTGTGGCTCCTCCATCCCTAGAGGTGTCCAAGGCCAGGTTGGATGGGGCTTGGACCAACCTGGGCTAGTGGAAGGTGTCCCTGCCATGTCTAGGGGTGGGACTGGATGATCTTTAAGGTCTATTCCAATTCAAACCATTCTGGGGTTCTCTGATCTATAAAAAATTCCAGCCCTCACAACAGGGGATGTCAGTGACTTCCTGGCTCCTGGGCTTCCCTCAAACCTTGTCATGAAGGTCAGTCTGAGCTTCAACACTGCAGGTATACATGGATTGTGCTTAAGTTTTATGTACAAATCTGTTCATCTTTTAGTTGAATCATCTTCCTCAAGATGCAGCTCTGGGGCAACATAGGCAGGAATTATTTTAAGTACCTTCCTGGTGTACTCCTGTATTTTACACCAGCTGAGCAATCTCATCATATTTTACCTCTTTCTATTTTAGGACTTGGTTTGGGTTTTGATGGTAGGAATTCTGCCCTATTTGTTATCCATATTCCCTGCAGCACAAGCCTGTCAAGCCTTGCCAAGTTCTGTGTTCATTTCTGGCCAAACTGGTGCTAAACTGCCATTGTCTTTGACCATGTTCTCTCCTTCCTAGGCTTTCATCTCTCCTGCCATCTGTCTTTGTTTTAAAATGCCTTAGACAAGTAACCCATTGTTTTCTGTTGTGAAAATCCATTTGCATGCCTTCATCATCCTTTGATAAAGTTATTCCAATCCACCTCTCGTTCCATGGCAGAGACGCTCTCTGTCATTACACGGGGCCTCCTTGTTTAGTTTGGGCCTGGGCCAAGGAGCATTGCTCTATTTGCTGCTTTTACTTGCTTCCACTCTCCAACGAGCCCAATTACCATGAAACCCAGCCCTCTCCTAAGCCCTCATTGTTTTGGATGGTATTTACTCGTGCTGAAGTCCTGCTGTGGCTCCCTCAGACCAGTGCTCAGTAATTTGCTGCTCCAGCACAGCCTTGCACAACCTGGGCTGGGAACACTTTAATTGCCTTGGCTGTTGGGGATGAGCTTTCTTGGAGGTGACTCACTGAACTGTGAGGAGTTACCAAACTCTGGAGATGTCTCCAGGCCTGCCTGGATCACAAAGTCCTCCTGAGAAACTCCCCAGTTCTTACAATGTCCAAAACTTGAGTTGTTCCTTTGCCTCCATTATTTATTTTTGTCCCCAAAGATTTTTATGCTGTTGACTTCTTAGGGAAAAAGAAAAAGAGAACAATTTCCACCCAGGACTAATCTTACTTGCCCAAGCTGTATTATTTCAGGCTGTTCCAGCAGAGCAGATGTTGGAGAGACTTTTAACTCTTGCTGGGTCCCAAGGTGTAATTTTCCCAGTGTCACATGTTGCCTGTGAAGATAAACAACAAAAATTAGGGTGGGATTTGTCCAGTCCTACATCAGAAAGAGCCTCTCCCTCCCCAGTGGAAATCAATAAATCTCCACCTCTCCTGGGGGCTGGCTGAAGCCCCCAGGTCCCCACTGAGGTTCTGAATGTGGTGAGTCCCACATCATCAACCTCCTCCTTCCCAGCACTGCAGGCAGTAGAGAGAGGGGGGACAGGGACTCAGGGGTGCCCCAGTCACCAGGGAGAACCCAGGGACACCCTGCATGCACCCTGTCAGGATTTTGCCATTTTCTCTGTTAATCTGCCTCAGGTCCCTGTGGACATTCCCTGACCCCCAGGCTGGGGTTGGTGTCTGGGTGCTCCCTCCCTCTGTCTCCTCTGCCACCCACAGATCCTGCCCTGTGTTTCTGAGCTGGGCTCTCACTGCATTACCAGCTGCAAACCAGGAGCTCCACCTGCTCAAACAGCTTCAGAGTCATAGCTTAGAAAGAGACTCCAGGTTCCAGACCAGTGAGTTAGGCATCTTGCCCTTTCCCATGTTCTCCTCCCTTCCCATGTTTCTTTCTCCTCATGTTTCTCATAGCTGGGTTCTGACAGAAAGGCAGAAAGGGTTCAGCAGTTTATCTGATGGATGTGGTTTCTTCTTCTTCCTGGAACGTCCCAATTAAGTAATTGTCTGTGTTTCCTGCAGATGCTCTCCTCTGTGACATGGAGTTCATGGTCAAATGGGGTTCCTTCACTCTTCATTATTTTTAATTCAAGTTGCCAAAATATTGAATATTTCCTTCAGTTTCTGGTGGTGTTTCTGAAAATCAAGCCACTGGACGTGATGGGGTGTTTGGTTTCCTTGTCATTTTTCTTCCCCAGCTGTCTGAAAAACATTTCTCTGCTCATTTTCAAGCAACATTATTTCACTAATTGAATTTAAATTCTCATCATTAATTCTACTGGCTGCACTCAAAGCTTTTCCCAAAATCTCTCCTTGTGCTTTAGAGTGTCACATTTGCAGTTTATCCCTTTACCATGGATTTATTTACGTTTCTCTTTGTTCCTTCACTTTTAACACTTTTGCTATTGCAGTTTTATTTTTGCAGTTCAGTTGCACCACAGCATTTCCCCAAAATTAATCTTTTGAGAAACTCAGGTCTTCCCTTGATTATTCCCTGTGCCTGAGAGTTCTTCTCATCCACACATTTCCAATTTCCCATTTCTGCCAAAGATTGCACCTTGATATCAATTTCATAATCTCTTACATCCTGAAGAAATCCTTGTTCTGGGAGTTCCTTGGCATTCTCAGTGACGCACCTTAAGTTCTTTGTACATTTGTCCTTTGAGGAAGGATTATTTCTCCCCATTATTTGATATCTGTGGACAAAATTCTTGTCTTTTTTGCCCCATTCTGTTTCTCCCCATTCCCCACCATCACCTTTTTATTGTGTTGTTTGTTTTGTTGAGTCTGTAGCTTTTTGGATGACTCCTGCCACTGCCACCAGGGGACATCTCCCTCATTACCTTTCCACAATTTTTCATTAATAATTCTATTTCTAAAAGACAGGCAGTGCTTAAAATCAACTTTGATTTTCAGGCAATTTGGTATTAAGGAATTTCCCCCCCCAAATCGGCTGTCCTTGATATTCTGCTCCATGTTACCCACTACTATATTCAATATTCACACTATTTTGTTTGAGATATGCTGCTTTAGCTACTGAAGTTGGCATCACAGCTTCACCAGCTCATATTGAGCTTTTTGTACCTAAATTATAGCAGTCAATGCTGTAAGAAACAGTCAGTGCCAGTTCTTCAATTGAAGAGTACAGAACAACTTCTGCCTGAATTCATAAATGATTCAGGTACTGATGCTGGTAATTTTGGCTTGAAAATACAAAACTTCTGAGGTGTTCTCTGGAGACATAGTGGCAAAAAGTACATATTTGGCATCATTAGAAGTAATTTTTTTCAAAAATAAGAGAAAATTGCTCTGGTTTAGGAAGAGAGAAACAACTTGAAACTACAAATCTTTGAAGAAGAGAGTTCAGTTCATGCTCTGCGTGTCTGATCGTAGCTACCCTTGGGTTTGTAGGGATTTAATGGCTTTTCAGCTACAGACAACATTTCAGGCAAAAAATGTTTTAAAACATTGTCATTCTGGTGATAGAGCATAGTGTGTTTATAACTACTGAAAAGATTTGGCAATAAAACCTGTTTTTTCTGTCCCAAAGCATTGCTCAGGAATTTCTGGCTGTCCTCCAGCCCTCCACACAACACTAGGAGCTGCACAACACCTTTGAAGTTTATGACCAAGTTAAACTCAATCATTTCTTTGGTAACAGCTGCTGTGTATGTCAGAGAAATGCCTCAAAATTTACTGGATGTGGTTCCATCCCTGTCCTCCCACACTCCAAGTGTGGAGTTGATGTCCCAGGTTCCTCATGATCTATTGGTCCCATTTCTTGTAGGCTTTTGGGGACTATTTTGAGGAATGTTTTGAGGACTGTTTTTGAGGGCATGAGGTTTTGTGGAGCTGTATCAGACAGGGAGGGCCCTGAGCTTGGTCCTGTTCCTCTCCATCATCCTGGGTGGGACAGGCTGGGGCTGCTGCCCTGAACCCAGAGCAGGAGTCTCCCACAGCCAGAAGGAGGCCCAGGAGATCAGGAGCAGCCATGGGAGCTAGCAGGGAGGGGATATCTGGGTATGAAATGTTCCAAAATTATAAAAGGTCCTGCGATGACTCACGGTTTCGAGCTGTTACGTGAGCAGGTATCTGTTCCCTTGTGCTGAGTAAGGGCTCTGGGCTGCTTGCAGATGTTGTTATTGCAAAGGCTTCCATCTCTTGTCCTCTCCAGGCAGCTCCAGGCCCGCTCCTCTGCCCCCTCCCAGGAGATCCACCCACGCTGTCCCTGCAGACTCCAGCAAAGGGCTGGCACTATTTCCCTTCTCTTTCCCTCTCTCAAATTTCGGACTCAGCTCAGTTTTATGCTCATTTTCCCGCTCAGATCCTCCCCTCTCTTTCATTTGCCCTGCTGTGGTGACAGTTGTTGTCACACAACATTGCTGAGAGAGCAGGAGGGTGTTACTGACAGTCTGTTCGTGGCTAGCCAGGCTCCCAGCTAGAGCTGGGTTTGTCCCAGTGGTCAGCAGTGCCTGGGTTTGTCCCCGTGGTCAGCAGTGTCTGAGGGGTGCTGCTCTGTGCCTGCCATAATTCTCCTGTTGCTTTCACCTTCCCAGCTCCTGTCCAAAAGCGGCTGAAGCTGCTCGACTTCTCCTGACAGACCTTTGGTCCAACAGGGAGCTCCAGAGTGTGCTCAAGCAGGTAAGGACAACACTCCTGCTTCTGGGAGTCAGGAACAGCCCTGGGTTGTTCACCTGCTGAAGTGGGGAGCTGGTAAAGGCCCTGATCCAGCAGCGAGTAGGGCAGGGCCCAGGAGGAGCCTGGGGCACTTGGGCACGCGCCCGGGATCTGAGCAGGTGGCCACTGCTGGGACTCGCTTTGGGGACAAAAGCAGATGGTGTCATGCCTGTGTCAGACATGTTCCTCCCTCGGGATGGTGCTGGAATGCTCCCCAGCACAGCCCCCTCACTCTAGGCTGGGACACGCTGGGTGTTTCACCCTCTTTTAGGGGATTCCCTTCACTGCAGTCCATCAGGTCCCAGCAGGTGCCTGACAAGGTCCCTCCTCTCTTTCCCCCCATTTTCTTCTGTGTCCATAGCCCTGCCCTGTGGTTACATCCCCCTGCAGTCAGAGTAAGCTTTCAAACCAAGAGGAGGGGAATATTTAGGATTTGTTTTAATCCTTGCAAGAGAAGCTGGGAAAGTGCAGAGCCAGAGCCAGAGCCAGCTCCAGCTCCAGCTCCAGCTCCAGCTCCAGCTCCAGCTCCAGCTCCAGCTCCAGCTCCAGCTCCAGCTCCAGCTCCAGCTCCAGCTCCAGCTCCAGCTCCAGCTCCAGCTCCAGCTCCAGCTCCAGCTCCAGCTCCAGCTCCAGCTCCAGCTCCTGGCTCCTGGCTCCAGCTCTTGGCTCCAGCTGCTCCCAATTCCCAGCTCCTGCTCCCAGTGGATTTCTTTAAACAAGCTGGGTTTTTCCAACTCAAAAGCAGCAGCACCTGCAGAGAGTACAGGGCCAAATTAAAGAGAAGGAGGGATCCCTACAAAGGGGAGCACCTGGAGGCAAAAGCACACCATCCAAAGTCTGTTCCCATACTCCCGCCAGTGAGGGCTTTCTGCACAGGAGCTCGGGTAGTTTTGTGCCAGGCTCTGCTCACAGCCCGTGCCAGCTCATTTTAGTGTGACTGAGTCACTCTGGTGTTCACACACAGGTTTATTGCATAGGTACCTGTCAGGGGAGGAGGATGGGAGTCTGCAGGGGTACATGCACCATGCAAAGACTTCTGCTCTTTTTTCAGGATGAGGAACTAAATGAAACAATACTCAGTGAATGATTCAATAAGAGTTTCCTCCAAAAACCTGGAGGGGTCCAGCTCTGGGTTGATGGAAGGCAATGCAAGGAAAAGCAACCTGGTCTAGAGGAAGGTGTCCCTCCCCATGGCATGGGGTGGAATGAGATGAGCTTTAAGGTCCCTTTAACCCAAACCATCCCATGGTTCTGTGATTCTATGGAGTTCATCAGTAAGGGTGACAAAGGTACCCAGAGGGCTGGCAGAGGAGGTTGGCTGAGGATGAGGCACATTTTTCTCAGTTACTGCTCTCAGTGTAGAAACTGATATGCACTCACTGCACTTCATGTTTCTGCTTTTTTAGCAAGGGTTTGATAAGAACATGATGGGATCTTTAGCTGGAACAACCTTCAGGACCCTCTCCTCCAGATTTTAGAGCCTCTCCATGCACATTCAGGCTGCAGGTAAGAACATGGCCCTTGTGGTGGATTTGGGGCACAGGAATCATTTGAGATTATTGCTACTTTTGATCACCCCAAAAGTGTGTTTGTGAGATTTTCATCCCAAATTTTCCCAGCCCAGTCTATTAATGTGAGAGGTCAGAGGCTGTGCTTTTCCTGGACCCAGGGCAGATGTTGCCCTCACTGCCCAGCTGTGCATTTTGGAGATGCTCAGCACAGATGTCACAGGACAGACAAAGTTGCTGGGCTCGACTGTGCCTCTCCCTTCCTTTGCCAAGCAATCACTGATTCAGTGCATTTTTCCAAACCCTCACAGGTGGGGCTCTTCCTGGATTCTTCCTGGCACTGCCCTCATTCCTGAACTTTGAGCAGTGTTATTCAGACAGTGCCAGTAATGTGCAGTGAATTCCAGCACATCCACGGCTTCAGCCATTAGCCTTAGCAATTGTTTGAGCCCTTAATCTGCCTGTCAACCTCAGGTCAGAGTTGAGAATCACATTCTGTCAATTGAAAATCCCAATAGAGATTCCAGGGAAGAGAAACCATGGGCAGAATTTCCAGGGCATTGTTATGGGTTTGTAACCACTCAGTGAGAAAGGAGGATTTAATCCATCAGGCACTTTTCACTCATGATTCCCACCGAAGGGAAAAGCTTTAAGCACTTTGAAAACACCAGAGGTCTCTTGGATAGTCCAAGACTATGCAGAGGGAATTACTTGCTCCCTTCCCCAGCATGGTCCTTGTGATCAAACCAAGAGAAAACAGTGCCAAAGCCCCTTCCTTCCCTCTGCCCAGGAATGGATTTCACTTCCTGCTCCCCTTTCACTGGGACTCTGAGGAGGGTGGAAGTCCAGGGTGAAAAGCTATGGGCAGCTGAGAAACTGCAGCCAGGCTCAGAGAAAAGATTAAAAGTTGGGGTTTGCTGTAATGAAAAGATCTCTTGAATGTTTTAATTATCTGGGGTTTTGCTTTTTCTTTGTTTTATTTTTTTTCCATTTCAGAATTTGGAGTTGGTTCGTGTCCAGGAAGAGCAATACTTCCATGATTCCTGAGGATGTTAAAGATGTAGAGAGTTTCTGAGTTCAACTCAACTGTAAAGCAAATCAAACATGTGGATTTCATGTGGATGACACTGATATTTTTAAGCATTTTCTTCTTTTTAGGGGGGAGAAGGGACTTTTATATACTTTCTCGATGTCAATAATTATTTTTTTGCCAAGAGTGTGTCTGTGTAACTCTGGGTGTGATGTAGAGGTGTGTGCAGGCAGCACACAGAGCACAGTGGGGAGCAGGATCTTCCTCCAGCTTAGTCCCCTGTTTTCCACCCAAAGTCAGGGTGATTGTGCAGTTTAACCCCTTGCAGGATTTTATTCCAACTTCACCCTCTCCATGCACCAAATACTGCCGTGCTAAAAATTTGTCACAACGTGTTTTTATCCACAAACACATAAAAAGTCAATTTTAGGTCAAGTTCCCCCTTTGCATCTGTCCATTATTAACAGATACACACAAGGATGCTCTTCTTTCCAAGGCTGGTTATTCCTAACAGTTATGAACAAGGGCTTCTTCTCTGCTTAGGATTTTTCTCTGATAATTGTTAACATTTTCTTTCCTGTCACATGAACTCTTTATCTCAAGAAGCAAATTGACACCTGCAGATTCTCTCCCAGGCTTCAGTCACTCTTCCCTGAAGCTGTTTGTGAGAGGACAATTGGGACACAGCTGCAGAGCTTGAACAGTCTCAGCTCCTGATCCATTCTGAGCACCAAAGCAATTCCAGTTCCTGACTGTACCTGGACAAAGGTGGCATTTGAGAAGCTGAGCAGGACAGGCCAAGTGTTTTCCCCCTGGAATTGACTGCCACAGGAATGAAAGAAGGAGGAATGTGACCTCTTTAATCATATTTTGTTTTTATTGATCAATGTAAAGAACTGGTACTAATGTGCAAAGGAATGTGAGAACTTGTGTGATGTCAGGTTTGGAAATGTTTTATTTTTTGGGGTCTCGAATTGCATTAATCTGCCTGTGATGCTGAGGCTGTGATGAGGGACTGCTGAGCTCATTTCAGAGCAACTCAGTTCTCACAACCTTCCTCTCTCCAGAAGAAAAATATCCTTCCCATGGAGGGGACACAGCTCAGACTCACAGGGAAGGAGCAGCTGAAGCTGTCTTTGCTGCCTGTGCTGGTTATTATTCCTCAAAGGGTACAGGGGCACAGGGCCCTGTTTTTGAAACATCAGGGGCACAGGAGGTGCTTGGGAAGGATGGATTATGAGCCTGGAAATAGAAAAGCAGTCTCATTTTAAGTGTCAGGCTCATTAATTGATGGGACTCAGGATATTGAGTTCACATCCATGGGGTGACCTGTGCCCACTAAAGAGCCCCCTGTGAAGTTTGGGTTTGCTCTGCTGCAGGTCCAGGTGGGCCTTGCTGGTCCCCCTTGGAGCACAGGGAGCTCCTGCCCACAGGGAGAGGTCATTTCCAGCTGGTTTTCCTCTTGGGCTGCAAAGGGTGGCTTCGTCTTGTGCACTTTACTGAGCAGCCACTCTTTGCCCACATTCAGGCAGGAGCTTTCTGTGCCGAGCTGCAGCCAAAAGAGAAAGGGGAAAAAAAGCCCCTTTGAAGTGGAGAGGCAGAAGCAGGAGAATCTGGTCAGACAGAAGTGTTCCAGGAGGGTTTAAACAGAGCAAAGAGCCCCAGTCTGTAGGCAAAGCCCTTCCAGCAGTTCCCTTGCTGCATGTGGATTCCCAGATGCAAAATGCTGGAAATGCTTTGGGCAAGACCCATCTGTGGATGTCCCCGAGGGCTGCAGCATCCACAGGGTTGGTTCAGTTTGGGTGGAAAGTGTTCTGTGCAATTTTGCATTCAGGTTTGATCTGTAATGACATGTCCAACACGAGTCCTAGGAGCAAATGTTTTCCTCTGGAAAACTAACTGGGGAACACAAAACTACAAAATGGAATTATGGAATATTGAGGAAACTCACTCTAATTAGCTGTAATTTAGGCTTTATTTTAAAACAGTGCAACTGCTATCCCCCCTGATGCAGTTACTGAGTCACTGTTCAAGGCACAAAGAGTTGTAGCGTTATGATCATCAGCTCACAATTAAATTTACAGGTGCTGGAGATTTCATTAGTGAGTATTGGACTCCAGGAGACAGCTTCATCATTCACATAAATTTTATTAGAAAAAACATTGTTAACAGTTATTTTTATTGCAGGTTTTTTTTCAAAGCTAACAAAATGCTAAAAATAAAATCTGTCTCCATGCTCAAAGCTCTTCCAAACGTGACTGGGCACAGCCCTGAGCAACCTCACCCAGCTGGGATGTTGTCCCTGCCCTGAGCTGGGCACACCAGAGAGGTTCCTCCCACTGAGCTGTTTTTAGGATGCTGTTTGTCACTGCTTGCAAACCTCAGGGCAGAGCCCACTCAGGAGAGCCATGGGCTGCAGAAATCACAACCATTCTGCCATTCCAGGGCTTTTCTGCAGCTGGATCTTCCCTGGGAAATTCTCTGATACCCTATATTTTCCTCCCAGTCTCTCTTTAAAATCTGGACACCAGACTCCACCCAAATCAGTGAAGTGACTTTGATGCCCAACTCTGAGAAGTGAAGGGAAATTCAGACAGTGGAGTAACTGGTGTTGCTCATAACCAGCAATTCTGGGAGCTCAGTGAGGTTCTCTCCAACATAAATTAATGTGGTTTTCACAGCATAATTCTATATGCTGTGAAAACAGCATTAATTGTAATTTCTCCAGTATAATTGTTTTCATTCTAGGGAGGTATTTTTTTTTTAAGGCAAGATTCCAACTGTGACATCCTCTCTGATGAGCTGGTTTCCTTTTCCTTGCTCCTTGAAGAGCCAGGGTAGGGCACACCCCCAGGACAGGGACAGGGCAGGTCTGTGGCACAGGGATGGAGAATTCCTGAGGAGGAAGAAGGAGTGTGGCCAGCAGGAGCAGTTGGACACCCAGCCATGTAAATAAACACCACCCTCACTGTCCTGGGCACAGCAGGGCTTTTTTGGTCTATTTTCTTATAAATGCTTTGTTTATTTTGTGTGTGTACAATCCCACCCCAGCATTTCAGAAGCCTCATGGACAAGTCAAAGGCAGTTTCATTCCTTTCTGAACACACACCAGTTAAGACCAACTCAGCCTTACCAGTCCATAGCTCTACAGTGTATTCTGTAAGATATAGGTATGTGAGAAAAATGTCTCAGAGTTTTGTTTTGGCTGTACTGTATGTATTTGCTTCATTGGAAAAGCTGAAATCAATAAAAATTGCTGAAATTTCTTCAAGCTTTCTGTTTTGGATGGTTTTATTTTGGTTGTTTTGCTAGTGTTAGGAAAGAAGAAAGGTCTGAAAGGTCTGAAAAATCCCTGTTAACCTGCAGCAGGAATCAGCTTGGACTGATCTGCCATATCCAACAGGAGCAAGGAAGCTGTAAATCCCATTTCCTCCAGCCTGGCACTGCCCAGGCTCCCCAGGGCAGCTCATGGCACTCAGTGACCTCCTCTGGACCCTTCCCCATGGAATGATTTCCTTCCTGAGCTGAGGGGCCCAGCACAGGGCACAGGGCACAGGGCCCAGAACAGGGCAGAGGGTGAGTGAGCCCAGGCTTGTGTTGGGACATCACAGCCCTTCCTGATCTCTGTTCCATCCCTACCCATACCTGATATTCCCTTGGAATATCAGGTGGAGCTTTTGTTGAGCTGTCATTGGGATGGGCTGGCCATGAATGGTCCATGGAGTCACCTCCACGCCCATCTCACAAAAGAAAATATTATTTCACCCCAAATGTATCACAACATTTCACTGTGCTGATGTTTGTCTGTCATTTACCTCCCTTTTCCTGCTGGCCTCTAGCTTCCCAAAATTCCACAGACATTCCTCCATCCTCAGGAGTGTCACTGATGTATCAGGTATAGCAGCTTGTAGGAACCTCCCCATTTTTCACAGGCATCCCAAACTGGAAAAGGTAAATACCTGCTCCTCTCCTTCCTGAATGTTCTGTCTTCTGATACCCACTGATCCCCCAGTCTCCTGGCAGGTCCTTCCCCTCTGCTGGGAGATGCTCTGACTTTTTGGCTCATTCTTATGCCTCCAGCTGGTTCTTCTTTCAGCTGCTTTTGGCACGTTTAGTGTAGTTTATGTTGAACTTGAAAGAGGTTGTGAAGCCTTTCCTATTTTTGTCTTCAGCTGTTTGAAAAACACCTGCTGGTAGTTCCTTCTCCTGCTGCTTACCCAGGCCAGCTGCCTTCTTCTGTTCCTCAGGGAATTCCTCATTGCTGGGATGTGCTGGGCTGAGCTTCAGGATGATGAATGCAGCCCACATTGTCTGGAAACTTTAACTCTCCCTTTCCTTTTCCCTTTAAAAGCATCTCCCTCTAAGTTCCTGTTTTGGAGGATGAGCCTGTGCTGGTGGATATGAAATGGGTTTTGTTGAACCCAGACTTTTCCTGCTGATCAGGACCAAACTGGAAGCTGCATCTGCACCCTTTGGGGACTCCCAACCTGCTCCATGGAATTGCTAGTGACAGAAGCAAAGGATTTGGTCTTTCCATCAGGCCCAGCAGGAACAAGAGCCCAGTGCACTCGGGGAGAGCTGAAGTGCAAGACCAGCAAAGGACTTGGTACTCCCAGGGCTGGGGAGCACTGGGGTGTGCAAGCACTGGAGCAGCCTCACACAGGGGATAAGGAAGCAGCACCTCTTGATGTCCTTCAGGAGACTTTTCGAAGTAGACACCTGGCAAAAGGGAATGAGCTCAGCTCTGAGCTGTGTTTGGTATTTACTCAAGGCAAGGCTAAGGAATAATCCTCTACCACTGCCAGGATCTCGTGAACAGAGGATTTGCAGCCCATCAGACAGGCTGGGCACACTCTGTGAGCCCATGCAAGGGACAAGGGACAGGTGCCACTCCCTGCACGTGGCTCGGAGCTTCTTTCCAGGAGCATCCTCTGCTGCTCTGCTCAGGCTGCTGAAGGGTGGGTGAGCACAAAAGGATTAAGTACAAAGGCAAAGCACGCAAACTCAAATGTCTAAACCAGCTTTGGGTGGACCCAACAGCCCTTCAAAGCCTAATTGCGTTTCAGCTGTGATCACTCAGACTGCTCCTGGGCCCTGGCACAGCAGCAGTGTTTGTAACTGCCTTTGAATGTGGTACATAATAATTGTTTTATAAAAGCCCATTAGGGAGCAGCACATCCAGCAGTCCTTGGAGGATTAAATTTGACATCACAAACATCACCAGCTGGGGATGTCCAGTCTGCAGCTTCTTCAGGCATGAATCCCACCTGAAGTCACATCTAAGAAAGGTCAGATCAATGACAGGCTGGGAGTTGCCTTCTACTCAATCTGGAGTGTCTACAAGGAATGCAGGTGAGTCCTACTGACCATTCCTGAGTAGCTCCATGGACACTGGAGAAGGGCAGGACAGGACAATGTAGCTCAAAACACACCTCCAGTTGGGAAATGAAGTCTTGCTCACCAGTGGAGCCAACATACAACCACGTGCTTGGATCTCTGTCCACGTGCAGCAGGTGAAATGAATCCCAAGAAACTACTGGGTCTTTTTGGGGTCTGCATCCTGTGTGTGGACACATGACAAAAGCCCATTTTTGGATAGGGAAGTCTGTGGACACGCACAAAGAGCACAGGGAGGTTGCAAGGTGGGATTCAGCTGTGCTGTGCTGTCCCTTCAGAGGTGATGCACTGATTTAGCTCACATGTAACAGGACTTGCAGCAGGATTCAGGGGAGAAGATGGATGTTACCGGGAGCAGAGCACCCACAGAACACTCATTGTCCCAAAGAGAGCAGGCACTAAATCCTTGGAAACCATATAGGTTCAACAGCCCCAGGATCCCCAATAATCCACGGGGCTCCACCAGCAAAGCCTCAATCCCACCAGCCAGGCAGCCCCTGGCACAGCCCCTTCCCTTCCCACAGCACAAAGTCTGAATCCTTTTTCTCTGCCTGTGATGCTTCAGGGCAGACCCCACTCTTCATTTTCAGGTCCATGGCATTCTATCCCATGAGTCCCAGGCACCAGAACTTCCTGACTTTCCCAGGCCACACCACTTCCCATGCAAGAGAATTCCACGGCCCAGATTCCACCCTGAACTGTGCAGAGCATCTGCAGGAAGCACCGAGCCCAGGGCAGAAACCTGAACAGCCCCGAGGACCCCACAGCAGCAGCAGCTCCTGCAGGGACACAAAGAGCCCCTGCAGGGACACACTGGCTCAGCAAAGCCCCTCTGTCTGCATTTCCCAGCTGCTGGGTGGGACCACCCCGAGCTCAGCTGCGCTGTGCCCCATGGCCAGACCCGGGGCAGTGCCACAGCCCCACGGGGCGCCCCTGGCAGGAGGCCCTGCCCCACACGGGTGCCTGTGCACCAGAGTTTGGCTCTGGCACCCAGAACCCCCAGCCCCAGGGCAGCTCCTCTGGGAGCTGGGGCTGGCTGGAGAGGGCAGCAGCCCCGCAGGGACTCAGTCCCTGCCTGCCTGCCCTGGGACAGGCAGGACTTTGGGCTCCTCTGTACAACCCCAGTTGTGCCTCTCCCACAGTTACCTAGCCTTGCAGACTGGAGCTTGCACAGTTGTTACAGATCCCAGATTGTTCTTGGGCCCCTTTTTGGTGCTTCCTAAGCTTGTCTTTGTCTCAGGAGATCCTTTTGAGGGACCCCAAAGAAGCACCCCAAGCACAGGGCCACGTCCCTTTCATCCAGCACCAGGAAATCTCTCCTCTGCACTGCTGGGATGTGGAAAACTGAGCCTGAGTCTCCATCAGGGTGGGGGCACAGTGACATCCAGAGCAATGTTTTCCAGATAAAGAAAATTGAGAGCAGTTTGTCAGGATGTGGCATGTACTCCCAAGCCCCAGGAATGCTTCTCAAACTCCCATCCCAACGCTCTGCAGCTTGATCCTCTCGTGCAGAAAAGGCTTTGATGAGAGGTTTTGATGTAATTACCTCCCTCTTATCCCCTCCTGGATGTGGTGGCAGAAATGAGATGAGATCCCTGGTGCAGAAATGAGATCCCTGGTGCTCCCAGCCTCATCATCCCAGCTGATGGAGACAAAGAAAGTGTTTCAGCACAAGAAGAGCACTGCAGGAATCCTTGCAGGATACCAGGGAATGCCATTGGGAAGGTGGAACTGCTGACAGGCATTTTTAGGAAGCAAATCTGATCTTGATCAACACTTTGGCCAATATTTCATGTCCTGGATGAGACCTCAGGTATCCCAAAAGCAGGAGGTGGCCAGAGCTGAGTACAGTTCCTGCAGCAGTCCCAGAGCTCAGCACTGTGTGGGTGCAGAGCCTGCAGGGGCCCTGCATTGGCTGCATTTCTGCAGAGGAGGAGCAAAGCAGCCAAAACCCCCAGGCTGGGCAGCAGGGAAGAATCCCCTCATGTCCAAGGTGGGTCTGGCTTCTCAAGGGAATGCCATGGGAAAAAAAGCAGGTGGAAATTTTCAAAGGTCATAAATCTATTGGATGTTCCTGGTACTGCAAAACCCAAATACTTTTCCAGAGAAGGAGAGTTCCTCCTGCCTTCCCCTGGCACTTGTCACCACAAAGAGCCTTACAAGGTAAGGATCTTACTGAGAGAACTGAGCTCAGGCAGTCCCTGTTACTGCTTTTGGGTCCCCAGGCCAAGTTTCGGTGTGGTAGATGCTGCAGCCTTTGCTGTCCAGTGAAGGGCAGCAGAGATTTGCTTTGTGCATCTCACTGTTTTCTTCCCAATGTTTTTTAATCTTTCTCCAGGAAGCCTCCTTCTCTCCCAGTACAGGTAACTCCTGCTTCAATTAATGAGGATCTCTCCCAGCAGAACAGGAAAATCAGTCCCACTGATTTTCCTAGGGCTGAAAGAAATGCTCAAAAAATGTAAAGGGAAAAATTGGAGATTATCTGGGAGCCTTTGAGCAGAAAATTGATTCCTGTTTCCCTCCAGGGGAGGAGACACAAGCAGGAGGGAGAAAGACACTGGAAAGGATCATTGGAGCAGGGTCATTGGCAGGATTTCAGTGGCACCCTGGATTTCCCAGGCAGCAGCACATCTCTTAAGTGGCTTCTGTCATTCTTGGCTGTACAATGAGAAACTGGCTGTGCCTATCCCAAATATTTTTCTTTTTTTCCCAAGGGTAAGCCAGAAGTCACACAAATGATCTCCCGCAGGACGTGCCAAAGCAGAAGAGGTGCCAGGAGAGAGGGAGCAGGAGGAGATGTCTCAGGGAGTGTTTATGGAATTTGCAGTGGCTGCCTGGTACACGGAGCAGATCCCACACCCAGCACCCTTCTGCCCCTGGAGCCTGCCCCAGGCTCCGGAGAGCAGCAGCAGCACCGCCCCAGGCAGAGCCACTGCGAGCCCAGCTGGGGCTGAGTCACTGCCCCGGCCTGCGGGGAACAGCGGGAGCCAGAGCCCGGGAAGGCTCCAAAAAAGGCAGAGCACGAAAGGGTCAGAGCCACAGGACCCCGATCCCACCCCACTGCCAGGAAATGGGACCACAGCAGGGACAGAGGAGTGTGCTGAGGGATGGATGGACGGATGGATGATGGATGATGGATGGATGGAGGAATGGATGGATGATGGATGATGGATGGATGGAGGAATGGATGGATGATGGATGATGGATGGATGGAGGAATGGATGGATGATGGATGATGGATGGATGGAGGAATGGATGGATGATGGATGATGGATGGATGGAGGAATGGATGGATGATGGATGATGGATGGATGGAGGAATGGATGGATGATGGATGATGGATGGATGGAGGAATGGATGGATGATGGATGATGGATGGATGGAGGAATGGATGGATGATGGATGATGGATGGATGGAGGAATGGATGGATGATGGATGATGGATGGATGGAGGAATGGATGGATGATGGATGATGGATGGATGGAGGAATGGATGGATGATGGATGATGGATGGATGGAGGAATGGATGGATGATGGATGATGGATGGATGGAGGAATGGATGGATGATGGATGATGGATGGATGGAGGAATGGATGGATGATGGATGATGGATGGATGGAGGAATGGATGGATGATGGATGATGGATGGATGGAGGAATGGATGGATGATGGATGATGGATGGATGGAGGAATGGATGGATGATGGATGATGGATGGATGGAGGAATGGATGGATGATGGATGATGGATGGATGGAGGAATGGATGGATGATGGATGATGGATGGATGGAGGAATGGATGGATGATGGATGATGGATGGATGGAGGAATGGATGGATGATGGATGATGGATGGATGGAGGAATGGATGGATGATGGATGATGGATGGATGGAGGAATGGATGGATGATGGATGATGGATGGATGGAGGAATGGATGGATGATGGATGATGGATGGATGGAGGAATGGATGGATGATGGATGATGGATGGATGGAGGAATGGATGGATGATGGATGATGGATGGATGGAGGAATGGATGGATGATGGATGATGGATGGATGGAGGAATGGATGGATGATGGATGATGGATGGATGGAGGAATGGATGGATGATGGATGATGGATGGATGGAGGAATGGATGGATGATGGATGATGGATGGATGGAGGAATGGATGGATGATGGATGATGGATGGATGGAGGAATGGATGGATGATGGATGATGGATGGATGGAGGAATGGATGGATGATGGATGATGGATGGATGGAGGAATGGATGGATGATGGATGATGGATGGATGGAGGAATGGATGGATGATGGATGATGGATGGATGGAGGAATGGATGGATGATGGATGATGGATGGATGGAGGAATGGATGGATGATGGATGATGGATGGATGGAGGAATGGATGGATGATGGATGATGGATGGATGGAGGAATGGATGGATGATGGATGATGGATGGATGGAGGAATGGATGGATGATGGATGATGGATGGATGGAGGAATGGATGGATGATGGATGATGGATGGATGGAGGAATGGATGGATGATGGATGATGGATGGATGGAGGAATGGATGGATGATGGATGATGGATGGATGGAGGAATGGATGGATGATGGATGATGGATGGATGGAGGAATGGATGGATGATGGATGATGGATGGATGGAGGAATGGATGGATGATGGATGATGGATGGATGGAGGAATGGATGGATGATGGATGATGGATGGATGGAGGAATGGATGGATGATGGATGATGGATGGATGGAGGAATGGATGGATGATGGATGATGGATGGATGGAGGAATGGATGGATGATGGATGATGGATGGATGGAGGAATGGATGGATGATGGATGATGGATGGATGGAGGAATGGATGGATGATGGATGATGGATGGATGGAGGAATGGATGGATGATGGATGATGGATGGATGGAGGAATGGATGGATGATGGATGATGGATGGATGGAGGAATGGATGGATGATGGATGATGGATGGATGGAGGAATGGATGGATGATGGATGATGGATGGATGGAGGAATGGATGGATGATGGATGATGGATGGATGGAGGAATGGATGGATGATGGATGATGGATGGATGGAGGAATGGATGGATGATGGATGATGGATGGATGGAGGAATGGATGGATGATGGATGATGGATGGATGGAGGAATGGATGGATGATGGATGATGGATGGATGGAGGAATGGATGGATGATGGATGATGGATGGATGGAGGAATGGATGGATGATGGATGATGGATGGATGGAGGAATGGATGGATGATGGATGATGGATGGATGGAGGAATGGATGGATGATGGATGATGGATGGATGGAGGAATGGATGGATGATGGATGATGGATGGATGGAGGAATGGATGGATGATGGATGATGGATGGATGGATGGATGGATGAACTTTTCCTCCAGTGACTGAGGCAGTGATAGGCTGATGGTGACTTTCAGGTCTCCAGGAACGGGATGGGATGGGATGGGATGGGATGGGATGGGATGGGATGGATGGGATGGGATGGGATGGGATGGGATGAGCAGACACTTTTACTTACGGGCAGGACTGCTCAGCTTTGCCCTGGGACAGGTCAAGCAGAGCCAAGTGCTGACAGAGCCAAGAGCATGGTATATGGGAATATCTTCCTGATGAGTGTCCCCTGCCACCACCCTCCTGCCATGGACCATCCCTGCAGGGGGAAGTGCCAGCACATTTCTGGGACTGTGCAATCCCCAGAAACCAGGGCTGGGGTTTATCCCACACATCTCCTGGGGTTTAGCAGAGGGAGGGACCCTTTTCTCCTCCACCTGAGCTGGGGAACAGGAGCAGATTGTGGCAGGGGACACGTGCAGTGTCCTGCAGCCCCATGGCTGTGCCAGGGATTGTGTGGTGACCGTGATCTGGCAGCAGCAGAGCCACAGGCACCTACCATGAACTATCCAAAGGGGAATGCAGCCTGCCCAGAAGATGTCCAAGGGCAGCCCCTCCACATCTTCCAGTGAAGAGCTGGGCTCTCACCACAGGAGCACCAGTGGGGCACAACCCTAGGCCAAGCCCTGAGGAGGAACCAGGCCAAAACCATTGGTGTGTCCAGTTTTGTTTTGGTAGATGCTGCAGGGACAATCCCCATGTGAAGCACTGTGGCTGTTTCTGTCCGTGTTTATGGATGTGCCACTGGGCTGCTCCTCCTTCCCAGGAGGACCAGGAACGTGAGGTTCCCAAGCCCAGGCTGTTGCCACCTCCCTGTCACCGTTCCGTGGGACCACAGCAGGCAGAGGGGCTGGCACCATGACAGCCTCTTTCCTTCAATTTTCAAGGCCCAGCCAGGAATATGTTTCTCTCCAGGTGCCTGTTTGGGCCGTGGCGTGTCTATTCTGCTGGGTTTGGGAAGGTCCCAGGCCATTAACATGGGGGACCTGCTTTGGTCCTGAGCTGCCTCCACAAATCCCTGCAGGAGAGGCAGCTCAAGCATCCCAGGGAGTTCTCTGTGCCTCCTCCTTCCTGGAAATCCTGGCAGAAAACTCCTCACAAAACCTCAGATGCTCTGTGATACCCTCAAACACCAGGGTGGAGCAAACTGGACTCATGGAAGGTGTCCCTGCCCATGGCAGGGTGTTGGAACCGATGATCCTTGAGGTCCTTTCTGACCCAAATTATTCTATGGTTCTTTGATTCTGTATTTTTGGGCTTGGGGGTATCTCCAAGCATCATTTATTCAGGACAAGTGTGCCAGCAGTGCCAGCAGTGCTGGTGCAGGGCAGGGAAGCCGTGCCAGGTGTGGAAGCAGAGGATGCCCACAGCACCTGCCCTCCCACCTCTGTGGGTGGAGTTGCAGTATTGGCAACTTCGTTGCTTGTTTTTTTTAAGGTGCCACCAACACCTGTCCATAAACTGAGCTCAACAACCACATCTAGGAAGGTTTCCCCACCTTCCTGGCCTTTATTGCTCCTTCCTTGTTAGGAGGAATCTCCAAGGATCAATTCACCCTCATTTGGACAGCTTAAAATTAGACACTGAAGTCTGATATGGTTGCTCTGGGTTCCCTCCACAGCCAGTGGAGAGAAATAAACTGTCCAGCACGTGGTTCACCTCATGGCCAGGCAGAGGTGGATGGAGGGGCAAATGAACGGTTTTCTATTTCCACTGCTGGTTGAGGAAATGCAGATTAAGACAAGCAGTGCTCAGGCACAGGGGGGCTCGAACCTCACCCTTTATCTTCTGGGAGAGCACAGGCACATGCAGCCTGTGCTCCCTGCAAAGGAACAGTCTTCTTTCCAGGAAGCCAGACCAGCTCTGTCCTGGCAGGCTGGGATGGCAAACAACACATTCCTTGTGTCTCTGACAGGAGCTGAAACTGCTGCCAGCCCAACAAAGGAGGCGAAACCACAGCAGCTCTGCAGCGCTCCTGCAGCTCCTGCTGCGCCTCAGGGGCTCCCACCACTGCAGTGCTGCCAGCTCCGGTCTTGCCATCCCCATTCCTCTGAAATTCCCTCCTCCTGCAGTCATTACCCTACCCAGAACATTTGCTTTCTTTTATTTGCAAGCAGAAGTCTTCAGAGAAAAGCTTGGCACACTCAGCACCACCCTTGTGCTTCAGGGTAATGCATCTTTATGGCCAGGATTAAGAGATTTCTCTGTAAATCCTGAGTGCTCTGACTCATGTTCACTGTGCTCAGCCTCTGTGGAAACCCTTCTACCTGCATCTCCTTGGCAATTTGTGGCTGCTTTCCCTATCTCTGGTCAGACACAGCAATGCAAAGAGAGGCTGGGTAGCAAAGGAAGCTTCACCTGATTGTCCAGCCCTGCCTCTCGTGGGCCAGCCCTGAAATGGGAGCTGGAAATTGGGAACTGATGCCAGTAGCCACAAAAGGCAGTGAAAAGGAAGCAAGGAATACCATTAATTCATCCTAGTATCAAGAGATAAGAGGAATTAATAATTTCTGTCCAGCAACACCAAGAAACAAAACTCACAGCAGACTCTGGGAAGGTCTCAGGAGCGCTTAGGGAGTGGTATCAGTGAAACCTGAAGTGAGGAGTGAGCCCTGGGAGCAGCTGCCTATTTAATTCACATTTCTGTTCAGGCCCTTGCACGTGCCCAGGGCTGAGGCTCACTCTCAGCAGGGTTTTCCCACAGACTGGGCTTGTGGTGCTCCTGGAGCACACCCAGGCCCAGCTGCAGCCTCGGGCTGGAGCTCTGCAGGGTGACCAGGACAGCCCACGTGCCATCTCTCCCTGAGAAACAGATGGATATTTCTGCTCAGGGACGGTCTAGAATTAAACAAGAGGCTCATTTTGCATGTGAGACCACTGCAATGGGGCCAGCAGAGGTGAAGCACCAATTCTGACACACAATTCCTTGGAGCAGCCCAAATCCCTGCACACTCCAGCTTTTGAAGTGCCTCTGGTGAGTTCCCAAATTGCCAGGAGCAGCACCAGTGCCCAGCTATGACAGAGTTTTTGGAGCTGCTGCTGCCCAGGGCAGCAGCCTGGCCAGTTCTCCTTGGCAGAAACACAAACAAAACTGTCAATAAAACTGTTCTGCTCTTGGAGCCAGACACACAGGAGCTGCTTCCTGTGGACAGAGCTAATCAGAACTCCTCAGTCATCCCCAGCTGCTCCTTCACGGCTTTCTGAGCTGCTTCGTTTTACTCCTCTCTATAAAAATCTCAGGTTCTCAGATGCTGAACTTGACCCTGAACACACCCACATCAGAGTAGAAATTGTAAAAAACCAAACTGTCTTTAATCTCCCCTTTTGTGTCTGAGTGGAAATAAGTTGAAAAAATATTTAAATTAATGGCCCAAATTCCAAATTTCCAGGTGTTCTGTCACGGTAAGGTTAATCTTAGAGCTACTGTTGCTCATTGTCTGGGCTGGGATGCTGAGTCCTCCAGTTCTGCCTGGCTGGTGTTAAAGAGCTTTAGACTGAAGAGTCACTGAGCCTTGAATAAGACAGAGAGAAATCACAGAGCTGGGTGTGAGGACAATTCAGATTTTAGTGCTGTTCAGCATCTCAGGCTGAGCCTGGACTCCATTGCTGTCACATGAAAAGGATTGCAGATGAGCTAATAACACTTCACCCTCCCGGCCTGCTTTGCATCTTCAAAGCCTCCACAAGAACAAATAATTAATTGTCCAGAGAACAAGCTCATAACTAAGAGCTGAGAAACCAAGTGAGTCAATGTGCTTACGACAGCTCCTTGCAGTTTTCAGTAAAAACTCATTTTGGAGGAAGGGCTTTACTGGCCCAACTGGTCGCCCCGATCCACATTCCAGGGACAGACCCGGGAGAAGCAACTTCAAAAGAGCAACACCTTGGCAGGAAAGCCCCAAACCCAACCGTGTGGCTTTTCCTTTTAATCTGCAGGCTCGGGGTGAAACTGCTGAGCTCACACACAGCCTGTGCTCCGCTGGGCTCGGGAGGGGGCTGCACGCAGCGAGGCTCTGCCTGCAAACAGCCTCTTCCCAGGACTCCTGATTCCAAATGAGAGGAATGACAGGTTTGTCTTTACAAAACAGCTGTGGGTCTGCTGGGAGATAAAACTAGCACTGAGAGATAAAAGAAACAATGGGAAGGATTCCACTGATTGATGAGTGGAAAAAGATATTTGCCTTTACAAACAAACTGTAGGTTGGCTGACAAATTAAATTGGATATTGAAAGATGAAAGAAACAATGGGGAAAAACCCTGAATTCCATAAGAATTAAAAATTAAAAGGGAAATCTTTGGTACCAGGCTTATCGGGAAGTCTGTACCTCTCAAGTACCTCAGCCAATGGGGAAAGAGAGAACGCAAATGCAGCTGGGAAATTGGGATAAAAAGGTGGCTGCATCCTCCAAAAATGTGAGAGACCCTAAGGGAATGCCCCATGGCCTCTCCCTTTATTCAAATAAAGTAAAAGGACTCCTCTGTCTCCTTTTTGGACATAAATCACTGATGTTTGTGGATTAATTTTCCTGACAAAAGTGAACTCCATTCCACTGTCTGTTAGTGCAGAATTAGCTTTTCTTAACATAACTCTGGGTGCTACAAACTCCATACTCCTCCAGCTGCAGGAGCTCTGTTAAGTCCCAGCTTATTTTATTCCTTGCTTTGGGCAAATTCTTAAGTGCCACAAGAATGTGACTTCTCTTGCAGGTCCTTGGCTTTGGGGGAACGTGGGTCACATTTACCTGGGCAAAATAAAGATGAGAACATTGTTTTTGTACATGGATAAATGAAGTCAGAGCCTCAGCCCTACAGAGGAATTTAGGGATTTCAGGCCAAGGATTTTGTCTTGGAGATTCCTGCCTAGCTGTGTGTATTTCCACCAGGAAACATCCCTGCTCTGTCTCTGAGGCAGAACTTTGAAACATCAGTCCAAATTAAACCCAGTTTCCCCAGATCCACAGCAAATTCCACCCAAAGATTGTAGGGGATTGCTGGGGAGGAAACACAACTGTGGGGCTTGCTCAAGGGCAGGGGCCTTTCCAGGGGAGGTGCCCAGTTCCAGGACACCTTTCAGGAATGCCAGGCCCCATCTCACAACCCGGGTCCCAGGGGTGCTGGATGGGCACCCATCCCACCCAGCTGCAGTGTCAAAAATAGGTTAGAAACTACTGTAAAATAGGTGATAGTTGTTAAGTATGTACTGTTAGCTTGGTTATGGTAAAATGGGTTTAAAGGGGTAGTTGTAAGAAATACAGTACTCAACGTACCATTACACCTAAGTGCACCACCCCCCGGCGAAACGAGCCAGCCTGGGCAGAACTGTCATGGGCCAATCAAGCACCTTAAACCTTCACGCAAATGAAGGATCCAAACAGAAACCAATCCAGAGGGACAAAAAGCAGGATAAAAAGGGGGATTCTGACCCACTACACCTGTGCTGCTCCACCTGGAACATCGGGGACATTGCTGCTGAAGCAGCCCCAGCACCGGCGCCGCAGCATCCTCGATGGGATTGCTCCTGCCCGGCCCGCAGGCCCCCCTGCTTAGGCCTTTTTATTATAATAAATGCTGAAATCACTTTAGTACCGGGAGTGTGGTCCTGTTTCTAACAGCAGGATGCTGAGGATGCTGCCACCATGCTCTTGCTGTCCCTCTCTGCTCTCTGAGGACTGGAAAGCCCCAACCAGAGCTGCAGCTTCCCCTGGAGGAGTCAGGTGCCTCAGAGGAACATTTCTGCAACCCTCACACCCTGAGGGAGAACTTAGAGGCTCAGTGCTTTTCCATGGAGCACTGAGGCAGATTTCCAAAATACCTGTCTCAGATAATGGGGTCTGGAACCTGCAGAGGAGTTTTGTGCCTGAGGGAACCTGGTTCTTCAGGAACCATCCAGGGATGGGTTTTATGCTGTACCCACCTACCTGGAGCCACCCTGGTTCCTTGCCTGGTTCGTGGGCAGAAGCCTTGGGGGCATTTGCATTGTTTTCCTTCTTCCCAAAAGAGAAGCTCTTCCTTCCTTCCAAGCCGTTTGTGGGTTTTTGTCCCAGGGGCCTTCAGGTTGCTACTGGGCTTCAAGAAATGCCAACAATCTCCAGAATCCTTTGTTGCTCTACTCAGTTATGCTGTTTGGAGGCTGTAGTTAATCACAGGGCTCAGGAACATCCAGGACCGATTGCCCCATCCTGCAAATACTCAGGAGCTGGTTCCCATCCTACCCCAGTGTGCTCCTGCCAGCCAGGACCCTGTGCTGGCTCTGCCCTGCCAGTCACACAGCACTGAATCACCCTCTGGAGATGTTTATCTTTACCCACTGCTAGGAGAGACCTGGAACTGAAATCAGGTCGTGAGTAGATCCGCTGAGAGAGCTGGGAGCTGGAATAAACCTGAACCTCTGTGCCTGATCCACTCGGAGTGGCTGGAGAGGTGTCAGGCTGAGCCCTGCAGGGGACTGATGGTATCCAGGGCTCGGTTCCAGTGGGGACATCTGGGCCCAGGAGTGCTCAGAGCTCCTCCACACCGAGCCTGCTCCACCCTGGTGCAGCCACCCACCCATCTGGTGGCACCTTGGGCATGTGCTCTGGGACACATGGAGGAGGGACACCCTGGAGATACTCAGCCTGAGGGACCAGACCTGTCCTTCTCCAGCCCAGAAACACTTCTGAGTCTTTGCCAGGATGTAATTACATCAATGGGTCTGAAACAAAACAAAAACCCTGAGGTGGAAAACCTCTCAAAGCCAAACATTCCCTTTCCAGGATATGCTGGTCCAAAAATTTGAGAATTTGAGAATGACAGGACTTAGTTGATTTTAATATTCATTTAAATTTCATATTCAGTTGAACTTGATATTCTGTTGAATTCCGTGTCCTGTCACTTTTCCCTGAGGTGTGGCAGGCTCAGCAGGGACAGGGACAGCCCCTGTGGCATAGCTGCTGCCACACCACGTGAAGAGTGCCCATAATTGCTCTATTTTTACAGCTAATCAGCAGCATCTGACTCACTGGAGAGATCAAAGCGTTTCCCTGGATCAAAGTGTTCCCTCTTTGTCATGATATCAGAGCCGGATCTATTGCTCTGCCGAGGCACAGCCGTGTTTGTTGACAGGCAGATAAAAGGTGTGAGTGGCTCCCAGCCCTTCCCAAACCAGGAGCAGCCAGCAGAGCCCGGGATGGAGCCCTTTCCATCCACCCACTGGGACACCTCAGGGTGGCCTTTTGGTACCTACAGGGGGCTCACAAAGAGCAGCTTCTTACCCAGACAGACAGTGACAGGATGAGAGAAACAGCTTCAAACCAGAAGAGATCTGGATTGGATGTTGGAAATCCTTCCCTGGGAGGGTCTAAGGCCAGGCTGGACAGGGCTTGGAGCAGACTGGGACAGTGGAAGGTGTCCCTGCCCATGGCAGGGAGAGGGACAGGATGGGATTTGAGGTCTCCTCCGACCCAAATCACTCTGGGATTCTGTGGTAAACCAGCACCTCACAAAGATAGGACTGAGTGCTGCAGTTTTTAACCCTACCTCAACTGAGTTAAAATCCAGAGCTCAAAGCCATGTTTGTATCAGACAAAGACATGAACTTGCATTTTCCATCCCATCAGCAAGTGCTGTACCCTCGGACCTGTCAGATAAGGGATGCTTTCCTTTCCTCTGCTGCTCTTCCCTCCTCCTCCTTGTTTGTGGTTTAAGGCTCAGCTTGGAGGCAAACTGGGATAAAACCCCTCTGCTCTGTGCAGGTGCTGAGGCTGCAGCAGCCCCAGAGAGCAGGTAGGGGTGAGGCAGGTGTGGTGGCAGCTCAGGACGGGGGTCAGGCACTTCAATCACCTGCACCAGAGCAGCTGCTCACATATTCATTTCTCACAGCAGGACATCTAAAGCGAATTGCTGTGTAATGAGGATTTTCCCAGCCTTGGGTCATTTCAGGCCTGAAGGGAAAGCCTGTGAGTTCACACTTGGTCATTTCCATCTCCCCCAGCTTCCCACAGGCCCCAGCTGTGGAGCTGGGCACACAGCTCCTGCAGTGAGAACCCCAAGTGCAGGACCTTGCTCTTGGCTACTGAAATCCCATCCTTCACTAAATGTGCTCACGGAGGGGTCTTTGGCCACCAGCAGACCTGGGACCTGAGAGCTTCCCCAGAGAAATCCAAACTAAAACTGAGCATCACACCCACACCCCCAGCACTGCCCACCTGCCCCTCTGCCGTGCCCGTGCAGCAGTGCCCCCGGGCTGCTCCCTGCTGCCAGCCAGCCCCGGCGGCTCTGAACGGGTGTCTGTGAGGGGGTGACACCCAAAGCCTCATCCCCTGGCTCTGGGACAGCCCATGCACCAGGAGTGCCTCAAGAATGTCATGGGGACAGCCCCCTGTATCCCCTGCACCTCCTGTGCCCCCTGCACCTCCTGTGCCCCCTGTACCCCCTGTGCCGTCCCTATGCCCCCTGCACCCCCTGTGCCCTCTGCACCCCCTGTGCCCCCTGTACCCCCTGTGCCGTCCCTATGCCCCCTGCACCCCCTGTGCCCTCTGCACCCCCTGTGCCCCCTGTATCCCTGTGCCCTCTGCACCCCCTTAACCCCTGGTACCCCCTCTACCCAGTGCTGCTGTTCCACCTCTCTCTGGAGGGGTTCAACAGGGACTTTTGCTGGGAGTGTGGAGGTTCCCCTGTGTGTGTGTGCACACCTGGGACTGCACATGTGTGCGTGTGTGTGTCTGTCTGTGTGTCTGTGTGTCTGTGTGTCTGTGTGTGTCTCTGTGTGTCTGTGTGTCTGTGTGTCTGTGTTTGTTTGTGTCTGTGTGTCTGTGTGTTTGTGTCTGTGTGTCTGTGTGTCTGTGTTTCTATGTGTCTCTGTCTGTGTGTCTGTGTCTCTGTGTGTTTGTCTGTGTGTCTGTCTGTGTGTGTGTTTCTGTGTGTGTTTGTGTCTGTGTGTGTTTGTGTGTGTGTGTTTCTGTGTGTTTGTGTGTGTGTGTGTGTCTGTGCAGGGCAGCCCAGAGCAGGAGGTGTCAGCAGAGAGCAGCAGGAATGTCCTGAAGATCCGTGGCCTCAGAACTGCAGAGGTGGGTTCTGAGACCTGTCACCGAGGGGTTTGGCAGAGGTGGCACCTGGGGGACACTGCTAAAGGCTCTGCCTCACGCTCACTGCTCCTGCAGAGCCGTGTGAGTGGCTCAGCCGGGGTGAGTCCCAGATCCACGGGTGAGTCCCATTTCCATGTGCCTTTGGGTGGGGGTGGGTCGGGGGCTGGGCTGAGCAGGTTCCCTGCAGCGCTCCAAATGTGCCATCCCTGCCAGAGCCACCACTGCAGGGATCACCTGGGGCTCAGCACCAGTTCAGCCCACAGGGCAGCACCACCTTCACCTGTCAGGGAGCGCAGGGATCCAGTGCCGGGCACAGGGCAGGTCCCAGCTCCAGGCAGGACTCAACCCCTCAGTGCTCCTGCCAGGGGCTGCTGCCCTGCACCCAGCAGCAGAGTTTACACCCAGGCCCTACACTGAAACCAGGGCATGAGAGCACACGCAAAGGCAGTGATTCACACATCACCAGGAAGCTCATTTTCCTTCCACCAAGTGCCAATAAAATGCTGCTTCTAGACAGCAGCCAAAGCCTCTTCCTTCCATCCCAGAGCATCACTGCCTGCTGTGTCAGCGGGGCTGGGCTGTGGACACAGGGCATTGTGTCAGTGCCAAACCCAAACCTCGCTTGGGGTGCATTAAAGACTTCGTTGGTGACTTAACACATCTGTGGAATCAGCAGAAACCAAGGGTGACTTTACCCAATTAAAGGCTATTAATTGAGACCTGTGAATGAGCTGCTACGGGCAGTGATTTACAGGGCTAACACTCAATGAAACTGCAAGTTTTATAAGGCATTTAAAAACAATCATGAGAAACTTGCAAACCTCAGATGTTTGCAGGAACAAATGGAGCTGCCCTGCAGGGGCTGTGTCAGGAGGCCATGGCACAGCAATACCAGGGCTGGAGACTCTGAGGGTGAGGGCTCCACATCTGGAAGGTGTTGCAAAGTTCAGCATTTATGTCCTTTCTCCTGTCTTTTAATTTACAGGTGCTTGTTGGACCTGTCCTCCAAGGTTGTACTTCTCCATTTTCTGCAGTTTTTCCTTGTCATTTGGCCTTGGTTTGAGCTGGATGCTGGGCACCCATTGCTTATGTGGGAACAGTGGCAACACAGGCACCCTGTACATGAATTCAGGGGTGCTGGAAGCTGTGAGTTCCACAGGACACTCCAAAGCATGGGCATTGCTGGCTGCCCACAGTGATGGCATCCAGTGCCACCTGCCCTGTGCTGCCCTGCACATCCTGGATGGCACCAAAACCCCCGACCTGGGCAGCGGGGGCTGTGCTGGCCCCAGTCCACCATGGGCACAGGAGTCAGGGTGTGTTATCCTGCAGTGCTCTCCCCCTCTCCAGCCCCACAGGACCCAGGTTCCCCATCCTGCACCAGGAATGGGGCTGATGGGCTCCCCAGGGAGACAGGCAGGAGAGGCAGAGCAGCCCACCCACCCAGGATGGGCCTGAGGGGGAAACAATTCCTCAATATCTCCCTGCTTGAGCAGGAAGTGGGGACTGGATCACAGAATCACAGAATCATGGAATGTCCTGAGCTGCAAGGGACCCACAGGGACCATCCAGTCCAACCCCTGCCCTGCACAGACACCCCAACAATCCCACCCTGGGCATCCCTGGCAGTGCTGTCCAATCACTCCTGGAGCTCTGGCAGCCTCGGGGCCGTGCCCATTCCCTGGGGAGCCTGGGCAGTGCCCAGCACCCTCTGGGGGAAGAACCTTTCCTGACATCCAGCCTAAATCTCCCCTGGCACATCTCCATCCTAGCAAACCTCCCTTGGCCCCTCCCACCCTTCACCATTCCACAATCTGCCATCTCTGAGCTGGGGGTGAGGGGATCTGTGCCCCACCTGAAGGCCCCAATGAGAGGCCCCACATCCCATCTGGTGAGACCCTGGGGCACTGGCAGGATTCCAGCTTCAACAGCTTCTGCTCCATTGTCCCGCAGGGTCTGTGAGCCACTGCAGCCCCATCCTGGCCCATAATGCTGAGGGCACCTGCCTGACTCTGGTTCCTTGGAACATGCATTGGCCAGATGGCCCCAGGACAGCAATCCCAACATCCCCCAGAGATCTGAGCACATCTCCAGAGCATGCCTGGATAACGGGAGCTGGCCAAAGGCACTCCCTGTGTGGTTGCAGTGGCAGCACCAGACTCTGCAATATTTCACTGTGGCTTTGCTCTGGGTCTAGAGCAGGCAGAGAAGAGCATGAGGCTGCCTCACTCCCAGCACTGCTTTAGCACAAAGACAGCTCCAAACATCGCCCCAGCATTTATCAGCACCTTCTCAGTACCAAATGCATCCTCCCTCACGTCCAGGCTACCCCATGGGGACAGTGGCACCCCAGGGAGTGCCCTGGCATGGGAATGCATGGACAGACCATGAGCTGCAGGTTTGTGAGCCCTGGCACAAGTCTGCTGCAGGCTGGGCTTCTCAGCAGTGCTGGGACACCTGTGCTGGACACTGTGGGAGAAGGATTTGGACCCTGGGCTGGGAGCAGCCTCTGGAGCTTTGAGCTCCTGCCAGGACATTGGCACCACCCCGGGGAGGGCACAGCGCTCCTGTGCCACGCAAGCCCTGCACACAGCACACACACGCTGCAGCTCCTGCAGAGTCTGAGCAGCCCAGGGCTCCTGGCTGCCTGCACCGCACAGACTCCTTGGGACACAGCCTGGCCCCAGTGCCCAGGCTGACATGGCTCCCATGAGCTGTGCTCCAGAGAGAGCTGCTGCACAAGGGGCTCCTCAAAAGACCACAGCATGGAGCTGGAGCTGGACTCGATGATCCTTGTGGGTCCCTTCAAAGGCAGGGAATTGTGTGACCCTAGGTCCATGTGCTGTGGCAGAGATGCTGCTCCTTTGCAGCCTGTCAGGGAGTATTTCACCTCACAGCTCCCGGGAAGGTGCCCTGCTGGGGACCGGCAGAGCTCCCTACCCCTCACAGCAGAGACAGTGCCTTGATCTGGCAGCCAGAGGTGCTGCTGCCCACGGGGACAGTGAGAGCACACAGCAGAGCTGGAGGACAGCAGAGCACTGCAAACACAGAATCGCTGAATGCATTGGGTTGGAAGGGATCTTAGAGTTCATCCCGACCTACCCCTGCCGTGGGCAGGGACACCTTCCACAGACCAGGTTACTCAGATGGCCACAATAAAGCACTTCGAGGCTGTGACCGCTCTGCACGACCCTCCCCAGGCTGCTCCTGGGTCCCTCACTCTGGGCTCAGCCCTGCTCTGTTGTGCTACCCCAGACCCACCACTTGCACTACGTGCTCCATGGGCAGGTGGGGACAGCAGCATGCCACAGAGTCTTGGAATGTCCTGAGCTGCAAGGGACCCACAGGGATCATCCAGTCCAACCCCTGCCCTGCACAGACACCCCAACAATCCCACCCTGGGCATCCCTGGCAGTGCTGTCCAATCACTCCTGGAGCTCTGGCAGCCTCGGGGCAGTGCCCATTCCCTGGGGAGCCTGGGCAGTGCCCAGCACCCTCTGGGGGAAGAACCTTTCCCTGAAATCCAGCCTGACCCTTCCCTCGGCTCCGGTCGCCGCTCACAGAGCAGAGATCGGAGATGGCCCTCGGGAGGAGCTGCATCCCCTGCAGAGGGGCCCGGGGCAGCGCTGCTCCCCAGCACCAGCACAGAACCTGTGCCATGCTCCAGCCAACCTCGGCACAACGTCCCGACCCCGGCAGCCGCCCCACTGCCAGTGCAACGCCTGGGACGTTTCCAGCACCCCGGGAGCCCCCAGCGAACACCTCAGGCTGCTCTGCCGCGTCCCAGGGGATTGCAGCAGCCGGCTCCCGCTCTGCCTTCCCGAGCACGGCAGCAGCGCACTGGGAGCGGGATGGCCGGGATGGGATGGGATGGGATGGGATGGGATGGGATGGGATGGGATGGGATGGGATGGGAGGTGGTGAGGTCTGACAAGAAGCCTCAGGCTGGGGACAGAGGCTGGCTGAAGATGCATCACTGCTCTCTTTTCCCCAGCAGTTTTTCTGTGGGGTTTAGAATCCCAGAATCCCAAGATAGTTGGGGTTGGAAGGCACCTTCAAGCCCATCTCATTCCACCTTCTGCCACGGGCAGGGAAACCTTCCTCTTTCCCAGGTTGCTCAGGGCTCCATCCTGCCTGGCCTGTGATGTATTTGCCCTGTGGTGGTGCCAGCTAAACGTCCCCAGGAGATGGGAGATCACTTGCACACCCCAGTTCGTCTCCTGGCTGGGGAGCAGAAGGAGCAGTCAGGAACACAGAGGGTGGACAAATCACAGAGGCCCTGGGGCTCACCTCGTATTTCTGCCGCTTGAACTTCTCCTGCAGATCAAATTTCTCAGCCTCCAGGTCATGGATGTTCTGCCACAGCTCCTTAGCCTTGTCCCTGCAGGAAGAGCCAGCTGTGGACAGTGCAGGGAAGGGTCGTGGCTCCCAAGGAGCTCAGTGCAGGGATGGGGCACTGGTGCCAATCCCTCATCTGCTCCCAGGGATGGGGCTCAGGAGGCTCCCAGACAGGCATGTGTTATCCAGGCAGTGAGTTCAGGACAAGAGCCACAGGGGAGGTCAGTACATATGGGGACACCTGTCCCCTCCGTGTGACCCTGGCTTCCCAGGACACACCTGTCCCACCCGTGTGACTCTGGCTCCTCAGGACATCAGGACACACCTGTCCCACCCATGTGATCCTGGCTCCCTCTCATGGCTGCTGCCATCAGCCGCAGCCCGGCCATGGTGGCCCTGCACAGCCTTGGAGCCCGTGTCCCCCATGGGGTGTCAGAGCCCACCCCCAGCTGTGCCCTACCCCTCAGCTGGAAGCCCCAGGGAGCTGTCCCCAGCCCGGGATCCTGCCCAGGAGCTGGGACCCAGCCCGAGGCTCGTGCCCTGACCATCCCTCCTGCGGCCTGTGCTCACCTCAGCTTGTCCTCACTGAGGTGGTCGATGTTCAGGGGCTTCCGTCGCTCACTGAGGATCTTCTTCTTCTTTTCCCGCTCTGTTTGCTTCTTCCCACCCTTTTTCTCTGACTGAAGAAACCAACAATCCACTGGAGAGAAGGAAGTCTGCCCAGCCTTTGCTCTCTCCCATCCCCAATTCTGCACCCAACACCCTCAGCTTTTGGGACTCCAGAAGCACATGAAGTCCTCAAGGACATTTTGGTAACAGTGGACAAGACACCTTGTCCTTCTCCCCATCCCTGTCCCTGAGGCAAGGCTGGAGCTGCACATCTGCAGAGCAGAGCTGAGCTCGGGGCAGCTCAGAGCCCACTTTGGCCCGGTAACCCTGACCCAAGTGCAGTTCCCTGCCCTGTCCTGCCTGTAACCCCCAGTGTCACGTGGATGAGGCCAGCCCATGGCCGAGCCCTTCCCAGGGGCCGCAGTGGCTCCATCACAGTCCCCTTGGGAAGGGTCCCACCTTCTGCATGTATCCCCCAAAGTGCAGCATGTTGGAGAACGCCTTCTTCTTCCGCGCCTCCTCCTCCGCCCTCTTCCGCGCCTCCTCTTCCTCCTTGCGAGCTCTCTCCTCCTGCCAGGGTCAGAAGCCGGTCAGCAGTGGGTGGATGGGCACACAGCTCGTGTCCCCAGGCTCCCCGAGCCCATCCCAAGCCGCATTTCCAGAGGACACTCACGGCCATGCGGGCCTGGCGCTCCTTCTCCCGCTCGCTGCGGATCCGCTGCTGCTCCGCCCGCTCCGCTCGCCGCTGCTCCTGCACAGGGAGGGAACTTGGCTTGGACACCGCAGGGAATCTGCATCCTCTCTGTTCCCAGGGACAGATCCCTGACCCCGAGAGCCCTGAGAGCCCCAAGGGAGCCTGGGGACAGTGACCCCGGGGAGAGGCGCATCCACATCAGGCACTGCAGCACCACTGCAGCCACACCAGGGGCAGCCCAGTGAGCAGGGACAGGAAGGGAAGGGCTGGAGCTGTGCCAGGGGAGATTTAGGCTGGATATCAGGAAAGGTTCTTCCCCCACAGGGTGCTGGGCACTGCCCAGGCTCCCCAGGGAATGGGCACTGCCCCGAGGCTGCCAGAGCTCCAGGAGTGTTTGGACAGCACTTGCAGGGATGGGGTGGGATGGTTGTCTGTGCAGGGCCAGGGGCTGGACTGAATGGTCCCTGTGGGTCCCTTCCAGCTCAGGCAATTTTATGGTGTGCAGGCACTGGGGCTCATAGAAATGTGACTCAACCCTCAGGCTCTGTCCTGCAGGGTCAGGGGTGTCCCAGGACTGTGGGAGGGGACAGTGGCTGAGTGCCCACAGGGACCGGGTGGCAATAGCCAGAGAGGGGAAGGTTGAACACGTACAATCCTGTCCTTGAGGGACAGGAGCTCCTCTTCCTCCTTCTTCCTGCTCTCAAAGTGGGCTTCAATGAGTGCCTGCAGCTCGTTCAGGTCCTTCTCCATGCGCTTGCGGTGAATGTCCTGCAGCAGACACGACAGCCGGGCCTCCAGCAGCTGCCAGACACTGAGGGGGAGCAGTGGGAGGGCAGCACCCCCACCCCCATCAGGGCTGGGAACTGGGCCATAACTTACATCAAAATCCAGTCTCTCGCCATCTGGGATCTTGGGAGGCACCAGGTTGGGCATGAAGACCCTGCAGGGGAAGGGGAGCCGGAGCAGGATGCAGCTGCAGCAGGTCTGGGACAGCACGTGCCCTTCACCCCTCCCACGCCCCCCGAGCCCCCCGGGGGTGCAGAGTGGGCACAGCTGGAGGAGAGGGAGTGCAATGCATCCTGCTGGAGGTGCCAGCTGGGCAGCCACAGAGGAAGACCTGTGGCATTCCCTGCATGGCTGGAATAACCCTGCAAGCTGCAGACAGCATGGCCAGGGCCCTCTGCCAGGCCCCCTGAGCTGGCAGCCACCCACTGCTCCCCCCAAAATGCACTGTGTGCTGCGGTGTGACCTGGCACAGGCAGCTGGATCCTCCATCCTGCAGGGCTTGAGGGAGGGCAGGAGATGCTCAGCAGGGGCACAAAGGGACGAAGGGATGATGATGGCTGAGGGCAGATCTGCCTCCCACACTGCAGAATCCATGGGGCCCAGGAGGACCCCCAGGTTTCTGGCAATGATTCACAGTCCTGCTCCCTCAGGCTCAGTCCCTGGCACTCCTGGAAACATGTGCCTCATGCCAGCCATAGCCTGGACTCTGTGTCCCAGACTGGGATGCTCTCTCTCTCTCTCTCTCACACAGACACAGACACAGACACACACACACACACACACACACACACACACAGTTTTGCCACCTGCAAGGTCACAGGGCAGCTGAGCTTCTCCCAAGGAACATACAAAATGCTTCAGAACTGCCTAAAGACCTCATTCTCAGGGTGCCCTTCATGGTGTGCGTTTTGCTATCTGTTTATCTCTCTTTTTCTCTCCATGTCCCAGTCCCACCCTGCTCTGGAGGCTCCCTGTGCCCTGTCCTTTAGGGACCAGGCTCTGTCACACAGAGCCTCTGCCCTGGCACGGCTCAGACCTTGCCCCAGGGAAAACCCTGCCACACTTACTTGGGTTTTGGCTTCGATTCACCTGCAGGTCCCAGGAGCAGCACAGAAAGACAAGGTCAGTATCAACGAGGGCTTTCCTGTCACACCTTGACCCAAGCCCCACCCTGAGCCGAGCCCTCCCTCTCCCCAGCAGAGCAGGGGCCCCCCAGGGACCACCTTCCAGCAGCGAGGTGCCAGCCCCGTGCCACAGGACACGTTGTGCCCGGGGCACAGCCGGAGCTGCTGGCTGAGCAGAGCAGGCCCTGGCACCCCCAGGCAGGCAGGAGGAACGAGGGTGATACTTCACCTTCCCCAGGCTCCTGCTCCCGGTCTCCCTCTCCACCTGTGGAAGACATGATGCTTTGTGTCCCCGTGGCCAGTCCTGCCCAGGGACACTGTGGGGTGGCTGTCCAATGCTTGTCCCCACTGCAAACCCCGGCTCCATCCCTGCAGGATGAATGGGGGGAGAGCAGGCCCCTGAGGGACATCCCTCACTCACAGGGTGGCCAGGAGAGCCCCAGGTGCTCCCCAGGAGGGATCCAGACAAGTTTTGCAGAAGCTCAGGCTGGAAAAGCAGCAGTGCATCCCTCTCCTTCTGTATTTTGTGTGAATTTCTGCCAGAGGCAGCACAAACCCATCCCTCCTGTTGCCCTTGTCCTGCTGGGGGATGTGGCCAGGGCAGCTCTGCCCCATTTACCACAGATTGTCCCTTTGGCAGCAAATAAATTCAGCACCAAAACACCATTACAAGGGCCCAGTGTCTCTGGGGACTGGGATCAGGACTGGAATGGCCAAACCCATCTCTCCTCTGCCCCCGCTTTACCTTCTCCTGCTGCTTTCGTTTCATCTTCTTGTTCTGTTTGAAAGCAATGGGAGAACGTGAGCACCCCTGGGTGAGGGCAGTCACACCCCCAGCACAGAGGGGTCCCAGCACCCTGACTTGGCATCTCAGCCAGGATCTGAGCCTGCCCCAGCAAAAGGGCCAGCACAGGGTCACACACCATGCCGCAAAGCCACCATGAAACCCAGGGCTCTCCTGATGATCAGACACATCAGAGCTCAATCCCAGCTCTGGAAACCCCCTCTAAGGCAATGGACCCCTTGGTGAACCAGGCTTGGCTCATTTTTGGCATTATTTCAAAGGGCTGGACACAACCACCAGCAGCAAACACCATTTGTATTTCATGTATTTCATCACCATTTCACGTTTGTAGGGCCCAGACAGAGCAGGGAAGGGCATCTCAGTTTGACACCCCCTTACTGGACACCAGATCTGGGGGACAGCTGCCCCTCTGCTGATGTCCCCCTATCACAGTCCCCTGGGACATCCCAGCCCCCAGCTGGCACCCCTGGAGCAGAGCATGGCCCAGCCAAGCCACGGAGCTCCCTGGCACGGCCCCACTCACCTTCTGCCTTGGCTTCTGTGGTCTCCTCCTCCGCCTCCTCTACCTGCTCCTCCTGACCTGTGCGGGGAGGGCAGAGTGAGCACAGCAGCAGCGCTGCCTGGATCCCTGCAGCTCCTCACATCTCTCCCTGCTTTGGGACAGCTCGGCACAGAGCCCAGAGCGACCCGGGCAGCCACAGCGGCTCGGGAGCACAGGGCTCCTCTCTAACCTTACCCCAGGGCTGCCTGTGCTCGCCAGGGCAAAACCCCCTCAAATTAATGAAATGGAAGGATTTCTCGCCACCTCCTGGCTTCTCCCTCATCCCCTCTCCTGCTGCCGTTCCCTCACAGCCCAGGAAGGAAGGAGGGATCCCTATTGCTCTGCCCCAGCAGGGAGCTCCAGGAGCGGCTGAGGACGCAGCTGTGACACTGCTGGAGCCTTTTTCCACTGGAGGGAGCAGCGTCCCCGCAGGATTCCTCCGGCGGAGCCTGAGCGATGCTGTGCCCGCAGGCCCTGGGAACACCCGCGGTGCCACAGCCAGGCAGAAGAGAAGAAAAAGAAGACAGCAAAGACAGCAAACCACGGCCGGCAGATATAAGAGACTAGGCACAGACAGAGGATGGGCACACAGCACAGCAGGGCATGGGAGGAGTGCAGGAAGAAGAGAGAGAAGTGGAAGAATGAAAGAAAACCATTCCCCAACCAGGGAGAGGCAGAACACATCAACCCAGGACTTTTCCCAAGAGCAGAGAGAGGAAATAATGAAAGGTGCAATAACTACCGTCGTCTTCCTCTATCCATTCTTCCTCTTCTGAGCCAGGGAGGAGGGAAGGAATAAGCACAGGGATTAGTTGGGTGCCATGGAGTTTGGGTGTGCGTGAGATGAGGACTGGAGCACAGCAGGGGCTTCCCCCTGCACCTCTCTGCTTTTACACTCAGGATGTTTTGCCTGGCAGTGCCCTAGAGCAGCCAGAGGCTCAGCCCAGCCCAGCCCAGCCCAGATCCTGTGCCGGGGTTGTGTCTCCATCAGGCTGAGGCAGGTGAAAGTACGAGTTTGGCAGGACTGTCACACGTCCAGCAGAGGCTCCAGCTCCCGTTGGGATATTGGGATCACCCCTCAGTCAACAGCCATGTCCAGCATTGCCAGCCCTGGCTTGAGTCAAAGGATCACTGACAAAAGAGATCCTGAGAAAATTCAGAGTGGTTTTGATCCTACTGATGTTTCAGGTGCAGACATCTCAAACATGGTCACACTGGCCTTTCCTGCACATGATTTGCCCATTGTAGCCCAGGAGCTGCCCCCCAACCCCCCAGCAAACACTGAAGCCCTTGTGTTTGGCTCTTGGTCCTTGCAGGTGCAGCTCCTACCTTCCTCCACGCACTCCTCTTCAGAGAGCACACAGGGCACGGACAGAGAGAAGGAAAAGAAGCCTCAGGTTATTGGAGTTTCTCTGATCAGTTTTTGGCCTCAGGGCAGCTGCAGGTGCTCCATGTCCTCTTACCTTCCTGCTCCCTGCAAAGCACAACAGGAATTTACAGAGTCATGTTGAGCTGCTGGAACCTCATCAGTGAGGCTGAGGTGAGTTTGGGATTCCTCAAGCTGGCTCCCCTGCCTCATAGCACAGGCCATGGCTGCTGGGTGGCTGGCAGGCGGCAGTGGGGACAGGGACAAGGCCCAGGTCACCCTGCAGGCTGTGGACAGCAGGGGCTGAAGGTCTGGACTGGCACTTTGACAGTGGTCAAGGCACATCACCATTTTGCAGCATGAGAAGATGAGTGACCTTGGCCTGTAAACCCAGAAATGGGAATCTCACATCCCACCTTTGCCTCCAAGTCCTTCCCTAGCCATGGGGGACATGCACAGCCCGTCCCAGGGGGACAGATTGGTGACACACACGAGTCTGTGTGGCACTGAAACACCAGAGGATTCAGGTCCCCTTTCTCTGCTGGTGGATGAGGAGTGGGAGTTGTGTTGGAGCTCACCCCTAAAACCCAACCCCATCTTGCCAGGAGGAGCCTCCTGGCCCAGCAGCCTCCATCAGCAGAAGCTGCTCTCAAATCTGGGCCTTGGAGAGTGATGCTCTGGATGTGGCAGCAGGACCCCAGCAGCAGCAGACTGGTTTTCCCATTTCCCCACTGACCTCGGGGTTTCCCATCTCTGTCTCACAGATTTAGATGGCAGCATTTTTAATACAGGAATCATCCTTGTCCTGCCCACGGGTGTGGATACAGCTCCCAACACAAACTGCCACTGCTGGGGTCAGGCACTGCCAGAGGGGCACAGGCTGGGGGTCTGTGCTGGGTGCTGGGCTAACAACGAGAGCACCTCCAAGCAATGCTGCAGTGGGAAAATGGGAATAGGGAGAAAGAAAGGGGGTTAAAACCATCCCACTTACTGCTCATACTCCTCGGTGACCTCCTCTGTGTCTGACATCCCTGGTTCTCTGGCAGAGTTTGAGGTAGATTGGAAAAAGTGAGGGTTAGAAGTGAGATAAGGGCTAGCACAGCCTGTCCCTCAGCACCAGGACAGGGGCACAGAGATGCTGCCTCTCTCCAAAGCACTTGGAGCTTCCAGCTGTCCCCAGCCGGGCTGTGACAGCTTTATCTGAGCAGAGATAAGGTGCCTGCCCCACTCCTGTCCCAGAATCACAGCTTGCCCCAAACAGGAGGCAGATTGGACACAACCTCCTGTGACACTGATAACTCTGTCAGGAGCCATGTCCAGGGCACTCAGCCCCCTGGCCCAGCCCTCTCAGGGGCTGTGTTTGCTCAGGGGACAGGAAAATCACCCCACTGCAGTGTTCAGCTTGTTTTGCTTCCTGACTGTTCTTAGCCCAGGGATGAACCCTTCTCTCAGATTTACAGCCCTGCACCAGGCACAGCACAAGCCCTCAGCAAACTCTCCCATCCCAGCCCTCCAAGTGCAGAACTGCTGGGAAAGGGGCAGCTTGGGCTCAGCAGGTGCATCTTTCCCCTGTTAGCTAAAAGGAATAATTTACAGCCTGGTTTAGTAACTTAGCCCTCATTTTAGGGCTAAAACTTCTGCAGAAACAGCCTTTCATCTTCCCAGCACGTCTGTCTCCCAGCTGTGCTCAGGAGGACTTTGCTCATCATCTCACCTCATCTGACCTTCACCTAGCACTGCACTGTGAGATCTGCACCCACCAGCCCCATCCCTGGGCATCCTGGAGCAGCCCAGAGCCCCAGCCCAGAGCCCCTGCCCAGCCCTGTCCCCTGCTCATGCCAGCCCTCAGCAGGGCTGAGATGCCACAGGACGATGCAAGACAGCTCAGAAATAACTTCCATGTGCTGAACCACCTGTTCCCAGAGCAGCAAGGCTTCACTGCTCCTGCTACCCGGAGTCTGGGAACAACTGCTCCTGGCTACATCTGTCAGGCATTTATTACCCGGGATGGGGAGGCCAGGCCTCAGGAGTGCTTATTCAGGATGCTGGCTCCAGGGTTGGAATGCTCAGGCATGGGAAAGGGGCATTCCAGGAGGGGAATCTTGGCATAACCACGGCTCCAGAGGGTCTCTAATCTCACTGTTCCTCACAAGGTGCTTTTTGGAGACAAATACAGGCAGGATTCAGCCCCCTCTGCCTTGGGGTCACCTCCTGCTCCTGCCACTACTGCTCCCCTTCCTGTGACGGGTCCGGGGCTTGGCTCTAAGCACCCCCTCCAGCACCATCCCTGGGATTCCTGCTTCCCCACCAACACCAATTCCCACTTTTCTCCCATGCTCAGCATGGTCCTGATGCCCCAAGTTTGGCCAAATCTGAGCACCCAAGGCTCCACACAATAATTTCATGGCACGGGAGAAGATCCCCACAGTGTGAAAGCCTCTTCCTACATTCTCACTGCCCTCCTCCCTCAGACACTGTTAGATCCTACAGAGCTGAGGGAACAGCAACAAGTCCAGCACTGTTAAGAGGGTACACAAAAGAGAACGTGGCTCAAGGAAATATTTATGCATCCTCTGCACAGAAACACATAAACCTTTTCATTAAAGCTTAGAAATCTTGATTCAGTAGAATTAGGAGAACCCAGCAGACATTACAGAGATAAAGAGGAAATATTGCACTGACTACAAAAAATCTCACAGAATTTGCTGTGTATTAAACAATCCAGATATTTCTAACACTCCACAAAAATCTCCTATCCTTTAGCTCAGGGCTGGCTGCTCACAGCCCTGGGGCTGAGTTAATCCTCCACAGTTCTTAGTCTCTGCTTTCCTCCAGGCTGCCCAGACATGGAGTTCTCCTTTCCCACCGTTGGCTCCAGGAATGGGCCATGTCCCTGCTCCAGTCCTGCCCAGCAGGGTCAGACCAGGCACAGGAGCATCCCATCCCTAACCCACCCCCTGGGCTGCCAGAGAGCCAGGGCCAGGCTGCCTGTGGGCATCACATCCCTGCTGTCCCTGCAGACACAGGGAACGGGGATCCAGGAGATTTCCCCGGAACCAGGGCAGCCAAAACCCATCTGAGCCACCTGGGCACCCATCAGGGTGGTCCAAAAGAGAAACGGCAAATACAAGCCGCTGGAGAGGCTCCAGATGCTTTATGCATGGGAATGCCTCCATGGCATAAAACACCCGAGAGAGCGGCCGGGGACACCCTGAGCCCGGAGCCGATCCCGTCCCGGGCCTGGAGCCGGCGCATCCCCCCGGGAGGGGCGGGCGCCGCCCCAGCCGTACCTGAGCGCCGGAGATGCCGGGAGCGCAGGGAGCCGCCGGGTCTGGGAAAGGCTCTTTGGGGCAGGAGGCTTTAAGGGGGCTCCAGCGCCCACCCCGGGGCGGGCAGCGCCGCAGGAATGTGCCCGGCGCCCAGCGAGGAATGCAACACTTGTGAGCTGCTATTTCGGCAGCCGCGGCCCTGGCCCCCTCCGCCGCTCCCCCTTCCCCCCCAGGAGCCCATATAAGCCCAAGCTATTGTGTGGCCTCAGAGATTTGCTATTTTAAACCCTCCGGACCGAGATACGTGAGTGCCCGAGGGGCTGACACAAGCCAGCCCAGCTGTCACCGGGGCCGGGACGCTGATAAGGCAGCGCTGTCACCAGCGCAGGAGCAGACCCTGCCCGGCTCCCGCAGCCGCTGCTCCGACCTCGGGATGCTGCAATGAGAAGGGAAGAGCCTGTTTTTAACCCCCCAGGACACATTTGATTCGGGGTTTTCCCTATTTTCCCCTTGTCGGGGAAAGGGAAGGGAACAGTTTCCAGTCCCAGACCAGCAGCAGGTGACCAGGAGTGTCTTAGAAAGAGCAACTTTTATTAGAAAACAAAAAAAAAAAGCACAGAGAAACCCAAGTCCTTTCCCAAGCCCGACAAGCAGGATCAGCTCCAAGGGCAGCAGCAGATTCCCACACTGAATTTGTCACCACAGTGGTTGTTGAAGGCACAACCCAAACCCAAAGAATGGCCCCAATAAGAGAATTTGAGCCCTTTGCCCACGGCACCCTAAAGGCCTCAAGAGAGCATCCCCCATCCCTGCTGGGTGGGCTCAGCAGCCATGGGAATGCAGGATCAGGGGCTGCACAGCAAAGGGCCCAGGAGGAAAGGCAAGAGGGAAAGGAGCTCAGGACAGGGCACTCAGCTCCATGAAATCTCCCAAACAGGGCTGTGGCCAGGGCCAGCTCACCCTCCCCTGGATCACTGGATGAAAGGTCACTGCTTGCAGAGGCAGGGGGTGGCAGGGACAAGGACAAGTCTCTGGTTCAGCTGCATGCGGGAAACACCAGGGCCAAGCCCCCCCTTCTTCCATGAGACATCTCTGAGCACTCGTGTAGCTTCATGAACATCAGCCTCTGGTTGGGCCCCTCTGGCAGTGACAGCCTGGCAGGGGGTGACAGCTGCCTGCCCCACGTGCCCCAGGCAGCAGGGACGGACGTGGTCCATGGATGTGCAGCTGGAACTCCCTCAGCCAGGCAGGTTCTCGCCCCACTGACATCCTCCAGCTGCCAGGGAGCAGTGTGAGGGGATCCCCTTTGCCAGGGCAGTTCCAGGGCACAGGTAGAGATCAGGAACAGAACAGCAAAATGTGCTGGGCAAACAAGGCAGGAGTTTGCCTTCAGCATCTGTGGGGAGTCTGTAGGCCTGGACACCCACAGACAGGCAGTGACTGGGGACTGGGGGCACAGGGAGACTCTTCCAGGCTTCTTCCTTCCCATCCCACAAGCAGAGGACCCCATGACCTGGGCTGCACCCACACATGGCACAGGGGACTTGTGGCAGTGGCTGCTGGACGGTTGGGTAGGGCTGAGCTTTGATCTTTGGAGCAAACCAGTTTTTCCCAGATGGTCTGATACCACAGCTGGTATTACTGCAACTGGAAAAGAAAGTGGGAACCACTGAGGCTGTGCCTGAGGCTGCAAGCCCCCAGATGCAGCTGCTTTAACCAGGACAGTGGCTGTCCCCAGCAGGGGATGGGGCAGGCAGGCATCACCTAAATCCCATGACAGGACATTTCCCTTCTCCTCCCAGACCAGAGTCCTTCTCTCCCTTACACATCCCTCCAGTTGTCCCCTCCTGCTGACTTCCCAAAGTCACAGGGTCCTGATTAACCCCACGTCACCTCTCCCCTTACATCCTGGCTCTGCTTCTGCCTCAGATGATGCACCAGGTTCCAGAGCAGCTCCATAATTACCTTGGTGTCTTCAGAAGTGTCTCCAGGCTGCTTTATCCAGACGTCTCGCTTTGCCAGGCTGTTGATTCTCCGGATTTCCTGCAAACAGGAGAGTCAAAAGTGACAGGAGAAAGTTTCCCCATGTATTGTGTGCAGCGTTGCCTTGGTCTGACTGTATCCAAACCTTGAAGCACACATTGTCCAGGTAAAACCAGCCAGCTTTGGGATCCTGCACCTGGGAGACCCTCAAAGCCAAGTGCAGCTCCATCCACAGAAGTGGAGCAGGTGCTATTAAAGGAGAACTGACCAAGGAGCTGCAGGCTTTCCCCAGGAGTCACTCCAGGAGCAAACCCTTTGCTGGCACAGCTGCCTGGCACAGACACATCTGGGCAGTGCTGATCTCCCAGCCCAGCCTGGATTCACCTTCCCTGGCTGCAGGGCTGGGCTGGAGCTGCACCTCCTGGGCCAGTTGGCTGCCAAAGCCCTCCCTGCTGTGAGCAGTGAGACCTGCCCAGGACCTGCTGAGCCCCTCCTTTCCAAGAACACCAGACAACCCTAGGGCCAAAGGCCCTCTTGTCCCTCTCCTGCACATGTCCAGGGAGTAGCCACGGTGGCCAAGTGATGACCTCTGAGTCCCCTTGGCTGGGCACTTTGTACCCACAGCCACAAGACCCCCTATTTTTGGGGGTTGGTTTCATGTGGGGGTGCAGATGACCCCAGACCCCTCATGCACCAGGACCTCTCCAAGCCCCTCAGAGCTGAAGGGCTGAGCACACAGCTCCTCTCCCACTGGCCTCCAGGCAGAGCTGCTCATCCAGACAGAGGAGATGGGATGGCAGAGATGGGATCATGCTTGGGTGGCAAGGTCAGGTACCCCTGTGTGCCCTGGGACATGCATCCAGCCAGCTTCTGCTCCCTCTTCAATCCACCACGGGCTGGAATCAGCTGTCTTGGGAATTTTGGACTCACAGTGAGGACACAGCCACAAGTAGAGCCCTGATATCTCATCATGGTGGCCCTGCAGATCTGACATCTCCAAACCTGGCTAAACTGCTCCCAAACCCTTTAATAGGTTCAGCCAAGGGTTCATCCACCCTTCAGCCCTGCCCCAAGGTACAGCACCATGTCCTATGAGAGTGCCTGGTCTCAAGGCTCTCACTTGAGGGTGACAGAAACTGGTACCTTGCCATTTTCCTCCTTGGCAGGCTCCTGAGCTCGGCTGATCCACAGATTAATGCGAGATGTCACCGACCCTGGGATCTTCAGGTTGTCCTGTGGCACAGACAGGGACAGCAGGGTTACAGCAGTGGCTCTCCCTCTGCACGAATGTAACCCGGCCCAGTCCCCAGGGCACGGGGAGACTGAGCCGAGCTGCAGCAGGCAGAGCCCAGCCCACACACTGGCTCCATCCCAGCTCCTCAAATTCCAGCGCTCGGCAGGAACCCACACAGTGCCGGGGCAGCTCCTGTGCCCAAACGCAGCCCTGGCACCCAGCTCCCGGCGATCCCTGCAGCAGCCTGCCAGGCTGAGCCTGGTACCCAAAGAGGGGAAGATTTGCCCCAAAGGCGGTGCCTGCCCAGCACAGAGCCGCTCGGAGGCCCCGCTCAGAGCCGCTCCTGCCTCACCTTCCTGAGAGCCGCCGGCTCCGCCTTGCTGGGAGCGCTTCTCTCGAAGAAGTTGCGCTTGCTCGCCACCCCCTCCGAGGAGAGCAGGCGATTCTTCTGGGCAGGCACAGAGGATTTCACCCCCTCCGAGCGCTGCGAGAGAGAGCAGGCGTCAGCAGGGCTGTGCTGCATCCCGGGGTGAAAAGAAAAGTCCAGCTTCTGGCTCATACCCTGAGCCCCTTGGGGTCTGGTCCCCTCCTGCCCAGCACCAGCTCACAGCCTTGTGCACTGCTTCCCCCAACGGATCACAGCATCCCCAGACCCTCTCCACAGGACATCTCCTACCTGCAGGGCCATGCAGCATCCCCAGACCCCCTCCAAGGGTCCCTGCTCCTAAAACCCTGAGGCCAATCCCTTTTCCTGCCTGGGACCATCTCCTTCACCCCCATCACCTCTGGTACTTGGTGCAGCTCAGGCCTTCCCCTCCCCACCTGGCTCCAGGCCACCCCTCTCTGTCTCCCCGCACATTTCTCCCACCCCCGCCTGGCTCTGCTGAGGGCCCTCGGTACCTGCACAGCCGAGTTGTACTTTTCCAGCTTCTCTCCAATGGTGCTGTTGCTGCCTGGGATCCTCAGACTCGCACTGGGGAAGAAGGAAGAGTTGAAACCAGCCCCCCCAGGATGTCCTGGACTCAGCCCATGGTCCTGGGGAGCTGCACGTGGCAGGAGAAGGCCCCGTCCCACCCAGGCACTCCTGCACCTATCTGCAAGGTAGCAGACCATTCCCTGCTGGTGAATGAGCTCTCTGGGTATCACTGCCTTTCCAGGGCCACACTGAACACCAAAATATCTCAGAGCTCCTCAGCCTGCCCTGGGTTCAGCTCTGCCAGCTCTGGACTGCATCACCCCCAATGTCAGTGTGGCTCTGCCTACAGCATACACGTGCCCATGGAGGGGTGGAGGATCCCCTGATCTGGTCACCAAAGCCAGGTCAGGCTGCTCATGGAGCTGTTTTGATGTCCCCGTGGATGGGACCTGTGCAGACAAGCACCAACATGGAGCTACATGACCCCGGAGAAGTGGGGGCTTGCTGGGAGATATTGGAGCAACCTGGGACAGTGGAGGATGTTCCTTCCCATGGCAGGGGCTGGAATGAGATCTGCAGGGTCCCTTGGAACCCAAACCATTCTGTGGTTCCAGGATCTCATCCAGATGCCAGCTGCACGTTGGACATTGTCCTGTCCCCTGCCGAGCATTGCTGCCCGCCCACTCCACAACGCTGGGGACCAATGTCCAGCAGATGTGTGCCAGGCCTGCCAGGCCCCAGCACCTCCTCCTCCCTTGGACAACAAAAGGATGGACATTCCTGCCCAGGAGGACCAAAGCAACATGAGAGGTGCTGACCTCCTTGTGAGAGGGCTTTGGCTCTCTTCTTTCTGCTTCTTGGAGATGATCTGGAAGAGATAAGGGGAGGAGATTCTGCAGTGAACTTTGGTTATCCAAGATAAGCATGGGAGACACTGTCTCACTGATCTCCCCCAGGAAAGCTCCATTTGCACCCACACCAGAGCTTATCTCATATCAAAGCTCTCCAGACTATAGACATGCTATGGTGATAACAGTTTTATTCCCAGTAAAGCCTCGTGGAAGTCAATCAAGTGTAGCCAGTCAGCCCTGACTCACAGCAGGGATGATCTTGACAGTTCTTGGCTTCCCCAGCCTCTTCAATCACTTTATTCCAGAGATCTCTTTTGAAATGAAATATATTCTCAGACTGTAACATGGGATGAGAGGGAGGATGGATGTTATTTTTATCCTGTGCTTTCACATAAGACTGGAAAGGCTGGAAGGTGGATGGGAATTCCTGTGGCTCTGGAAATCCTGAGGACAATGAGTTCCCTGTTTTCTCATCACTTCCCGTAAGTTTTCTGGCCAGCACAAGGTGGATGAACTGGACATGTTCATCCTCACACACCTTCAGTCAGACATGGAGAAGGAAAATGAGGGGAAGAGGGAAGCAGGACTGCAGTGCCCAGACCAAGGGTAAGTTTTGAGCACACTTCTGGGAACAAGTTCTGCCCACATAATCCAGAGGCCAAAGCAATCCTTCCTTCCCCCATCCTCCACTGCCTCAACAGAATCCTTTTCCCACCTGCTTTAGCTCTTACCCGAAAGGAGACGGTTCTTGGGCTGGCTCGTCGAATGGAGGTGACGTGAGTTGGAGAAGGGTCTGGCTTTTCTGCAGGTTCATCCTGGGGAGGGGATAGCTGGATTACCTGCTTTGAGGGGTTCCTGGATGGCTGCTGAGGAAAAAGGAGACCTCAGATGCATCCCTGCAGAGAGGACTGAGGTGCAGGAGCGGGAACTGGGTTGGAGGCCGGAGTTTGAGATAAAAATCCTCCAAACCTTTCCTGTCTCCACTGGACATACAGAGTCCCCAAGCAGCCCTTCACTGTCACCATGATGGCAATCAGCAGGACTTGCTGGAGAAGGTGATCAGGACAGCACAGACCAGGGAGGGGAAGGAGGTGGTGGGACCCTGTCCACCACCTCGTGCTTTGCAGCTCTCTGAAAAACCTTCCTCAAAATTCTTCAGGTCCCATTTCTCTCCTGGTACTTTTGGGCTGTGTTTTTCTCTGGCTCTCCCAGCACCCAGGACCTCTCCCCCCGAGGCCTGGTGCCCCATCCATTCCTGCTTACCTGCTGCTCTGGAGATGAGGTCACCGTTGAGGTTTTCTCTTCTGTGCTGCGGCTTCCCACCCTGGTGAGGATCTTCACCTCCCGGAGCCGGCAGCTCCCCACCTCTGGTGGCTCCTTTGCCTCCTTCCTCTGCTCCCCCCGAGGAGTCTGCACTTCTTGGTCTTTGTCCTGGAGCCGTGCCCTCACCACCACCTTCCTCTCAGAGGCTGGCTCCAGGTTCTTGTCTCCTGGCGGGTCCCCTCTGCCCTTGGCTGCCTCCTGAGCACGCTCTGCAGCCCGGCTGCTCTCCTGCCTCCCGCGGGGCTGTGGCTCTGTCTCTGAGCAGCTTTCTCCCACCCCTGGCTCCTTCTGCTCCTTCTCCTGCCTCAGCTTTTCGGACACGGGTGGGAGGCACCTCATCCTTCTCCCTTCTTGTGTTTTCAGCACCTCTGAGAGCTTTCGCTCCTCCCCGTCCTCCGGAGACTGCAGCTTCACCAGGGATGAAGGTCTAGGGACAGGGACAACATGGGATGACAACCTCAGCACCTGGGGCTAGAGGGGTGGATTTCATGCTGCAAGTGAGGCAAAAGGCTCTGGAGAGGGATATAAAAATCCCACAAACATCCTGGAGTCCTCCCTGAAGACCAGGGCTTGCAGCCACTCTCATTCCCATCACCCCAGCTCGGCTGTCTGAGAAAAAGTTTGGATTAAAATTTTTTTTTCCTTTCTGTCGTAGAGATGAAGCATTTCTGCAGCCTCATCCCAGGACACCAGCACCCACCAAGTCCTGTGCCAAGGAGATCCAGGCTCAGGGCAGTGTGCTGGTCTGCTGCTGGATAAAAAGTATGGCTGGGACTCGTCACTGGACTAGGAAAAATCCCACCAACTTTAAGTGGGAAGTGTTGGTTGGAAGCCAATCTGCTCTGGCAGGTCTACCCACAGTCCCAACACCACCTGTGAAAAGCTGTTTCCCCTCCTTCCCCCAGACAAACAGGCACAAGGCCTGGGAAGGGGCAGAAGGACACCTGGCAGGCTGTGTCTGCACAGTCCCAGCATTGGGGAGGAGATGGGATAACATTTGCCCTCCTCCTGAATTGCAATCACCACATGGCCAGCCTGTGTCAGCACCAGAGAAGAGGAGCTTGTCCTTCCCACCTGGTTCATTTTAGCCCCCATCCACCCCATATCCAGCCCAAGCATCCTAACTTCATCCTGTCTGAAACAGGAACACTCCTGGGAGCCTCACTGCAGACACAAACCACCTAAATACTGAACAGGTCCGGGACCAATTTAGAGAGCGGGTCAGGTTGTGTAAGGGCAGCCTGGTCCCAGAGTACCTCCAAACCCCAGCTCCCTGCAGCCAGGGACTTTGGAAACACCACTGGAAAGCCCTTGGGTCAGATCCCCACTTCAGCAAAGGTGCCACAGCGTCACTGTGAGGTTCAGAGGGGCAGCACAGCCAGCCAGGCTCTGCCTGCTCTGCTCTCCTGCCCTGCAGAGCTGGGCACCCCTTACCTACTGCAGATCCCACCTGCAGCACCACCCTGAGCTCAGCCCTGGCACCAGCCCTCCCCCACTCCTGCTCCTGTGCCACGGGGAGCCCACCCGAGGCGTTCCCCCTTGTGCAGCCCCTCGGAGCCCATCCCTCCTCCCGAGGGCTGCTGGTTGGAGCACAGCTCTGCCCACAGCTCAGCCCTCCCTCAGCCAAGAGCCCTCCACAGCTGCAGCTGCCAGGGCCCGGTGTCAGGAGCAAGGCCAATGCCAGCAGGACCCCACAGACCTGCTGGAAGCTGGGCTGGTGTCCTTGGCAGGGCTGGCAGGTTCCTCATCCGTGGACGTGGATGACAGCAGGCTCCGGTGCCTTCGCCGGCGCTCTCTTTGCTGCTCTTCCTCATCCTCTAGGGTTCTCTGCCTGGCCAGGCTGTTTGGGAGGAAACACAAGGACATGGGGAGGCTGTGTCCTGCATGGGCATCCTGAAGCCCTGGTGCCAGACAAGAAAGGAACTGCTACAGCCTGGGCAAGGCCAAGGGCTGGCAGAAGTCACCTTGCTGGAGGAGAGCGAGGCCAGCATGAGCCAAGCACCCCAAAGCGCTCTCACTCCACCCAGCTGATGCAGGCCCTTCCCAAAGCAAGCACTTGACTTCCCAACTCCTATTTTCTCCTGCTGGAGGGAGCACTCATTTCAAAGGAGTCCCTATATTAAGCAAACCTTGCAGGGGAAGGATATTGAACCTTTAACTCAGCCAGACCAGGACCCTTGAGCTACCACACAGACCTCAACCACACAAACTGGAAGGGTAACCACTATGGCACAAGATTTTAGGCCAAAACCAAGATGTGGTGATAGCAATTTAATTTTTATAGAGCAAAAAGCCTCAGATGCAAAAGTATCAGAGGCTGCAGGCAACTGCTGAGAGGTTGTGCCTGGGGATGGGGCTGACAGGGCTCCTCCTCCCCCCTGCATGTGCCTGAACTGGGAATTGTTTATAATCATAGACTGAGCTAAAAAGATGCAGTTTGGAATCATCTTTCAGCATTTTATTTTGCACTAGCCAAACGTGGGTTGGGTTTCTTTGTTTTGGTTTGGGTTTTTTGGGTTTTTGTTTTGTTTTGTTTTAATAAAATGCCACTTGGCATAAAAAGTTGTCCAGAAAACACCAGCTCTGCCATCCTCTCTCTGTGCCAAAACTGCCCACCCTCTGTGCTGGTGCATGAAATGTGTTGGAAAACATTTTTATTGGCTGATGGAGCTTTTCAGAGCCTGGTTCTCCTCCCCCAACACGAGCCCTCAGTGAGCCACAAACACTGCAGGGCACCCCCACAGAGCCACCCTGCTCAGGGCCCGTGCCGGGACCTCATCACAGCTCCGGCCGGGCTCCGGCTTCGCCACGAATTTGACTTTTAGCGAAAGTCAGAGGGGCAGGGCCGCATTACGGCGAGCGAGGACTCGCGGCTGGTTCCGAGTTACTGAGTAATCACAGCCGGTCATAAATTAAACCGCTTTACCCCCCGCGAGTGCTTGCGGCTTCTGTTCTTCCTGCTCGGGGCGGGCGGGAGCGCGGCGGGGCCAGCGGAGCGCGACGGGGCGAGGAACCGGCCGAGAGGACAGGCCAGGGCCGGGCTGGGGACAGGGCAGAGCCGGGGACAGGCCAGGGCCGGGCTGGGGACAGGGCAGAGCTGGGGACAGGCCAGGGCCGGGCTGGGGACAGAGCTGGGGACAGGCCAGGGCCGGGCTGGGGACAGGGCAGAGCCGGGGACAGGCCAGGGCCGGGCTGGGGACAGGGCAGAGCCGGGGACAGGCCAGGGCCGGGCTGGGGACAGGGCAGAGCGGGGCTGAGTCCAGGGCCGGGCTGGGGACAGGACAGAGCGGGGCTGAGTTCAGGGCCGGGCTGGAGGCTGGGCTGGGGACAGGCCAGGGCCGGGCTGTGCTGCCCTCCCCTTCCCTCCGCTCCAAACCGAACAGCCACAACAGCAATCGGAGCCAGGCTGGGGAGCTCCGGGCGGGCTCCGATGCCACGCTCGGCACCGGGACAGACGGGACTGGCCAAGGCTGGGATGTGCCCAGGGAGCATGTCCCCAGCTGGGACAGCCCCGGCGCTGCCCAGGGCAGCGATCCCCGCACGCACATCCCAGCGGCAGGCTCCCGGTGGGGGGACACAGATCCCGGGGCCTCTGCATTCCTGTCCCTCAAGCAGTGACAGCATGGAGCACCAATGCCGGGCTAAATCCTCACGACGTACTTCTTTGATTTTACACAGTCTCCTTCAAAGTGAAAATGGGATTTTCCTGCCTTGAATTACCGTGGCTCCTTCTGAGGCAGCACAAAATCTGGCACTATCCACAGGCAGCTCCTCGTTATTTGTAATTAAGTGATCCACCCATCAGGCTATGGATTTGCTCTGCCAAACTTTCCCACCTCTTTTTGCAGAAGGATTTATTTTTTGCTGTCTTATCTTTTTTAACTGAAAGAGATGAATAAAAAACTTTGGCGAGCATCCCTGCCTTGTCCTCTCCTGCCCTGTCAATGATTAGTGCAGAGATTTCTGACATTTCTGCTGTTTCAGTGCTGCCTCATCTCAGGAGAGCCCAGGAAATGCCTTCTGGGGTTGTGAAGCGCAGGACCCAGCTGGGCTGGTGTTGGGGCAGGTCCGTGGCTCAGGGGAGATGGATCTGGATGGGGCTGGAGTGGCCTCTGGATCTGTTCCACCCATGCCAGAGGCAGCTGAGAGCTGGTGGCCTCCAAGCAGTGGGGTCTCAACTAAAATAAGTAAGTTTTTCACAGTGAGAGTGGGGATGCCATGGCCCAGGGTGCCCAGAGAAGCTGTGACTGCCCCAGCCTTGGAAGTGTCCAGGGCCAGGCTGGATGGGGCTTGGAGCAGCCTGGGATGCTGGAAGGTGTCCCTGCCATGGCAGGGGGTGGAACTGGATGAGCTTTAAGGTCCTTCCCACCCAAACCAGTCTGGGATTCTATGAACTCCCCTTTCTTACACCTAGTACTGAGCTTTCCAATTAAGTCTCAGAGCCATAACACCCACTTGGGCCAGGATTCCTGATTTGTGGGACTGTGTTTGAGTTTCCATCCCCACTCCTGCACAGCCCAGGCTGGTGGGGCTGCCCTGGGGTCTGATCCCACCTCGCTCCAGCCTTGTGCGTGCACCTGACCCACCCCAGGGTGCCCAGGAGCCTCCCCTAGTCGGGAGCACTCTTTGGGAAGGCCGAGGGAGCTGCGGGGATTGCTCAGGGATTGCTCAGTCAGCGCCGCTGAATCAGGGCTTGCTCAGCACAGGAGGGGCTGCAGTCTCCGCAGGCAGAGCAGGACACGCACCCAGGGGCTGCATGGGCATGGGGGGAGGGGAAACGCCCCCAGCCAGCTCAGAGCAAGTCTGGAGGCACAGCCCAGATAGTCTGTTCCCCAAAGAAAGATAAAACAGACCCAAAATGTATCCAGCATGGGGCGAGAATGCTTATCCAGGTAATTCTCCTGCACCTGGCTCAGCTTCCCCAGGCAGCAGAAACAAAAACGCCTCTGATCTTGCCCAGCCACAAGAAACTCCAGCAGCGCTGAGCTCTCCGTGGCGCTGGCATTCACCTCTGCAAACAACAAACACTCCCAGGGCAGCTGCCCCCTCCTCCCATCCTCCCCAAGCCCCTTCGGCCACCAGCAGCCCACCCTCACCCCTCCCTGCCGGCGGTGAAAAGGGTTAAGCATTAATCCACAGCACTTACCTGGAGAGATCGGACCAGTTCCTTCTGCTAAAGGACATTCCTGCTACCCGGGAGTTCAGAGAGCCCCCAGAACCTGAGCAGGCATCCAGGCCAAGGTGCCGTGGGAGCCGCGGGGATCAGCGCTGCCCGGAGACTCTGCTCCCCGAGAAGGGACGGAGGGAGGAACTCCTTGCAAGGTTATTTCCCTGTGCACCTTTACCCTGCCTGCCTCCCGCTCCCACCAGCTGCATCACATGGTTCCTTATCTACCTGACACAGGCAGGGCTGTGATTTGTGTGCCAGCGGCGCGGGGCGAGAGCCGCCCTGCCCAGCAGTGCCACGCAAAACCAGAGCCCTCCTCGCTGCCAGGCTCCGAGCCGGGACCCGCGGCTCGGGCCATCCACGTCTCCAGGGTTTCGGAGACAACTCCCTGCAGAGAACCTGTTCTACCAGCCGCAATCCACCAGTCAACAACTCCTGCAGCCCGGCGGAGGAGGTGAATTACCCCGGGCCGAGTGGGAGGAGGTTGGCTCCCGGGGATCCAAAACAGTCATTAAAACACCTCCGGCTGGGCGCAGTCCAGCCCTTTCCAAAGAGCTTGGGAGGGTCCCCTGCTCTTTCCAACCCTTTCTAGATGTCTCAAACGGAGCTGTCAAGGTCTTCTCATTCTTGAGCTTTGCTGCAGCAGTGAGCACTCACAGAGCCTGGGAGGAGCCTGGGGCATGGGGGGATCCAATTTTTCTGTTCTGGAGCCCTGTGCCAGAGAGGAACTGTGTGCCCAAGTTCATTGCTCACCCGGACCCAGCCCATCAAACCCATCCCCGCTCTGGCTGTGCCCCGAGACCCCCACCCTCACACAGGGCAGCCCTTCCTGCCAAGGGCAGGTGTGAAGCCACGGGGTCACTGCCTTAGTGGGGGAATGGGGGTTGTTTTAGGGGAGGATGAGGGGCCCAGGCACAGCAGAGCCAGGTCCCAGCCCAGATTTTCCCACAGCATGGCCACGACCCCACTGCTTTGACTGCCAGGCACTATTCCCTGCAGGAAATGTCATCCAGGACCCCTTGAGTACAACCTCTGCTCCCAGTGAGATCCATTCCTGCACCAGCCCGAGGAACTGGTTGTGAGGCTGGGTTGGCCCTGCATGCCTCCAGCCCACAGGGGTGTGCCATGACTTGAGCAATGATTTTAATCAAAGGTTCCTGATTAAAATCCCATTTCTAGGAGATAGCCCTGTCAAACAAGCCGCCCACTCCAAGCAGGCCTCGCTCTCTGCTCTTCTTTCTTCTTGCAGTAATCGCTCGTCTTTCAAGTGTTTTCATATATACAGAGAATTCAGTTAGTTGTGGCATAAGGGAAAAAAAATTACTTAAATAACCTTGCAAGTGTTCTGCTAATTGCTGACAGACTATATATAGCAGTCCAGCATCAGCAGCTCCTCTAGAGCAATAAAAACTCTGTGATTAATGCACGGCAAGCACGGCGCTCGCAAAACACATTGCCAAAGGATAGCACTGGAGCACAGGACTTAGTGGGGTTTTCCAAAGGATTAGACTGAACGTGGCAGTGAAAGAACACCCCCAGCTAGGATCTACACAGCAAAGGAATATAAAACCTCCCAGTCTGCAATTCCTCTGGTTATTAAGTTGAAGAAATTCTAGATGGGCATTTAGTGCCTGGGGATTAGTCAGAGGATGAGCCTGGCTGACACTCGCCCCCTCGCTGACACTTGCCCCTTCCTGGGGCTTTATTTGCAGCTCAGAAACCTTTGGAGCTGAACAAGAGTTTCCTCTTTATTTAAGATACCTCTGAGGGTTTCTCTTCCGTGGGTTTGACCCATTTCCCACAAACCCAGGAAAATGGTCAGAGGAGAAAATATCCTTCAGCAAGAAGTTTTCAAGGCCTATTCCCCAGTGCTGGGAATCTCCTCCTTTAACTTGGATGGGACCTGCTGGGCTGTACAGCAGCACAGAGCATTGACCTCTCATGTCTGGAGATCTTTGCTGCCATGGAGCTCCTTTTTTTCCTGATGTTTCTCACGTCTTTTCATGTCCACCATAACCCTAAAATTTCACTCCCAAGGAGGTAAAGCCAAGGTCCAGAGCCCCTCATCTCATTGATGGAGTCATGCGGGATTTTTCCCGTGTGTCACTTCATACCCCTCTAAACCTCCTTTGCCACTTTATTCCCAAACTCCAAGTGCTGCCAGATCTTTCAGTCTGCATCACCAGTCTTCCCCTCTGCTGTGACAAAATCGCAGGAATTATCAGCAGTTTGTTATCTCACTACTGTTTCCTCTCTGCTGGTTGATTATTTAGCTGTTTGGACTTTCCCTTTGAGCTGTGCTTGACCTAAAGGTCTTTGTTTCTGGAATCCCAGGAAAATGCTTGTGTCCCAGGTCACCCTTATCCATGCCTTCAACAAACAACAGTCACTTTGTCAGACCGGATTTCCCTTAGCAAAGTTATTTAGGCCATCCTGAGCTCATCCTCAAAGCACAGCCCAAGCTGCAGGTCCTCAGAGCTGAGGGTGATGAAATCAGGCAGAGATGAGTCTGTGAGGGAAGGGATGCCCAGAGAACCAGTCTGATGTTTGTCCAGAGCCTCTCCATTCACCAGGCTGTCCCATCTGCTGTTCCAGATCCATAACCCTGAGGGGAAGGCTCTGTGCTCGTGGCCGAGGGAGCAGAACTGCAGGATGTGAGCAGAGAAGCTCCAGGGCCAAACCTTCTCCCCTGCTCTGCCCAGGGGAGCTGCACCTGCCTGAGGAGGAGCCCAGAGCTTCCCCTGGTATGATCAGCAGAACTCATTAATACCCTCTAAGGAGCTAGACCAGTTTCAACAGGGCTGGTTTTTCCCTTGGGAATAGTGTCCTGTGTCTCATCACAGTGCAGAGCCTGTTTCTTTGGCTGCAGAGTGGTGGAGAGCTCCCAGTTTGCACAACTGTGTGTCATTATGGCATTCCTGAGCTTCTCCTGGGACCCAGCTCTGAACCCTCCACCTCCATCCCTTGTGCTGTGCTGGTCCCTCAGCCTCAGCCACGGCTCAGCTCCTCCCTATCTCCTGAGGCTCATCCCTGTTGCTCTGCCATGCTGGAGCAGTATTTTCTTCCCAGGCTTCCCTCCTGAGCTCGGCCATGGGGCTCCATGGCCAGGAAAAGGGGTTTTCACTCCTGCTCAGCTCCATCCCAACACTGCCTCAGCTCCATCCCAACCCTGCAGTGGTGCCACAACTCCCAGAGGTCACACCAGCATTTAAAAGCTCTGGGAGGAGCTGGAGGTCTCCCTCCATCCCTGGGATGGTGCTCTGCAGGCCCTGGAATGGTCCAGGGCTCTCCTTCCCCCTAAAATATATTCAGCTTTTGGAGACGTGTGTGACGGTACAGAGAGAGCTCTGGAGAAGGGTCTGGAATTGGTGTTTGCTCAGAAACTGAACCATGGCCTTTTCTAGGAAAGGAAATAGTCCTAGGAAAGGAATTATCTATTGTTTGAACTGCCTGGCCCCAGCTACCAGAGGCCTTATTTTCCTTTCGAATTTAGCTTTTTATTAAAAAAAAAAAATACAAATCTTGCTTCAGAAATTCCACCACAGTGCCTCATTGTCCTTCAGGTTCCTTTTCCGTTCCCTGCAGATTGGCCTCCTCATCAGATGCCATCCCTGTGACACTCCAGATCTAACAATGGCAAACAAAGGACATCCCCAAAAGTGACATCAGTGCAGATTTCTCAGGTGCTGAAGTGACAGAATCCCAGGGTGGCTGGGGTGGAAGGGACCTCTGGGGATCAGCCGGTCCAACCCCTGCCCAGGCAGGGTCACCTGGAGCAGGGGATACAGGGATATATCCAGGTGGCTTTGGGATGTCTCCAGAGAGGGACACTCCAGGCCCTCCTTGGGTAGCTGCTCCAGGGCTCTGCACCCTCCTAGGAATGAAGTTCTTCCTCATGTTGAGATTGAACTTCTTGTTTGAGTTTGTGGCCATTGTTCATTGCTTGTCCTGTCCCTGGGCACCCCTGAATTGGTTGTGATTCCTGAGGAGTCCGTGAGCAGTGAGGGACAGGGCTCAGGCCCAGCAAGGGCAGCTGGACAAGGGGGATATGCCTGCTGACCCTGAACCCTGCTCCTCCCTGGAGCTGCAGCTCCTGAGCCTGGGGGGCTCCAGAAGGAAAAATTCCTTCCTGGTTTTTACCACAGGGGTCATACAGGACCAGGGGTTGTGCCATGGCCCTGCCATGGGGTCTGGTCCTGCACCCAGAGCCCTCAGGGGTCCCAGGGTGATGTTTCACCCCCACCTCAGGGACTGCAGCCTGTGCCAGCCCTGTGCAGGGCAAGATGCTGCAGTCACCTGCAGAGGCTGTGGAATAAACTTCACTCCCTTCCCATCACCACTGACCTTTCTCCCGTCCTCCCTTTGCAGCACCAGCCTCCAGCTGAGCTGCAAATATTCAGGGAAATATTTGGGCACAATTCAGGTGTCTCTGAGCGTGACTGGTCAGCAAGGAGGTCACACAGCCCCTGTAACTTGGAAGGGACCACGTTACAACCAACAAGGAGGGATGTTTTCAGAAACCCATACTGTCTTGATTATATTTTTTTTCCTTCTATCCAATTTAATTTGAAATTTGTGTAATTTTTAAGATTCTAGTGCATTGCTTTGCTTTCTTTTGGGAGTCTAGGCTGCAGTGGAGAAAAGTGCAGGACAGTGGGGACTGGGCTCTGCTCAGCTTGAGGAGAAGGGCTGACTTCCAGTTCCTCTAGAAAGAGACACCAGTGACTCCACCAGCATCAGTCTCTGTTCCTAAGAACAGCCTTGTGAACTCTCCCATTTGGGCTGAATTTTCAGTAAAAAATGTACTGGAGGGTTCCTTTCTAATCCGGTGAGCAGAAACTGAGGTTGTCGTCACCTGGGAGGGAAACAACCGTGGCTCTGCAGAGCTGTGGGGTGAGGGAAGCCAGCTGCAAACCTGGGTGGAAGGCTCAGCCTTCCCCTTTGCCATGGGAGCACTGGGACCCAGCTGGCCCAAGGCCACAGGAGCAGCTCCAGAGCAGAGATGGACAGGAAGACTTGGATCAGTCCCTGATCCAACCAGGAGAGTTCAGAGCTGACTGTCCCATCTTCCCCTGGAGATTCAGTCCCACTAAAAGAGATTTTTTTGCCCCACACTTTTTCTGTGTTCCTAATAGAACTGAAATCTGTAGAACTTTGTTTTCCCATGGCAGTCAGTGTAGTTTTCCACCAGAGAGGGATGAAAATGGGACCCAGTGACTGGAGAGCATTACACCTTGAAAAAGTAGGGAATCCTGTAGAGGGAAAAGTTTTGGGGTGCGTTTTTCTCTCCCCACTTAATCTAAAACATAAGGTAGCCTCAGGAAGCCACCTGTAGCCCATGACAAGGGCATGTGGGCCCTGGGACCTTGCTGAGCACACCTGGCTGCCTTTGGGGCTGCAGATTCACCCTGGGGAGCCCCTAGGTTTGGCTCTGCAGCAGTTTTGGGTGAGCAGGATCCGAGGGCAGGGATGGGCACAGGCACGGGGACAGACACAGGGACAGGGATAGCCTGAGTGCCAGCATTGACCTGGGCCTGCTGCACAGCACCCAGCATCCCTGAGGCCTTTCATCTCCCTTCCATCCCTCCACAACCCCACAAACTCCACCCCTGTTTTTTAATTAATAAATTAGTATAATTGTATTAAGCTCAGAGAACTGTACTCAGCCCCGCTGTGCCGTTTTCTGCTTCTGTTCCAGGCCTGAAGAAGGCTTTGTTTCCATGAAACCTCTCTTACATTTTCCAGCTCTACCAGTTGGTCAGGTCACAGTTATTAACTCTCCCTGCACATCTTTCTTCCTCTGCCAGGACCTGTGTGAGTTCCCTCTGGGGATTCCTGGAGACATACCAGGATCTCAGACCTCGGCACTGCTCCTGCCTGGGCCCTGAGCTTGGAGGGGAGAGCTGCTCCAAAACCTTCTGCCTCCAGAGTGGGCAGGCTGGGCCATGGCAGACCCTGCGGTCTCACCACGCACCCCTGGGAGCTGAGACACCAGTGTTGGCCGTGACAGAGACACTTCCCAGGGCTGGACCTGCCTGGAACCTGTCCTGGGGTGCCTGGATGAGGACAAAGGAATGCTGGCACCCTGCTAGGCTACAGCAGCTTGGCCAAATTAAGCTTGAAAAGATAAAAAATGGGTGGGAAAGGCTCTGTGTGCCATGCTACTGCTCCAGTCCTGCAGGAGGATGCTGAGGGGGTGAAGGGTCAGGTGGAAGAACAAGGACTGAGCATCCCAAAGACTGAGCCAAAGGAGCAGATTTTCCAGTGTCAGCCTCCATTCCTAATTTGGTGAAGAGTTTGCATATGAGTTTTGAATCCTCCATGAAGGAGCTGCAGGGTGCTGTGGCAGCCTTGAGTGCTGGTGGCTGGGCTAAAGAAGTGTCCCCAGTAGTGTCCTCCCTCACCCTCTGTGCCCAGGGACAGTGAGCAGAGTGGCTGAGGATCCCTGAACTGGCCAAAGGAAGGGATGTGATGCCAGAGGAATTCAGCTGTCCTGGAGACAAACCCAAACCCACCTCCCGAAGCCTCTCCCTCCCTCTGCCAGCCATGAGTGTGCTGTGGAAGTCCTGCAGGAGCCATCTGCATGGGGCCATCCTTTCCCATCCCTTGCTTTGGGAATGCAGTGTTTTCCTGGGAAGGTTGATCTCTCTTGGAGCCCGCATGCTTTTTGATTTCTTTTCTTCCTTCCAGCCCTGTCTGGGACCTGCTCTTTGCTCCCAGTTTATGGCATTTTCTGCACTTTACAGGCTCACTCCAAAGGGATGGGGGGTGCTGCAGCACACTCCAGTGTGGTGTGGGTGTGAATCTGTGGATGCTGCAATTCCTCTGGATACCCTGGGAACACAGACAAGGCACTGCTGTAACTACCAAGAGCTGCTCTGCATGTGGGCTGAGCATCTCCTGCAGTGCCCCCAGCCAGGAGACCCCAGTAGTTTGAATTCTCATTAATTCACCCCTGCAGCCCTGCTCCAGAATGAGCTGGCACATTCCCAGCTGCTTTCACAGACCAGCTGCAGTCTGGGGGGCTGTGACACAGAAATGGTTGGGCTGGGGGGGAAGCATGGGATATTTGGCCTGAAATATGGATTCATCTCTGGAATTAAGTCTTGAAATGGGGCTGCCCCAATTGCCACAGCTGCAGTGCTTGTGGTGGGCAGCTGGTGGGGAGTTGGTGTCTGGAGCTCTGAAGGCTTTTCCAAAACCGGAGGAGTGGGGATGGAGAACAGGCAGCTCTGTTCCCCCACCCTGGTGCTTGGGAAGCTGCTGCACTCCTGAGGCCCAGCAGGGGTGGCCCTGACCGGGGCCAGGGGGCTTAGCAGAGCTGGTGGGATATGAGGAGCAACCCGGGGCTGGAAGGAACGAGCCCAAAGCCTGTGTGAGCCCAGGGTGTGGTGTCTGAGTGCCAGCATGGGGACATTGCAGGGTGACCTGGCCCTGGCCCTGGGCAGAGTTCCCCAGTGAGGAGTCCACGCAGCCTCGGCCCAGGACAGTCCTTTAATGCACGTCTGGCTGCCAGGGACATCTCGGGGTGCCACCAGGCATGGGCCACAGGGGGCAGCTGCTGCCTCTGGGGTGTCTCTGCAGGGCTGGGAGGGGGTGGGTGGCAGTGGCCCTTGGGGACAGCACGGCCTGTGTGGCTGCTGGAGCAGGGACGCTGTGCAGGAGCAAGGCTGAGGGCACTGCTGGAAGGAAGAAGCTCAGGTCTCCTTTCCACATCGTTGTCCTTGTGTTTCAGCTCAGTGGGAACTTGGGGAAGGGCACAAAGGGACAGGGGAGTAGCGAGGGCAGGCTGGCAGCAGGGATGGGGACGGTCTTCTTCCCAGTGCTCCTGTGGGAAAGAAACAGCAGAGGGGCAGAGGGGCAGCTTTGGCTGTGGGTGGTGCCAGCAATGCCTACGGGATGAGGGTGGCACAGGCAGCACACCCAAAGGGGAACACCCAGGAGAAAAGGAGGGGGCTGGCAGGCACCCCAAGCCAGGGAGGTGTGGGACAGATCCCCAGCCAGGTGTGGGGTGGCACATGGGGACGGGTTGCCTTTTTCTGTAGGGAGTGGGGACATTTCTGCATCTCTCCAAGCACAGCCCAGAAGGCTGAGGGAGCACAGGGGGATCAGGACCCAGCCCTACCTCTCACTGCCCCGTGGGGGACTTGGCAGCGTCGAACATCTTCTTCCTCCCCTCCATGCCCGACATGGCTTCCACGTTCTTGCGCCAGTCGCCCACTTCCACAGGGCGTTCCTGCCGAGGGACAGGGCTGGAGATGAGGCTCTGGCAGCCCTGCCCCGTCCCTCCCCTGCACTGAGCCCTCAGCTGTGGGACACAGCTGCCCCCTGGCAAAGTCCCTGTCTCTGCCATGTGTCCCTGCACAAGGAGGTGGCAAACAGCAGCCTGATCTCCACAGAGAGGTGTGGATCCATGTGGATACTGCCCTCCCCAAAGCCTGGCCAAGCTGTATTCATGCACCAGAAGGCTCAATAATCCCAGAAAGATTTCTATAGGAGGAAGAAACCACGTGGGACTTTGGGTTACCAGCAGCACAGTGGGGCAAATGTCCTTACTGAAGTAAAAACACTTTCTGCATTGCCCTCCCACCTCCACCTTCTCTGAGCCTTTGGTGGGGACTGGGATTGTTGGTGTGACAGTGGGAGCCTGGCAGACACTTCCAGAGCAGAAGGGGAGGTGACAGCAACTCTGGGCAGGTGACAGCAGCTTTGGGAGCCCAGGTGTCTGCTCTGCCCCACCCCAGCATTCATAGATTACAAGCTGTGCCCCAAAACCATCTCACCACATCTAGAACAAACCCAGATGTGTCCTCCACCTGGTGCCCAGGGCTGTAAGCACAGTTTTTTGTCCAAAGGGCTGGAAAAGCTCACAATGGGGGGACAAATGAAAAACAGCTGAAAATTGAGATTCTTATCCAATTCTGCTCATCCAATTCTCATTCAATCTACTGAGCTGGAACAAGCTGGTGAAAGCCCTGTGGGGAGAGGGGATCCCCAGCTGTGCCTGGGGAGGAGGCACAGCTCCTCGTGCTGGGGCACCTGCACACCCCAGGCAGGTTTGGGCATTGCTGGCAATGAGACTTTCCCTTCTCACACCTCTGCCAAGCAGGTGGGAACTGGGCCATTTATCTCAGGCCAACTGCTGGGCTGCTCTGTTTTATCTAATCTGGCTCGGGGAGTTCCCTGGGAGATTTCTGGGTGTGATTGTGCCCAACAGGAGCTCTCGTGGTTCCCTACAGGATCAAAGATCAGACTCTGCATGTTCAGCTCAGCCGTAGTGCTGAGGGGGCCCAGATGAGAGACCCCCACACACTCTGGGAGGGAAGAGCACCACAGACACAGCCCTAAATCTCACGTTACCATCCACCTGGCCTGGCCCAGTCAAACTGGTCCTACATGGTCCTACAAGATCCCACAATGGGAATGGCTTCACAAGGCTCTTTCCAAGGCGGGCAGGGGTGAACACAGGGTGCCCTGGAGAAGGGCAAGGGCACTCCTAGGAAATGTGTCCATCTCCAGCCTCCAGAGCAGTCACCCACCTTCTCTGTGTCCTCCTTCTTGACAGACTTCAGGTTGGCCCTAAGATCCATGGACACTTTGTGCTTGGAGCCCAGCAGAGCCCTGAGCATGGCATCGGCCGAGACACGAACCCGGCGCAAGGGAGGGCGCTTGAACTTCCCTCGGAGATCAAGAACTTTGATTTTCAGATCTTTAATCTGCAGGGGCAGGGGAGGAGCAGGAGTGGGAGGTCACTGCTTGGCTGCCTTGCACAAAGAGCCCCTGTGGGAAGCAGTAGGCTCTGCCAGCACCGAGCCCCAGAGGGATCTGCACCTCCCCTGTGGGACCACCCCCACCAAGGCTCTGCCCAGCCAGGCTCAGAGCTGGGCCATGGGCTGGGCCCAGCCTGCTCAGGTGCAGCTGTACCATGAGAAGCTCTCAGACCCACAGGGGTGACCAGGAGAGTGAGGAACCTCTCTGTGGACCCCGAGGACAGTTTGAGTTCCCTTGGGCAGGGATGAACCTTGCTCTGAGTGGTGCCTTGCAGAGCAAACACCAGCCCTGAGAAAACCCTGGTGCCTGTCCCACATCCCAGCTCAGCCTGGTCCATGACACATCCCCACTGAGGCCAGAGCTGCCACTGGGAGGGAGTTTCCAGAAGGAACCAGCCCGTCCTCCCTCCTACCTCCCGGGTGTTATGGTTGCATTTCGCTTCAATGTCATATCTCTCCTCATCCACAATCTCCACCTTCTCGTGCAGCTCCCTGCATAGGTCCTGGGGCCAAGAAAACAGGAGAGCGCTGAGCGAGGCCCCTCACGCTCCCAAGGAGCTCACTCCAGCCTCGGGCTGAGCAGTACCTGGAGCTGGCTCAAGGAGAGCCCGCTGGTGTGCAGTGGAGTGACCCGCTCAGACAGGTACCTCTCCTTCTCTGCCTGCTTGTCCACGATCTCCTGATCCCACTCCTCCTTGGCTTTGGCCAGCATCAAACTCTGTGAGCATGAGGAAATGGCAGAAGTGTGAAGTGCACAGGCCCTTGTTTCCCCTGAGCCACTCACACAAGGTCTGTAGGATGGGACAGACTCATGTGCCACCCCCTCTGCTGTCCCCAAACATACATCAAAGCCTCCCCACAGCTGGGTGGGGCAGGCGGGGCCGGGCACGGGGCTGTGGGGCCTTGGGGCCGTGGGGCCTTGGGGCCGTGGGGCTGTCAGGCTCTGAGGCCATGGGGCTCTGGGGCTCTGGGGCTCTGGGGCTCTGGGGCTCTGGGGCTCTGGGGCTGTGGGGCTCTGAGGCTGTGGGGCCATGGGGCTCTGGGGCCTTGGGGCCGTGGGGCTGTCGGGCTGTCAGGCTCTGAGGCCGTGGGGCTCTGGGGCTGTGGGGCTCTGAGGCTGTGGGGCCATGGGGCTCTGAGGCTGTGGGGCTCTGAGGCTGTGGGGCCATGGGGCCGTGGGGCTCTGGGGCTCTGCTGGGCCGTGATCCCGCTGGCTGCTGACATTGGCTCTGCTGGGGCAGGCAATGTTTATCCCAAGCCAGAGCCTGGGGAGCTCCCAGTCTTGTGCTGGAGCACAAACAGGCTGAGACTTCAGAGCTGAAGGTGTGGGGGTCTCTCCCCACCTCAGTGAAGGGGAGGTTTGTTTGGACCACAAATCCCACATGAGTGAGAAGAGAAAGGTGGGGTGGGAGCTGCTCTGCACAGCCCATCCCTGAGCTTTCCTCACCCCTGTCCCACCGACCACGTGCTGCAACCTGGCTCCTTTCCCCCAGCAAGACAAACCCCAGGGAGTTTCCAGCCCTCGGGACTCACCTTCAACAAGAGTTTGCGTGATGCTGTGATCTTGGATTTTCTCTAGGGGAAAGGGGAGGGAAGGAAGACACCCTTTGAAAACAAACGTGCAGCAAACGCAGAGCAGCACCAAGGTCTCTCCCAAAGGGAAAGGCACTTACCTCCCTGCAGGCAGGGGAACAGCCAGGGAGGAGCAGAAAAAACAAGAGAAGAGAACAGGGCATCAAGGAATGAGAACAAAAAAGAGGGGACAGTCAAGGAATGCATCTCGTGTGGTTGCAGTTGGTTCCTTATTTCTGTATCTCACAGCTGCTACCAGCACGTGAACCAGGTCTGAGGTGAAGGTGCCCTCTGGAAATGCAGTGGGAGCTCAGGGCCACAGCTAAGAAAGCCAAAATGTCACTCAGGTGTGACAAGTGAGCTGGCACTGTGCCCATCATGCCAACCCCAGTTCAGTCCCTGTGATTCAGACACCCTCATTCCCCCACTCCCACTTCAGCTGGGTCGGGATGCTTGGATGCTGCTCAGGTTCACAGCGTTGGGACATCCCCAGGTCGTTGCTCCAGGAAAGCTTTACAGGGAGTTCCTCCCCTCTCTGCTCACCAGGGAATGTGTCGTGTTTGTGCAATGTGCTGCAGAGAGCCTCACGGCAAATCCAGAGGTGCTGCCCCCCCCCCCCCCCCCCCCCGCCAAATCTGCATTTCGGGATCTGGGAAAGCCCCGAGGTTTGAACTGGGACATTGAAAGAGCAAACAATTTGCATTTAAAGACAGTTTTTGCAAGGGGAATGGCACAGATGACTGGGGCAGGGCAGGGTCTCCCAGCGGATCCTCCCCAAAGGGACAAGCGCAGCCGGGTGAGGCTTTCTGGGCTCCGAGGGGACCGCAGCTACTCACGGCTCGGGCATCGCGGCGTGTGCTGCTCCCTGCCAAAGAGAGGGCAAGCGGCTGAAACAAAGGTGCAAATCCCAAATGCACAGAGGCAGAAGGCAGCGAGGGAGCGATGCCGAGGTGCGGTGCTGCCCCGCGCTGTCGGCGGAGGGAAGCGGCTCCGCAGCCTCCATCCCCGGGGGAACGCGGGACGAGCCGCCGGGCTCCGGGAGAACCTGCCCGCATCTCGGGCAAGCTGCAGCGTGCCGCCAGCCGGCCCTGCAGGGCTCGGGCTCCGGCTCCTCGGGGCTTTTCCCAAGCTCCGAGCTGTTCCCCCGCCGGCTGCGTCTCCCGCCCCAGCTCGGGGCAAGGGATGGAGGCTGGAAATCTCAGGAGAAATAGGGGTGCCTTGGGGGTTCCCCCACTGTGTCGGCTCAGGGAGTCCTGTCCTGCAGCATCCGTGGGCAACGGCAGGGATGGGAGAGCCAAAACCCACCCAGGGAGCGCCGGAGCAAAGGGCAACAACTCTGCTCTGGAACCGGGCTGAGGGCTGGGGGTGCCCATCTGGAGAAATGAAGGATCTACGGAGACCTGAGGGCCCCTTCCAGTGCCCAAAGGGGCTCCAGGAGAGCTAGAGAGGGACTTTGGACAGGGGATGGAAGGACAGGACAAGGGGGAACGTGTTATCACTGCCAGATGGCAGGGTTAGATGGGATAGTGGGAAGGAATTCTTGGCTGTGAGACCCTGGCACAGGGTGCCCAGAGCAGCTGTGGCTGCCCCTGGATCCCTGGAAGTGTCCAAGGCCAGTCTGGACAGGGCTTGGAGCAACCTGGGATAGTGGAAGGTGTCCCTGCCCATGGCAGAGGGTGGGACTGGATGGGCTTTAATGTCCCTCCCAACCCAAACCATTCTGGGATTCTCTAAGTCAGACCCCACAGCTGAGCAGGTTCCTTCAGCAGTCATATTCCAGGTGAAACACTCAGGGTTTCCTATTTTACATTTGCCTGATGATCCCAAGCCCTGGCAGCTGCCCCAGCCCATGCTGCTCCCCTGGCCCTGCTCTGACCCCACTGTCCCCTCCTGTGCTGAGCAGCCGGGGACCCTGTGAGTCCAAGCAGCAGAAAAATGTGGGGTATTTCACCAATCCTTTTAATTTTTTTCCCCCCTCAAACAGCTTTTTCCAGGCATGGGTTTAGTGCTTTTCCTTGGGAGTGAAATGGACAAGCTGTGATTTTTTGCCTTGATCCTTTTGCATCCCCTGATATTTGGAAACTCTTTTAGACCCCCAAGGATTCATGCTGGGGGAAATGAAAAGCTGGTCTCAAACAGCTGCTCACAGGTTTGTGTGGAGCTTGTGCCAAGCAAATCTCAAGGCACTTCCTGGCTCTGTCCCCTTGTCCCTGTTCCATCCCCATGCCCCCACAGCTCAGCCAGACATGTCCTGAATAAATGAAGTTTGGGGGATGGGGGGAATGTAATCAAATCCTGACAGGAATCATCTTCCCTAGAGCCTCCCAATCCAGATCCCCGGATTTACAAGGAAAAATCCCAAGAACAGGAATTTCTTTGTCCTCAAACCACATCAGACATTCAGTTTCCTGCTTTTGTGGAAGTTTTTGGTGCTGTGACAAACATCCCAGAGGACACCAGGCAGCACTGGTGCCTTGAGCAGGCTGGGTCCCAGCTGCTGCCCCCAAGTTTATTTTGGGGGTGGCAGAGGAGTCTTTCTTTCCCTGGAGCTGAGAGGGCTGGGAGCAGCCTCAGCGTTTCCATTGTCCCCTGCTGGAGCAGAGCCCAGCATTCCTTGGGGTGGGGTCCACACCACCACCTCCAGCTCACGACCTCTACCAAGGTCAGTCACATTTTAGGGCCAAATGGTCCTAAATTGGCTTCCCAAACAACTGCAGGGACTCGGCTGTGCCAGTGGGACATCCCCAGCAATCCCCAGTGCCAGGACTTTTGGACTCCAGCTGGATCTGGAGCATCTATAAGAGACTTGGCTCCCTGATGGGGACGAGAGGATCTGGGTAAGCTAATTCTGTAATATTTGCACTTTCCCAGCTGTGAAAATCTTGTAAAGCTTATTGAACCAGTGGATCATGGAAATCCTTAAAAGAAATAATCCCATAAACCAAACCAAATCAATCCTGACATCCTCCCCTATCCCAGGAGACTGGAGACAAACCATAAGCACTCTCCCAGCTACCATGACTCCACACTCTGCTCCCACCAGTGAGCCAGGTTGGAACACCCAGCAAGTGCTCCTCAAACAGTCCTGTTTGCCACGGTTTGGGACAAAAACAGGCAAATATCAGCTCAAAGTCTTTGTCCCCATTGCAGCCTCACCAATCCTCTCTCCAAGAGCAGAGGAAATGTCTGATCCACCTCAGAGAGGGGGAGAAATTTAAGCAGATTCTCGTGCTGGGGGTTCCCCTGTGTCACATGCGAGTGCTGGGGGTCTCGTGCCCATCTCAGCACCAGCACACCCGGAGGGGACAGGGGGCAGTGGCAGTGCCTTACCTGGCTGTGCAGGAGGGAGGTGACGCCTGGCCTGGGGACAGCCGCGCTCTGCCGGGGCTGGGGCTGAGGGGGGGTATTGAATCCCAGCCCTGCCTGCAAGTGGTCGGTAAAAATAGCACAAATCCCCTCCTCTGCAGGCATCTGCTGCAAGCCCCAGGAGTGCTGGGACTGCTGCTCACACCTGGGGCCCTGCCTGGAACACAGAGACACACACAGGTCACCAGTGTGTCACTGCGCTTGTGTCCCAGGGCACCCACAACCCCCCTTTGGTTCAGAGAATTCCAGGGCTGTTTGCATGGGAAGCATCCTGGGCTGGTTTGGGTGGGAAGAGACCTTAAAATCATCCAGTCCCAGCCCTGCCATGGGCAGGCCACCTTCCACTATCCCAGGTTGCTCCAAGCCCTGTCCCACCTGGCCTTGGACATTTCCGGGCATGGGGCAGTCCTGTGCATCCTGGGCACCCTGTGCCATGGCCTCAGCACTTTCCTAGGGAAGAATTTCTCCCCACTATCCCATCTATCCCTGCCTCTGGCAGTGGGAAGCCATTCCCCTTGTCCTCCAGGCCCTTATCCAGTCCCTCCCCAGCTCTCTTGGAGCCCCTTTGGGCACTGGAATGCCCCAGCTCAGACAGCACCCACTCACATGGGGGTTTTTGGGGTCACACAGACACGCTCAGGCTGACCAGTGCTGGTGATGCCGTGGGGATGGGCTGGATCCTCCTGGCACCTCTGCCCTGTGTCTGTCTGTCACACCTCTGTGTGTGTCTGGTGTGACAGGGCTCCAGAGATGCTGGAAAAGGCAGCGGGGTGTGAATAGCCTGGGAGCTGCTGCCGTGCTGAGCCCTGCACGATGGGGCACACACAGGACAGTGCTGGCCCAGGGAACTCCTGGGAGCCACCAGAGGCACCAGAGCAGGACAGGGAACCTCAGCAGGCCAGACTGCATCGCTGAGGGGTGATGGTGTAAGCCAGCAAATGTGGGGTCACACTTCAGGCCAGGTGGGGTGGGGACCAAGGAGGGCACGGTTCCCTCTCTAAGGACAAGGACCAGCCCCACTCCCCCAGCACAGCCCTGCAGCTTGGCATGCTCAAGCAGCTCCCAGCCCCTCACAGGCCCTGAGGTTTTCCCCAGGAAAAGCAGTGAAAAAGCTGCTGTCTGTCCCCACTGCTCCCCACAAAGCCCCTTGCCCAATGTCCCTTTGCATGACAAGGGCTGCAGGGCAGGCAACACCTGTTCCTCGGGATATTTTTAGGGACAAATTTAGGAGCAAACAATTCCCAATGTGGGGCCCAGCAGGGACAATGCCTGGCATGTTAATCCTGGGGCTTTTATAGCCAGGAGGGACACACAGCTGCAGGATTGGGGCAGCTCCCATGGTGGGGAGCACAGACAGCTCCATCCTGCAGAGCCTTCCCGGCTCCTTCCCCCCGACTGGACACCAGCAGGAGCTGCTGGGAGATCGGTGACAGTAGCAATGGCAGTGGCAGTGCCATCCTCGTGTGAATTGCACCAAGCAAGTCCCAGTGGGCAGGAGAGAAACCCCCCTGCATCCAGCCCACCCCCGGGACCCCTGCAAGAACCCTTTCCTGGCTCCAAACGCCAGCGCAGAGGATCTGCTGCCCCTTCGAGCAGGAGGAGGAGGCTTTAACCAGCCCCGTTAGACCTTTATAAGGAAAAGCCCCCTCGGGGCCAGGCCTCCAGCATCTTTCCTCCCGGATGCCTTGGAATTGTTTTCGGAGCACAGAGGAGCCAAAATTAGCCTGTGACAACGGCGCTGCATTCCCGCAGCTCCGGGGATGGGGCGGGGGCTGCTTCGGATGCCATCTGCTCCAGTCTCAGGTTTCATCCTCTGCTGGGACCCGGAATGAGAGGAGGAAAGGGCAGGAGAGGGATGGGGCAATGGGACTCCTAGATTTGGGTTTTTTTCCATGGGCCCCGGCTCTGCCATGGGTGCTGCACAGAGGGACTGGCAGGGGACCGAGATGTCCCATCCCTCCTCCCCAGCTGACACAGAGGGCACGTTCTGAGTCCCCATCCCTGGCTCACAAACCACAGGGAGCTGCCTCTAGCTTGGTTGTTTTATCAGGTGCCACCTGGACACCACTCTGAGCTGCTGGGGGTGGGAAGGATCAGGCTGGAAATCTACAGGGTAAAGCAGCTGAGGGCAAATTCAAAGCAAAATAATACAAATATATCTGGGATTGGCTCTGCTGGTCAGAACTGGGTGCTGATAACACCCGGGTCACGGGTTTGATCCCCATTCACTTTAGAGTTAGACTGAAAGATCCTTGTGGGTCCCTTCCAACTCAGAATATTCCATGATTCTGTGATCTGTCCATGTGCTGCTGCTGTTGCTGCTGCTGCTACAAATAAAATATTCCCCTATTACTGGGAGCCACTGGTTGAAGGGAAGGGTTCCCCATGGGCTGCCACCAAGGAGATGGATGCCAGCAGAAAATTCCCAGAGAGCTGTATGGGGAGGTCAGACCCAGCCAGGAGCAGGTCCCCAGGGACAGCTGCTTGTCCCTGAATGTCCTTGGGATCTACAGGTCACCTGTGTTTAGTCTCTTACAGGTGGGCCCCCTGACACGTGTTTAGAGGATGGGGCATTTTCCCCCTCTGGAGTTTCTAAGTCCCTGGAGGGTGTTGGTGCATCAGTCCCACACCCATAGTGGGGGCTGCCAGAGCTGCCCAATGGTCCCTGGCTCCTCAAGGTCTTGGGACTCCAAATGCAAAGGTACCTGACTCCTGTGAGCAGTTCATCTGCCCCAAATGAATCCAATCTCCCTGAAGAAATGGACTTGAATCAATGCTGGAGAGTTCCTCTGGAACCTTCCCACCCACCCTGTCCTCATCCTCTCCCAGCCACCATCCTCGTTCCATCAACCCTGATGGAATTCACAAAGTCAACAGCTCCCAGAGCATCCAGGACAGACTTAGAAATAACAGCTGAGTCTCTGGTGTCCTTTGGGACTGAGCCTCTGGTGTCCTTTGGGACTCATCTTCACTGCCACGCTCGCAGTCCAGCACTGGGGGGTGACAGGAGACCCCCAGCTGCACCAGCTTGTCACAGGACTGGGATAGATGATGCCCCACAGATTCACCATGGTGTGGGAGAAGGTTTTCCTTCTGTGGGACAGCTCAGGGACCAGGGGACAGTGAGGTCACCTCCTAAGCCAGGTGATTGCAAGGCTGCAGGGTCAGGTGGCAGTGAAGTGGTGAAGGGCCATGGGACTTGTCCTGAGAAGTGGTCCTCTATGGTGTTTCTTCTGCAGACCATCCAGCAGATATCAGCCCTCCTGAGCTGCCAGAGGAGCCCAGCCAGTCGCCCCTGCTCTGTGGATTGGTGACAGTGCAGTGGAAGCTCCTGGGATGCTTCTCTAAGAGCCAATGCCTCCTGCAGCCCTGGGGAGAATTTCCTCACCCTGCTGCATCTGTGAACAAATCCCACCAAACCCGAGGGATGCCCCAAGATGGAAAGGGGGCAGAATTTGGATAATCATCACAGCCTGGCCTGGGAACCAGCACAGCCCCAGGCCAGACCCCAAATATTCCCCAGGGGCTGAGAGACCTCTCCCAGCTCATCTTCCCCACTGATCTTGACCCCATTGCATCAGCCCCACCAGGGCATCCCCATTGCCCACTGCCTGGCAGGGCAGAGGCTACTCATCCCTTTGGGATGTGCTGCTCCATGTCCTGCTCCTGTCCCAGCCCCCATTCTGGGAACCCCAAGCTCTGGAGACCCCCTTGGGCCTGGTGCAGCTGAGGAGGGTGCCCGTGCCAGCCCCTCCATCCCTGGGCACGGGACTCACCCTCCCCACTTAGCTACAGAGGGCAAATCCATTGGAGGCAGCTCTGGGGCTGGATGCCAAAGCAGGACAATTATCCCTAAATGCAAGAAACACCTCCCACTTCTAGAAATATCATGGCCAGTTTGTTTTTCTCTGCTTGAATACTTTGGGAAGGCCTGAAATGCTTTCAGAAGGTGCCAAAGCTGAGGAGGGTTCCCCAAAAGCCAAGGGGCCCTTTAGGAACAGCACAGGCTCCTGCCTCGTGCCTCTGGCACATGGAAAAGGCTTTGTTAAATGAGCAGGAATTACCTACTTTGGGGTAGTGGAAGGACATTATTGAAATGGAGCCACATGCTGAAGACTTTAAACTTCCAATGGCTGTGCCAGTGACAAATGAAACCTTCCCAGTGCTGATCCTGTGGACTCTTCTCACCAGGACAGGGATTTGGGCTGTTCTGTGCCAGTGGCAGCCATGGCTCAGCAGCGACATCAGTTTGAGTATCACAAAGTCCAGGCTGGTTTCCAGCCTAAGGCAAAATATTCTACATTAAAAAAAAAAAAAAAAAAAAAAAAAAAAAAAAAAAAAAAAAAAACAAAAAAAAAAAACAA